>NC_133282.1:324545-649090 GCF_965140265.1 Lepidochelys kempii
CACTCACATTCCGTCGCATGAGGGCAGTAGACTCTGAGGCTTGACTTCTTTTTCCTTGCTACTAAAGCCAGCCCAAGGGGAAAAAAACAAGTAAGTTACCATCTCAGGCGGCAACGTCTCAGAGGCTCCTCTGTTTGCCTCTTCCACACGGCGGGGATCCGCCCTCCACTCTCCTCCCATTACACCTTGAGCATCCCAACCAAAATCTCCTTTTCTTACGGCACCCCACAGAGTCACTCTGCTCAAGAGACTCTGGCCCCTCTCCACCTACATCCCCCCGAGCCCTGTCCCCAGCGAGGACGCCCACGGCCGCTGAGGAGGACGACAGCGACTGCGGACGAGGAACTGGAAGCACTGACCTGGCAGCCAGGTCTGCAGAGGGCAGAGAGCGGAGGCCTTGTTCCGCCCCCTTGGAAAGAGGCCCAAGCGGCTCAGGCCCCCTCCTGCCGTGTTTCCCTCCGGCGAGAGCTCCGGCACCATTCCTCGCCAGAGCCGCTGCGAAAGCCGAGCCGGAGCCCTCGCTCCACAGCGCTCATCATGTTGTGGGTCGTCTTGTGTTGCGTGTGACATGTTGTGGGTTATTTTGTGTTGAGTGAGTGTGTGTTTGTGAGATGTTGTGGGTCGTGTGTGTGATGTTTTGTGTGTGTTGCTTTCCGTGTCGCGGTGTGTGTGTGTCTTTGTCGTGTGTTATTTTTGTGTGTCGTGTTCTGTGCCCTTCTGTGTCATCGTATCGAAAAGCATTTTGGTGAATAATTCGAGGAGAGCTTTAGCACTAGTACTTGTCGATAATTTAAGTCTCCTTAGGAGTAATTTTCTTGACCCAATCGCTACGAACTCTTCAGGAGAGACGCTGGATTGCTGGAGTCTTTACCACTAGATACTTGTAAAGAATGATTTTCTACCTTGAGTCCTTTGCACGAACCGATCTGTTCCAACGCACCAAAGGAGAATGCCTTTGCTTTTCTGCTGGAGGATTCCGTGGGAAATTTATCAGAGGACGGCTGAGGAATGAATTGTCTCATTCCTAGTCAGTTTCACGGACCGATTTTAGTCCAAATCTCCAGGAGCTAATTATGAATATAGTACGGAGGATGATTCCATGTGTAATTAATTGCTAACATTGATCAGAAAGAACTGCCTCCTTTTTAGTCATTTCTACCAAATCGTCAACTGATATCTACCTAATCACAAGGAGCCAATCTGAAAGGCTTTTGGAGGAGGATTCCATTTGTCATTGATTATAAGCATTGATCAGTTATAACTTTCTCTTTTTTAGCAATTTTCTCGATAAATCCTTGCTAAATGCCAAAGAGAGAATAGACTTGCTTTTTGGTGCATGGTTCCATGAGGAGGACATCAGGATACCTGATTTCGAATGACGTTCTCATTTTCAGTAATTTTCGCAACCTGCTCTGTACCGTCTGACGAGAAGTGAATTCTCGGGGCTTTCAGGAAGATTCCCTCTCACATTTCTCTGTCGCACAGGTCAAAGATGAATTTCTCTATTTTAGTATATTTCGAGAAAGGATTTCTTCCAAATCACCAGCAGGGAATCGAAAAGCGTTTTGGTGAATCATTCGAGGAGAAATGGATCACTAGTACTTGTCAATAATGTATGTCTCATTATGAGTAATTTTCTTGAACAGATCTCTACCAAATGATCAGGCGAGATTACGTATGGCTTTTCGAGGAAGAGTGCATGAGACATCAACGGCTACATCTGATTAGTAATGAAAGTCTCATTTTTAGCACTTTACACTACCCATCTGTATGTGTGACGTGTTCTGTGTGTGTGTGCGTCGGTATCGTGCTGTGTGTGTTGTCTTGGGTGGCCACAACACAGGGAAATGCACAAAGCATTCCCCTCCTGGAGGAAGAGTGACACGACGTGGCCACTCAGGAGTAATACACAAACAATCCCAAGCCTCCCCCCCACCCCCCACCCCGGAGCAACAGTGATGTCTGTGGCCAATTCAGGTCATTCAGAAAGCATTTCCCTCATGGAGCAACAGTGACACTGGGTGGCCACTTGGAGTAATGCAGAAAGCATTTCCCTCACGGAGCAATGGTGAAACTGCGTGGCCAATTCAGGTAGTGCTCATATCATTTCCCTCCCGGAGCAACAGTGACACCGGGCAGCCCCTTGGAGTAAGACACAAATCATTTCCTCACGGAGCACCAGTTGCACAAAATGAGTTGAATAATAATAATAATCATTAATAATAAAACTAAACAAAAAATAGGTAGGTAGATTTTCAATAATTGGAAGGTAGAGCAAACAGAAGAAGGCAGATTTCTAAGCAACTACAAATTCGCACGCATACTGAGCCTAAGATCTTCAAGAGACTGGATTCAACAAGTATTTTCCCATCCTACATGTCTTTCGGCAACTTGAAGAGTTTCTGTAGATTAGATTTGCCGTTGTTTCTCTTTACAGATTACACTCCTGTGTTAGGCTGGACTTCCCCCTTCTCGTTTCCTTTGTCTCTTCAGGTACTTTCAGCAGCCTTTCTACTGCCCTGCATGATCTTCGTCCTCTCCGACTTTTCCATGGCTCCCGAGACCTCACTTGTGGGAATGCACACCTACCCGCGTCCTGTGAAGGGACACGGCACGAGGAGAGAAGAGGAGAGACGAGAAAGAGAGAGTTGGCGAACACAGGAGAGAAAACAGAGAAACAGGAGAGCAAGGCGAGCAACTCACCACCTGGAGTCATCCTCTTGGATCCAAGCTTCAGTTGTGGAGAAGACACCGTTCCTGACCAGAGAAACGAGCAGCCTCTGAAAATGGGGCCTTTTCTCCCTCCTAGCCACAGCTGGTCAGGATCCTTTGCTTACAAACCGAACCCTAATGGACGGGGCTTCCCGACCCGGACTCAGGTGGGGCGTGTGAGAAGTGGGACTGTTCTTAATGTTTCCTCTGAATAGTGTGGGGGTGCCTCAGTTTCCCCTAGGCAGTTCTTAAGTATCTAGGGGGTGGAGTAAGGGTGTATGATCATTGCAGAGCCCTAGAGGGCATGTGCGTGCAGGAGTCTGGACACAGAGAATGGCCAACACCCTGTTTCCTGGCAACTGATGGCCTGGGCCCTTCCCCCCCTGCAAGGTGAGAGCTGAAGGGTTGGCGAACAAAGGAATCAGGTGACCTCCTGGCCCGGGAAAGGGACAAAGCCCAGAGGAGGAGGGGTTGGAGGGGGGTTTCAGTTTGGGGCTGGCTGGGACATGGAGTGAAGTGCAGACGTGGTTGTCTGGCTCACTGCCCCCCAAAATGGACCCAGCTGAGGGGTCCCGTTCTCTGCACCTGCAAGCTCTGTTTTAGACCATGTTCCTGTCCTCTAATAAACCTTCTGTTTTACTGGCTGGCTGAGAGTCACATCTGACTGCGGAGTTGGGGTGCAGGACCCCCTGGCTTCCCCAGGAGCCCCGCCTGAGCGGACTCGCTGGGGGGAAGCTCACGGAGGGGCAGAGGAGGCTGAATGCTCCGAGGTCAGACCCAGGAAGGTGGAAGCTGTGTGAGCTGTGAGTCCTGAAGACAGGCTGCTCACAGAAAAGCGACTGCCCCAGAGTTCTGACTGGCTTCATAGGGAGCAGTTTCAGAGCATGCCGGGGACTCCGTGACAGGGCGTGAGCAGAGTCCTCACCAAACCAGACACTTCTCTCTCCGAGACTGGCGAGAGCTCGGCTCCCAGATGGAGGGCTCTTGCCTGGCATCACCAACGGTCACAGGCTCGCTGCTCTCACTCACATTCCGTCGCATGAGGGCAGTAGACTCTGAGGCTTGACTTCTTTTTCCTTGCTACTAAAGCCAGCCCAAGGGGAAAAAAACAAGTAAGTTACCATCTCAGGCGGCAACGTCTCAGAGGCTCCTCTGTTTGCCTCTTCCACACGGCGGGGATCCGCCCTCCACTCTCCTCCCATTACACCTTGAGCATCCCAACCAAAATCTCCTTTTCTTACGGCACCCCACAGAGTCACTCTGCTCAAGAGACTCTGGCCCCTCTCCACCTACATCCCCCCGAGCCCTGTCCCCAGCGAGGACGCCCACGGCCGCTGAGGAGGACGACAGCGACTGCGGACGAGGAACTGGAAGCACTGACCTGGCAGCCAGGTCTGCAGAGGGCAGAGAGCGGAGGCCTTGTTCCGCCCCCTTGGAAAGAGGCCCAAGCGGCTCAGGCCCCCTCCTGCCGTGTTTCCCTCCGGCGAGAGCTCCGGCACCATTCCTCGCCAGAGCCGCTGCGAAAGCCGAGCCGGAGCCCTCGCTCCACAGCGCTCATCATGTTGTGGGTCGTCTTGTGTTGCGTGTGACATGTTGTGGGTTATTTTGTGTTGAGTGAGTGTGTGTTTGTGAGATGTTGTGGGTCGTGTGTGTGATGTTTTGTGTGTGTTGCTTTCCGTGTCGCGGTGTGTGTGTGTCTTTGTCGTGTGTTATTTTTGTGTGTCGTGTTCTGTGCCCTTCTGTGTCATCGTATCGAAAAGCATTTTGGTGAATAATTCGAGGAGAGCTTTAGCACTAGTACTTGTCGATAATTTAAGTCTCCTTAGGAGTAATTTTCTTGACCCAATCGCTACGAACTCTTCAGGAGAGACGCTGGATTGCTGGAGTCTTTACCACTAGATACTTGTAAAGAATGATTTTCTACCTTGAGTCCTTTGCACGAACCGATCTGTTCCAACGCACCAAAGGAGAATGCCTTTGCTTTTCTGCTGGAGGATTCCGTGGGAAATTTATCAGAGGACGGCTGAGGAATGAATTGTCTCATTCCTAGTCAGTTTCACGGACCGATTTTAGTCCAAATCTCCAGGAGCTAATTATGAATATAGTACGGAGGATGATTCCATGTGTAATTAATTGCTAACATTGATCAGAAAGAACTGCCTCCTTTTTAGTCATTTCTACCAAATCGTCAACTGATATCTACCTAATCACAAGGAGCCAATCTGAAAGGCTTTTGGAGGAGGATTCCATTTGTCATTGATTATAAGCATTGATCAGTTATAACTTTCTCTTTTTTAGCAATTTTCTCGATAAATCCTTGCTAAATGCCAAAGAGAGAATAGACTTGCTTTTTGGTGCATGGTTCCATGAGGAGGACATCAGGATACCTGATTTCGAATGACGTTCTCATTTTCAGTAATTTTCGCAACCTGCTCTGTACCGTCTGACGAGAAGTGAATTCTCGGGGCTTTCAGGAAGATTCCCTCTCACATTTCTCTGTCGCACAGGTCAAAGATGAATTTCTCTATTTTAGTATATTTCGAGAAAGGATTTCTTCCAAATCACCAGCAGGGAATCGAAAAGCGTTTTGGTGAATCATTCGAGGAGAAATGGATCACTAGTACTTGTCAATAATGTATGTCTCATTATGAGTAATTTTCTTGAACAGATCTCTACCAAATGATCAGGCGAGATTACGTATGGCTTTTCGAGGAAGAGTGCATGAGACATCAACGGCTACATCTGATTAGTAATGAAAGTCTCATTTTTAGCACTTTACACTACCCATCTGTATGTGTGACGTGTTCTGTGTGTGTGTGCGTCGGTATCGTGCTGTGTGTGTTGTCTTGGGTGGCCACAACACAGGGAAATGCACAAAGCATTCCCCTCCTGGAGGAAGAGTGACACGACGTGGCCACTCAGGAGTAATACACAAACAATCCCAAGCCTCCCCCCCACCCCCCACCCCCCACCCCGGAGCAACAGTGATGTCTGTGGCCAATTCAGGTCATTCAGAAAGCATTTCCCTCATGGAGCAACAGTGACACTGGGTGGCCACTTGGAGTAATGCAGAAAGCATTTCCCTCACGGAGCAATGGTGAAACTGCGTGGCCAATTCAGGTAGTGCTCATATCATTTCCCTCCCGGAGCAACAGTGACACCGGGCAGCCCCTTGGAGTAAGACACAAATCATTTCCTCACGGAGCACCAGTTGCACAAAATGAGTTGAATAATAATAATAATCATTAATAATAAAACTAAACAAAAAATAGGTAGGTAGATTTTCAATAATTGGAAGGTAGAGCAAACAGAAGAAGGCAGATTTCTAAGCAACTACAAATTCGCACGCATACTGAGCCTAAGATCTTCAAGAGACTGGATTCAACAAGTATTTTCCCATCCTACATGTCTTTCGGCAACTTGAAGAGTTTCTGTAGATTAGATTTGCCGTTGTTTCTCTTTACAGATTACACTCCTGTGTTAGGCTGGACTTCCCCCTTCTCGTTTCCTTTGTCTCTTCAGGTACTTTCAGCAGCCTTTCTACTGCCCTGCATGATCTTCGTCCTCTCCGACTTTTCCATGGCTCCCGAGACCTCACTTGTGGGAATGCACACCTACCCGCGTCCTGTGAAGGGACACGGCACGAGGAGAGAAGAGGAGAGACGAGAAAGAGAGAGTTGGCGAACACAGGAGAGAAAACAGAGAAACAGGAGAGCAAGGCGAGCAACTCACCACCTGGAGTCATCCTCTTGGATCCAAGCTTCAGTTGTGGAGAAGACACCGTTCCTGACCAGAGAAACGAGCAGCCTCTGAAAATGGGGCCTTTTCTCCCTCCTAGCCACAGCTGGTCAGGATCCTTTGCTTACAAACCGAACCCTAATGGACGGGGCTTCCCGACCCGGACTCAGGTGGGGCGTGTGAGAAGTGGGACTGTTCTTAATGT
Source organism: Lepidochelys kempii (assembly GCF_965140265.1). Taxonomy (NCBI): domain Eukaryota; kingdom Metazoa; phylum Chordata; order Testudines; family Cheloniidae; genus Lepidochelys; species Lepidochelys kempii. The sequence continues at coordinate 331,201 of NC_133282.1, forward strand.
TTCCTCTGAATAGTGTGGGGGTGCCTCAGTTTCCCCTAGGCAGTTCTTAAGTATCTAGGGGGTGGAGTAAGGGTGTATGATCATTGCAGAGCCCTAGAGGGCATGTGCGTGCAGGAGTCTGGACACAGAGAATGGCCAACACCCTGTTTCCTGGCAACTGATGGCCTGGGCCCTTCCCCCCCTGCAAGGTGAGAGCTGAAGGGTTGGAGAACAAAGGAATCAGGTGACCTCCTGGCCCGGGAAAGGGACAAAGCCCAGAGGAGGAGGGGTTGGAGGGGGGTTTCAGTTTGGGGCTGGCTGGGACATGGAGTGAAGTGCAGACGTGGTTGTCTGGCTCACTGCCCCCCAAAATGGACCCAGCTGAGGGGTCCCGTTCTCTGCACCTGCAAGCTCTGTTTTAGACCATGTTCCTGTCCTCTAATAAACCTTCTGTTTTACTGGCTGGCTGAGAGTCACATCTGACTGCGGAGTTGGGGTGCAGGACCCTCTGGCTTTCCCAGGAGCCCCGCCTGAGCGGACTCGCTGGGGGGAAGCGCACGGAGGGGCAGAGGAGGCTGAATGCTCCGAGGTCAGACCCAGGAAGGTGGAAGCTGTGTGAGCTGTGAGTCCTGAAGACAGGCTGCTCACAGAAAAGCGACTGCCCCAGAGTTCTGACTGGCTTCATAGGGAGCAGTTTCAGAGCATGCCGGGGACTCCGTGACAGGGCGTGAGCAGAGTCCTCACCAAACCAGACACTTCTCTCTCCGAGACTGGCGAGAGCTCGGCTCCCAGATGGAGGGCTCTTGCCTGGCATCACCAACGGTCACAGGCTCGCTGCTCTCACTCACATTCCGTCGCATGAGGGCAGTAGACTCTGAGGCTTGACTTCTTTTTCCTTGCTACTAAAGCCAGCCCAAGGGGAAAAAAACAAGTAAGTTACCATCTCAGGCGGCAACGTCTCAGAGGCTCCTCTGTTTGCCTCTTCCACACGGCGGGGATCCGCCCTCCACTCTCCTCCCATTACACCTTGAGCATCCCAACCAAAATCTCCTTTTCTTACGGCACCCCACAGAGTCACTCTGCTCAAGAGACTCTGGCCCCTCTCCACCTACATCCCCCCGAGCCCTGTCCCCAGCGAGGACGCCCACGGCCGCTGAGGAGGACGACAGCGACTGCGGACGAGGAACTGGAAGCACTGACCTGGCAGCCAGGTCTGCAGAGGGCAGAGAGCGGAGGCCTTGTTCCGCCCCCTTGGAAAGAGGCCCAAGCGGCTCAGGCCCCCTCCTGCCGTGTTTCCCTCCGGCGAGAGCTCCGGCACCATTCCTCGCCAGAGCCGCTGCGAAAGCCGAGCCGGAGCCCTCGCTCCACAGCGCTCATCATGTTGTGGGTCGTCTTGTGTTGCGTGTGACATGTTGTGGGTTATTTTGTGTTGAGTGAGTGTGTGTTTGTGAGATGTTGTGGGTCGTGTGTGTGATGTTTTGTGTGTGTTGCTTTCCGTGTCGCGGTGTGTGTGTGTCTTTGTCGTGTGTTATTTTTGTGTGTCGTGTTCTGTGCCCTTCTGTGTCATCGTATCGAAAAGCATTTTGGTGAATAATTCGAGGAGAGCTTTAGCACTAGTACTTGTCGATAATTTAAGTCTCCTTAGGAGTAATTTTCTTGACCCAATCGCTACGAACTCTTCAGGAGAGACGCTGGATTGCTGGAGTCTTTACCACTAGATACTTGTAAAGAATGATTTTCTACCTTGAGTCCTTTGCACGAACCGATCTGTTCCAACGCACCAAAGGAGAATGCCTTTGCTTTTCTGCTGGAGGATTCCGTGGGAAATTTATCAGAGGACGGCTGAGGAATGAATTGTCTCATTCCTAGTCAGTTTCACGGACCGATTTTAGTCCAAATCTCCAGGAGCTAATTATGAATATAGTACGGAGGATGATTCCATGTGTAATTAATTGCTAACATTGATCAGAAAGAACTGCCTCCTTTTTAGTCATTTCTACCAAATCGTCAACTGATATCTACCTAATCACAAGGAGCCAATCTGAAAGGCTTTTGGAGGAGGATTCCATTTGTCATTGATTATAAGCATTGATCAGTTATAACTTTCTCTTTTTTAGCAATTTTCTCGATAAATCCTTGCTAAATGCCAAAGAGAGAATAGACTTGCTTTTTGGTGCATGGTTCCATGAGGAGGACATCAGGATACCTGATTTCGAATGACGTTCTCATTTTCAGTAATTTTCGCAACCTGCTCTGTACCGTCTGACGAGAAGTGAATTCTCGGGGCTTTCAGGAAGATTCCCTCTCACATTTCTCTGTCGCACAGGTCAAAGATGAATTTCTCTATTTTAGTATATTTCGAGAAAGGATTTCTTCCAAATCACCAGCAGGGAATCGAAAAGCGTTTTGGTGAATCATTCGAGGAGAAATGGATCACTAGTACTTGTCAATAATGTATGTCTCATTATGAGTAATTTTCTTGAACAGATCTCTACCAAATGATCAGGCGAGATTACGTATGGCTTTTCGAGGAAGAGTGCATGAGACATCAACGGCTACATCTGATTAGTAATGAAAGTCTCATTTTTAGCACTTTACACTACCCATCTGTATGTGTGACGTGTTCTGTGTGTGTGTGCGTCGGTATCGTGCTGTGTGTGTTGTCTTGGGTGGCCACAACACAGGGAAATGCACAAAGCATTCCCCTCCTGGAGGAAGAGTGACACGACGTGGCCACTCAGGAGTAATACACAAACAATCCCAAGCCTCCCCCCCACCCCCCACCCCGGAGCAACAGTGATGTCTGTGGCCAATTCAGGTCATTCAGAAAGCATTTCCCTCATGGAGCAACAGTGACACTGGGTGGCCACTTGGAGTAATGCAGAAAGCATTTCCCTCACGGAGCAATGGTGAAACTGCGTGGCCAATTCAGGTAGTGCTCATATCATTTCCCTCCCGGAGCAACAGTGACACCGGGCAGCCCCTTGGAGTAAGACACAAATCATTTCCTCACGGAGCACCAGTTGCACAAAATGAGTTGAATAATAATAATAATCATTAATAATAAAACTAAACAAAAAATAGGTAGGTAGATTTTCAATAATTGGAAGGTAGAGCAAACAGAAGAAGGCAGATTTCTAAGCAACTACAAATTCGCACGCATACTGAGCCTAAGATCTTCAAGAGACTGGATTCAACAAGTATTTTCCCATCCTACATGTCTTTCGGCAACTTGAAGAGTTTCTGTAGATTAGATTTGCCGTTGTTTCTCTTTACAGATTACACTCCTGTGTTAGGCTGGACTTCCCCCTTCTCGTTTCCTTTGTCTCTTCAGGTACTTTCAGCAGCCTTTCTACTGCCCTGCATGATCTTCGTCCTCTCCGACTTTTCCATGGCTCCCGAGACCTCACTTGTGGGAATGCACACCTACCCGCGTCCTGTGAAGGGACACGGCACGAGGAGAGAAGAGGAGAGACGAGAAAGAGAGAGTTGGCGAACACAGGAGAGAAAACAGAGAAACAGGAGAGCAAGGCGAGCAACTCACCACCTGGAGTCATCCTCTTGGATCCAAGCTTCAGTTGTGGAGAAGACACCGTTCCTGACCAGAGAAACGAGCAGCCTCTGAAAATGGGGCCTTTTCTCCCTCCTAGCCACAGCTGGTCAGGATCCTTTGCTTACAAACCGAACCCTAATGGACGGGGCTTCCCGACCCGGACTCAGGTGGGGCGTGTGAGAAGTGGGACTGTTCTTAATGTTTCCTCTGAATAGTGTGGGGGTGCCTCAGTTTCCCCTAGGCAGTTCTTAAGTATCTAGGGGGTGGAGTAAGGGTGTATGATCATTGCAGAGCCCTAGAGGGCATGTGCGTGCAGGAGTCTGGACACAGAGAATGGCCAACACCCTGTTTCCTGGCAACTGATGGCCTGGGCCCTTCCCCCCCTGCAAGGTGAGAGCTGAAGGGTTGGCGAACAAAGGAATCAGGTGACCTCCTGGCCCGGGAAAGGGACAAAGCCCAGAGGAGGAGGGGTTGGAGGGGGGTTTCAGTTTGGGGCTGGCTGGGACATGGAGTGAAGTGCAGACGTGGTTGTCTGGCTCACTGCCCCCCAAAATGGACCCAGCTGAGGGGTCCCGTTCTCTGCACCTGCAAGCTCTGTTTTAGACCATGTTCCTGTCCTCTAATAAACCTTCTGTTTTACTGGCTGGCTGAGAGTCACATCTGACTGCGGAGTTGGGGTGCAGGACCCCCTGGCTTCCCCAGGAGCCCCGCCTGAGCGGACTCGCTGGGGGGAAGCTCACGGAGGGGCAGAGGAGGCTGAATGCTCCGAGGTCAGACCCAGGAAGGTGGAAGCTGTGTGAGCTGTGAGTCCTGAAGACAGGCTGCTCACAGAAAAGCGACTGCCCCAGAGTTCTGACTGGCTTCATAGGGAGCAGTTTCAGAGCATGCCGGGGACTCCGTGACAGGGCGTGAGCAGAGTCCTCACCAAACCAGACACTTCTCTCTCCGAGACTGGCGAGAGCTCGGCTCCCAGATGGAGGGCTCTTGCCTGGCATCACCAACGGTCACAGGCTCGCTGCTCTCACTCACATTCCGTCGCATGAGGGCAGTAGACTCTGAGGCTTGACTTCTTTTTCCTTGCTACTAAAGCCAGCCCAAGGGGAAAAAAACAAGTAAGTTACCATCTCAGGCGGCAACGTCTCAGAGGCTCCTCTGTTTGCCTCTTCCACACGGCGGGGATCCGCCCTCCACTCTCCTCCCATTACACCTTGAGCATCCCAACCAAAATCTCCTTTTCTTACGGCACCCCACAGAGTCACTCTGCTCAAGAGACTCTGGCCCCTCTCCACCTACATCCCCCCGAGCCCTGTCCCCAGCGAGGACGCCCACGGCCGCTGAGGAGGACGACAGCGACTGCGGACGAGGAACTGGAAGCACTGACCTGGCAGCCAGGTCTGCAGAGGGCAGAGAGCGGAGGCCTTGTTCCGCCCCCTTGGAAAGAGGCCCAAGCGGCTCAGGCCCCCTCCTGCCGTGTTTCCCTCCGGCGAGAGCTCCGGCACCATTCCTCGCCAGAGCCGCTGCGAAAGCCGAGCCGGAGCCCTCGCTCCACAGCGCTCATCATGTTGTGGGTCGTCTTGTGTTGCGTGTGACATGTTGTGGGTTATTTTGTGTTGAGTGAGTGTGTGTTTGTGAGATGTTGTGGGTCGTGTGTGTGATGTTTTGTGTGTGTTGCTTTCCGTGTCGCGGTGTGTGTGTCTTTGTCGTGTGTTATTTTTGTGTGTCGTGTTCTGTGCCCTTCTGTGTCATCATATCGAAAAGCATTTTGGTGAATAATTCGAGGAGAGCTTTAGCACTAGTACTTGTCGATAATTTAAGTCTCCTTAGGAGTAATTTTCTTGACCCAATCGCTACGAACTCTTCAGGAGAGACGCTGGATTGCTGGAGTCTTTACCACTAGATACTTGTAAAGAATGATTTTCTACCTTGAGTCCTTTGCACGAACCGATCTGTTCCAACGCACCAAAGGAGAATGCCTTTGCTTTTCTGCTGGAGGATTCCGTGGGAAATTTATCAGAGGACGGCTGAGGAATGAATTGTCTCATTCCTAGTCAGTTTCACGGACCGATTTTAGTCCAAATCTCCAGGAGCTAATTATGAATATAGTACGGAGGATGATTCCATGTGTAATTAATTGCTAACATTGATCAGAAAGAACTGCCTCCTTTTTAGTCATTTCTACCAAATCGTCAACTGATATCTACCTAATCACAAGGAGCCAATCTGAAAGGCTTTTGGAGGAGGATTCCATTTGTCATTGATTATAAGCATTGATCAGTTATAACTTTCTCTTTTTTAGCAATTTTCTCGATAAATCCTTGCTAAATGCCAAAGAGAGAATAGACTTGCTTTTTGGTGCATGGTTCCATGAGGAGGACATCAGGATACCTGATTTCGAATGACGTTCTCATTTTCAGTAATTTTCGCAACCTGCTCTGTACCGTCTGACGAGAAGTGAATTCTCGGGGCTTTCAGGAAGATTCCCTCTCACATTTCTCTGTCGCACAGGTCAAAGATGAATTTCTCTATTTTAGTATATTTCGAGAAAGGATTTCTTCCAAATCACCAGCAGGGAATCGAAAAGCGTTTTGGTGAATCATTCGAGGAGAAATGGATCACTAGTACTTGTCAATAATGTATGTCTCATTATGAGTAATTTTCTTGAACAGATCTCTACCAAATGATCAGGCGAGATTACGTATGGCTTTTCGAGGAAGAGTGCATGAGACATCAACGGCTACATCTGATTAGTAATGAAAGTCTCATTTTTAGCACTTTACACTACCCATCTGTATGTGTGACGTGTTCGGTGTGTGTGTGCGTCGGTATCGTGCTGTGTGTGTTGTCTTGGGTGGCCACAACACAGGGAAATGCACAAAGCATTCCCCTCCTGGAGGAAGAGTGACACGACGTGGCCACTCAGGAGTAATACACAAACAATCCCAAGCCTCCCCCCCACCCCCCACCCCCCACCCCGGAGCAACACTGATGTCTGTGGCCAATTCAGGTCATTCAGAAAGCATTTCCCTCATGGAGCAACAGTGACACTGGGTGGCCACTTGGAGTAATGCAGAAAGCATTTCCCTCACGGAGCAATGGTGAAACTGCGTGGCCAATTCAGGTAGTGCTCATATCATTTCCCTCCCGGAGCAACAGTGACACCGGGCAGCCCCTTGGAGTAAGACACAAATCATTTCCTCACGGAGCACCAGTTGCACAAAATGAGTTGAATAATAATAATAATCATTAATAATAAAACTAAACAAAAAATAGGTAGGTAGATTTTCAATAATTGGAAGGTAGAGCAAACAGAAGAAGGCAGATTTCTAAGCAACTACAAATTCGCACGCATACTGAGCCTAAGATCTTCAAGAGACTGGATTCAACAAGTATTTTCCCATCCTACATGTCTTTCGGCAACTTGAAGAGTTTCTGTAGATTAGATTTGCCGTTGTTTCTCTTTACAGATTACACTCCTGTGTTAGGCTGGACTTCCCCCTTCTCGTTTCCTTTGTCTCTTCAGGTACTTTCAGCAGCCTTTCTACTGCCCTGCATGATCTTCGTCCTCTCCGACTTTTCCATGGCTCCCGAGACTTCACTTGTGGGAATGCACACCTACCCGCGTCCTGTGAAGGGACACGGCACGAGGAGAGAAGAGGAGAGACGAGAAAGAGAGAGTTGGCGAACACAGGAGAGAAAACAGAGAAACAGGAGAGCAAGGCGAGCAACTCACCACCTGGAGTCATCCTCTTGGATCCAAGCTTCAGTTGTGGAGAAGACACCGTTCCTGACCAGAGAAACGAGCAGCCTCTGAAAATGGGGCCTTTTCTCCCTCCTAGCCACAGCTGGTCAGGATCCTTTGCTTACAAACCGAACCCTAATGGACGGGGCTTCCCGACCCGGACTCAGGTGGGGCGTGTGAGAAGTGGGACTGTTCTTAATGTTTCCTCTGAATAGTGTGGGGGTGCCTCAGTTTCCCCTAGGCAGTTCTTAAGTATCTAGGGGGTGGAGTAAGGGTGTATGATCATTGCAGAGCCCTAGAGGGCATGTGCGTGCAGGAGTCTGGACACAGAGAATGGCCAACACCCTGTTTCCTGGCAACTGATGGCCTGGGCCCTTCCCCCCCTGCAAGGTGAGAGCTGAAGGGTTGGCGAACAAAGGAATCAGGTGACCTCCTGGCCCGGGAAAGGGACAAAGCCCAGAGGAGGAGGGGTTGGAGGGGGGTTTCAGTTTGGGGCTGGCTGGGACATGGAGTGAAGTGCAGACGTGGTTGTCTGGCTCACTGCCCCCCAAAATGGACCCAGCTGAGGGGTCCCGTTCTCTGCACCTGCAAGCTCTGTTTTAGACCATGTTCCTGTCCTCTAATAAACCTTCTGTTTTACTGGCTGGCTGAGAGTCACATCTGACTGCGGAGTTGGGGTGCAGGACCCCCTGGCTTCCCCAGGAGCCCCGCCTGAGCGGACTCGCTGGGGGGAAGCGCACGGAGGGGCAGAGGAGGCTGAATGCTCCGAGGTCAGACCCAGGAAGGTGGAAGCTGTGTGAGCTGTGAGTCCTGAAGACAGGCTGCTCACAGAAAAGCGACTGCCCCAGAGTTCTGACTGGCTTCATAGGGAGCAGTTTCAGAGCATGCCGGGGACTCCGTGACAGGGCGTGAGCAGAGTCCTCACCAAACCAGACACTTCTCTCTCCGAGACTGGCGAGAGCTCGGCTCCCAGATGGAGGGCTCTTGCCTGGCATCACCAACGGTCACAGGCTCGCTGCTCTCACTCACATTCCGTCGCATGAGGGCAGTAGACTCTGAGGCTTGACTTCTTTTTCCTTGCTACTAAAGCCAGCCCAAGGGGAAAAAAACAAGTAAGTTACCATCTCAGGCGGCAACGTCTCAGAGGCTCCTCTGTTTGCCTCTTCCACACGGCGGGGATCCGCCCTCCACTCTCCTCCCATTACACCTTGAGCATCCCAACCAAAATCTCCTTTTCTTACGGCACCCCACAGAGTCACTCTGCTCAAGAGACTCTGGCTCCTCTCCACCTACATCCCCCCGAGCCCTGTCCCCAGCGAGGACGCCCACGGCCGCTGAGGAGGACGACAGCGACTGCGGACGAGGAACTGGAAGCACTGACCTGGCAGCCAGGTCTGCAGAGGGCAGAGAGCGGAGGCCTTGTTCCGCCCCCTTGGAAAGAGGCCCAAGCGGCTCAGGCCCCCTCCTGCCGTGTTTCCCTCCGGCGAGAGCTCCGGCACCATTCCTCGCCAGAGCCGCTGCGAAAGCCGAGCCGGAGCCCTCGCTCCACAGCGCTCATCATGTTGTGGGTCGTCTTGTGTTGCGTGTGACATGTTGTGGGTTATTTTGTGTTGAGTGAGTGTGTGTTTGTGAGATGTTGTGGGTCGTGTGTGTGATGTTTTGTGTGTGTTGCTTTCCGTGTCGCGGTGTGTGTGTGTCTTTGTCGTGTGTTATTTTTGTGTGTCGTGTTCTGTGCCCTTCTGTGTCATCGTATCGAAAAGCATTTTGGTGAATAATTCGAGGAGAGCTTTAGCACTAGTACTTGTCGATAATTTAAGTCTCCTTAGGAGTAATTTTCTTGACCCAATCGCTACGAACTCTTCAGGAGAGACGCTGGATTGCTGGAGTCTTTACCACTAGATACTTGTAAAGAATGATTTTCTACCTTGAGTCCTTTGCACGAACCGATCTGTTCCAACGCACCAAAGGAGAATGCCTTTGCTTTTCTGCTGGAGGATTCCGTGGGAAATTTATCAGAGGACGGCTGAGGAATGAATTGTCTCATTCCTAGTCAGTTTCACGGACCGATTTTAGTCCAAATCTCCAGGAGCTAATTATGAATATAGTACGGAGGATGATTCCATGTGTAATTAATTGCTAACATTGATCAGAAAGAACTGCCTCCTTTTTAGTCATTTCTACCAAATCGTCAACTGATATCTACCTAATCACAAGGAGCCAATCTGAAAGGCTTTTGGAGGAGGATTCCATTTGTCATTGATTATAAGCATTGATCAGTTATAACTTTCTCTTTTTTAGCAATTTTCTCGATAAATCCTTGCTAAATGCCAAAGAGAGAATAGACTTGCTTTTTGGTGCATGGTTCCATGAGGAGGACATCAGGATACCTGATTTCGAATGACGTTCTCATTTTCAGTAATTTTCGCAACCTGCTCTGTACCGTCTGACGAGAAGTGAATTCTCGGGGCTTTCAGGAAGATTCCCTCTCACATTTCTCTGTCGCACAGGTCAAAGATGAATTTCTCTATTTTAGTATATTTCGAGAAAGGATTTCTTCCAAATCACCAGCAGGGAATCGAAAAGCATTTTGGTGAATCATTCGAGGAGAAATGGATCACTAGTACTTGTCAATAATGTATGTCTCATTATGAGTAATTTTCTTGAACAGATCTCTACCAAATGATCAGGCGAGATTACGTATGGCTTTTCGAGGAAGAGTGCATGAGACATCAACGGCTACATCTGATTAGTAATGAAAGTCTCATTTTTAGCACTTTACACTACCCATCTGTATGTGTGACGTGTTCTGTGTGTGCGTGCGTCGGTATCGTGCTGTGTGTGTTGTCTTGGGTGGCCACAACACAGGGAAATGCACAAAGCATTCCCCTCCTGGAGGAAGAGTGACACGACGTGGCCACTCAGGAGTAATACACAAACAATCCCAAGCCTCCCCCCACCCCCCACCCCCCACCCCGGAGCAACAGTGATGTCTGTGGCCAATTCAGGTCATTCAGAAAGCATTTCCCTCATGGAGCAACAGTGACACTGGGTGGCCACTTGGAGTAATGCAGAAAGCATTTCCCTCACGGAGCAATGGTGAAACTGCGTGGCCAATTCAGGTAGTGCTCATATCATTTCCCTCCCGGAGCAACAGTGACACCGGGCAGCCCCTTGGAGTAAGACACAAATCATTTCCTCACGGAGCACCAGTTGCACAAAATGAGTTGAATAATAATAATAATCATTAATAATAAAACTAAACAAAAAATAGGTAGGTAGATTTTCAATAATTGGAAGGTAGAGCAAACAGAAGAAGGCAGATTTCTAAGCAACTACAAATTCGCACGCATACTGAGCCTAAGATCTTCAAGAGACTGGATTCAACAAGTATTTTCCCATCCTACATGTCTTTCGGCAACTTGAAGAGTTTCTGTAGATTAGATTTGCCGTTGTTTCTCTTTACAGATTACACTCCTGTGTTAGGCTGGACTTCCCCCTTCTCGTTTCCTTTGTCTCTTCAGGTACTTTCAGCAGCCTTTCTACTGCCCTGCATGATCTTCGTCCTCTCCGACTTTTCCATGGCTCCCGAGACCTCACTTGTGGGAATGCACACCTACCCGCGTCCTGTGAAGGGACACGGCACGAGGAGAGAAGAGGAGAGACGAGAAAGAGAGAGTTGGCGAACACAGGAGAGAAAACAGAGAAACAGGAGAGCAAGGCGAGCAACTCACCACCTGGAGTCATCCTCTTGGATCCAAGCTTCAGTTGTGGAGAAGACACCGTTCCTGACCAGAGAAACGAGCAGCCTCTGAAAATGGGGCCTTTTCTCCCTCCTAGCCACAGCTGGTCAGGATCCTTTGCTTACAAACCGAACCCTAATGGACGGGGCTTCCCGACCCGGACTCAGGTGGGGCGTGTGAGAAGTGGGACTGTTCTTAATGTTTCCTCTGAATAGTGTGGGGGTGCCTCAGTTTCCCCTAGGCAGTTCTTAAGTATCTAGGGGGTGGAGTAAGGGTGTATGATCATTGCAGAGCCCTAGAGGGCATGTGCGTGCAGGAGTCTGGACACAGAGAATGGCCAACACCCTGTTTCCTGGCAACTGATGGCCTGGGCCCTTCCCCCCCTGCAAGGTGAGAGCTGAAGGGTTGGCGAACAAAGGAATCAGGTGACCTCCTGGCCCGGGAAAGGGACAAAGCCCAGAGGAGGAGGGGTTGGAGGGGGGTTTCAGTTTGGGGCTGGCTGGGACATGGAGTGAAGTGCAGACGTGGTTGTCTGGCTCACTGCCCCCCAAAATGGACCCAGCTGAGGGGTCCCGTTCTCTGCACCTGCAAGCTCTGTTTTAGACCATGTTCCTGTCCTCTAATAAACCTTCTGTTTTACTGGCTGGCTGAGAGTCACATCTGACTGCGGAGTTGGGGTGCAGGACCCCCTGGCTTCCCCAGGAGCCCCGCCTGAGCGGACTCGCTGGGGGGAAGCTCACGGAGGGGCAGAGGAGGCTGAATGCTCCGAGGTCAGACCCAGGAAGGTGGAAGCTGTGTGAGCTGTGAGTCCTGAAGACAGGCTGCTCACAGAAAAGCGACTGCCCCAGAGTTCTGACTGGCTTCATAGGGAGCAGTTTCAGAGCATGCCGGGGACTCCGTGACAGGGCGTGAGCAGAGTCCTCACCAAACCAGACACTTCTCTCTCCGAGACTGGCGAGAGCTCGGCTCCCAGATGGAGGGCTCTTGCCTGGCATCACCAACGGTCACAGGCTCGCTGCTCTCACTCACATTCCGTCGCATGAGGGCAGTAGACTCTGAGGCTTGACTTCTTTTTCCTTGCTACTAAAGCCAGCCCAAGGGGAAAAAAACAAGTAAGTTACCATCTCAGGCGGCAACGTCTCAGAGGCTCCTCTGTTTGCCTCTTCCACACGGCGGGGATCCGCCCTCCACTCTCCTCCCATTACACCTTGAGCATCCCAACCAAAATCTCCTTTTCTTACGGCACCCCACAGAGTCACTCTGCTCAAGAGACTCTGGCCCCTCTCCACCTACATCCCCCCGAGCCCTGTCCCCAGCGAGGACGCCCACGGCCGCTGAGGAGGACGACAGCGACTGCGGACGAGGAACTGGAAGCACTGACCTGGCAGCCAGGTCTGCAGAGGGCAGAGAGCGGAGGCCTTGTTCCGCCCCCTTGGAAAGAGGCCCAAGCGGCTCAGGCCCCCTCCTGCCGTGTTTCCCTCCGGCGAGAGCTCCGGCACCATTCCTCGCCAGAGCCGCTGCGAAAGCCGAGCCGGAGCCCTCGCTCCACAGCGCTCATCATGTTGTGGGTCGTCTTGTGTTGCGTGTGACATGTTGTGGGTTATTTTGTGTTGAGTGAGTGTGTGTTTGTGAGATGTTGTGGGTCGTGTGTGTGATGTTTTGTGTGTGTTGCTTTCCGTGTCGCGGTGTGTGTGTGTCTTTGTCGTGTGTTATTTTTGTGTGTCGTGTTCTGTGCCCTTCTGTGTCATCGTATCGAAAAGCATTTTGGTGAATAATTCGAGGAGAGCTTTAGCACTAGTACTTGTCGATAATTTAAGTCTCCTTAGGAGTAATTTTCTTGACCCAATCGCTACGAACTCTTCAGGAGAGACGCTGGATTGCTGGAGTCTTTACCACTAGATACTTGTAAAGAATGATTTTCTACCTTGAGTCCTTTGCACGAACCGATCTGTTCCAACGCACCAAAGGAGAATGCCTTTGCTTTTCTGCTGGAGGATTCCGTGGGAAATTTATCAGAGGACGGCTGAGGAATGAATTGTCTCATTCCTAGTCAGTTTCACGGACCGATTTTAGTCCAAATCTCCAGGAGCTAATTATGAATATAGTACGGAGGATGATTCCATGTGTAATTAATTGCTAACATTGATCAGAAAGAACTGCCTCCTTTTTAGTCATTTCTACCAAATCGTCAACTGATATCTACCTAATCACAAGGAGCCAATCTGAAAGGCTTTTGGAGGAGGATTCCATTTGTCATTGATTATAAGCATTGATCAGTTATAACTTTCTCTTTTTTAGCAATTTTCTCGATAAATCCTTGCTAAATGCCAAAGAGAGAATAGACTTGCTTTTTGGTGCATGGTTCCATGAGGAGGACATCAGGATACCTGATTTCGAATGACGTTCTCATTTTCAGTAATTTTCGCAACCTGCTCTGTACCGTCTGACGAGAAGTGAATTCTCGGGGCTTTCAGGAAGATTCCCTCTCACATTTCTCTGTCGCACAGGTCAAAGATGAATTTCTCTATTTTAGTATATTTCGAGAAAGGATTTCTTCCAAATCACCAGCAGGGAATCGAAAAGCGTTTTGGTGAATCATTCGAGGAGAAATGGATCACTAGTACTTGTCAATAATGTATGTCTCATTATGAGTAATTTTCTTGAACAGATCTCTACCAAATGATCAGGCGAGATTACGTATGGCTTTTCGAGGAAGAGTGCATGAGACATCAACGGCTACATCTGATTAGTAATGAAAGTCTCATTTTTAGCACTTTACACTACCCATCTGTATGTGTGACGTGTTCTGTGTGTGTGTGCGTCGGTATCGTGCTGTGTGTGTTGTCTTGGGTGGCCACAACACAGGGAAATGCACAAAGCATTCCCCTCCTGGAGGAAGAGTGACACGACGTGGCCACTCAGGAGTAATACACAAACAATCCCAAGCCTCCCCCCCACCCCCCACCCCGGAGCAACAGTGATGTCTGTGGCCAATTCAGGTCATTCAGAAAGCATTTCCCTCATGGAGCAACAGTGACACTGGGTGGCCACTTGGAGTAATGCAGAAAGCATTTCCCTCACGGAGCAATGGTGAAACTGCGTGGCCAATTCAGGTAGTGCTCATATCATTTCCCTCCCGGAGCAACAGTGACACCGGGCAGCCCCTTGGAGTAAGACACAAATCATTTCCTCACGGAGCACCAGTTGCACAAAATGAGTTGAATAATAATAATAATCATTAATAATAAAACTAAACAAAAAATAGGTAGGTAGATTTTCAATAATTGGAAGGTAGAGCAAACAGAAGAAGGCAGATTTCTAAGCAACTACAAATTCGCACGCATACTGAGCCTAAGATCTTCAAGAGACTGGATTCAACAAGTATTTTCCCATCCTACATGTCTTTCGGCAACTTGAAGAGTTTCTGTAGATTAGATTTGCCGTTGTTTCTCTTTACAGATTACACTCCTGTGTTAGGCTGGACTTCCCCCTTCTCGTTTCCTTTGTCTCTTCAGGTACTTTCAGCAGCCTTTCTACTGCCCTGCATGATCTTCGTCCTCTCCGACTTTTCCATGGCTCCCGAGACCTCACTTGTGGGAATGCACACCTACCCGCGTCCTGTGAAGGGACACGGCACGAGGAGAGAAGAGGAGAGACGAGAAAGAGAGAGTTGGCGAACACAGGAGAGAAAACAGAGAAACAGGAGAGCAAGGCGAGCAACTCACCACCTGGAGTCATCCTCTTGGATCCAAGCTTCAGTTGTGGAGAAGACACCGTTCCTGACCAGAGAAACGAGCAGCCTCTGAAAATGGGGCCTTTTCTCCCTCCTAGCCACAGCTGGTCAGGATCCTTTGCTTACAAACCGAACCCTAATGGACGGGGCTTCCCGACCCGGACTCAGGTGGGGCGTGTGAGAAGTGGGACTGTTCTTAATGTTTCCTCTGAATAGTGTGGGGGTGCCTCAGTTTCCCCTAGGCAGTTCTTAAGTATCTAGGGGGTGGAGTAAGGGTGTATGATCATTGCAGAGCCCTAGAGGGCATGTGCGTGCAGGAGTCTGGACACAGAGAATGGCCAACACCCTGTTTCCTGGCAACTGATGGCCTGGGCCCTTCCCCCCCTGCAAGGTGAGAGCTGAAGGGTTGGAGAACAAAGGAATCAGGTGACCTCCTGGCCCGGGAAAGGGACAAAGCCCAGAGGAGGAGGGGTTGGAGGGGGGTTTCAGTTTGGGGCTGGCTGGGACATGGAGTGAAGTGCAGACGTGGTTGTCTGGCTCACTGCCCCCCAAAATGGACCCAGCTGAGGGGTCCCGTTCTCTGCACCTGCAAGCTCTGTTTTAGACCATGTTCCTGTCCTCTAATAAACCTTCTGTTTTACTGGCTGGCTGAGAGTCACATCTGACTGCGGAGTTGGGGTGCAGGACCCTCTGGCTTTCCCAGGAGCCCCGCCTGAGCGGACTCGCTGGGGGGAAGCGCACGGAGGGGCAGAGGAGGCTGAATGCTCCGAGGTCAGACCCAGGAAGGTGGAAGCTGTGTGAGCTGTGAGTCCTGAAGACAGGCTGCTCACAGAAAAGCGACTGCCCCAGAGTTCTGACTGGCTTCATAGGGAGCAGTTTCAGAGCATGCCGGGGACTCCGTGACAGGGCGTGAGCAGAGTCCTCACCAAACCAGACACTTCTCTCTCCGAGACTGGCGAGAGCTCGGCTCCCAGATGGAGGGCTCTTGCCTGGCATCACCAACGGTCACAGGCTCGCTGCTCTCACTCACATTCCGTCGCATGAGGGCAGTAGACTCTGAGGCTTGACTTCTTTTTCCTTGCTACTAAAGCCAGCCCAAGGGGAAAAAAACAAGTAAGTTACCATCTCAGGCGGCAACGTCTCAGAGGCTCCTCTGTTTGCCTCTTCCACACGGCGGGGATCCGCCCTCCACTCTCCTCCCATTACACCTTGAGCATCCCAACCAAAATCTCCTTTTCTTACGGCACCCCACAGAGTCACTCTGCTCAAGAGACTCTGGCCCCTCTCCACCTACATCCCCCCGAGCCCTGTCCCCAGCGAGGACGCCCACGGCCGCTGAGGAGGACGACAGCGACTGCGGACGAGGAACTGGAAGCACTGACCTGGCAGCCAGGTCTGCAGAGGGCAGAGAGCGGAGGCCTTGTTCCGCCCCCTTGGAAAGAGGCCCAAGCGGCTCAGGCCCCCTCCTGCCGTGTTTGCCTCCGGCGAGAGCTCCGGCACCATTCCTCGCCAGAGCCGCTGCGAAAGCCGAGCCGGAGCCCTCGCTCCACAGCGCTCATCATGTTGTGGGTCGTCTTGTGTTGCGTGTGACATGTTGTGGGTTATTTTGTGTTGAGTGAGTGTGTGTTTGTGAGATGTTGTGGGTCGTGTGTGTGATGTTTTGTGTGTGTTGCTTTCCGTGTCGCGGTGTGTGTGTGTCTTTGTCGTGTGTTATTTTTGTGTGTCGTGTTCTGTGCCCTTCTGTGTCATCGTATCGAAAAGCATTTTGGTGAATAATTCGAGGAGAGCTTTAGCACTAGTACTTGTCGATAATTTAAGTCTCCTTAGGAGTAATTTTCTTGACCCAATCGCTACGAACTCTTCAGGAGAGACGCTGGATTGCTGGAGTCTTTACCACTAGATACTTGTAAAGAATGATTTTCTACCTTGAGTCCTTTGCACGAACCGATCTGTTCCAACGCACCAAAGGAGAATGCCTTTGCTTTTCTGCTGGAGGATTCCGTGGGAAATTTATCAGAGGACGGCTGAGGAATGAATTGTCTCATTCCTAGTCATTTTCACGGACCGATTTTAGTCCAAATCTCCAGGAGCTAATTATGAATATAGTACGGAGGATGATTCCATGTGTAATTAATTGCTAACATTGATCAGAAAGAACTGCCTCCTTTTTAGTCATTTCTACCAAATCGTCAACTGATATCTACCTAATCACAAGGAGCCAATCTGAAAGGCTTTTGGAGGAGGATTCCATTTGTCATTGATTATAAGCATTGATCAGTTATAACTTTCTCTTTTTTAGCAATTTTCTCGATAAATCCTTGCTAAATGCCAAAGAGAGAATAGACTTGCTTTTTGGTGCATGGTTCCATGAGGAGGACATCAGGATACCTGATTTCGAATGACGTTCTCATTTTCAGTAATTTTCGCAACCTGCTCTGTACCGTCTGACGAGAAGTGAATTCTCGGGGCTTTCAGGAAGATTCCCTCTCACATTTCTCTGTCGCACAGGTCAAAGATGAATTTCTCTATTTTAGTATATTTCGAGAAAGGATTTCTTCCAAATCACCAGCAGGGAATCGAAAAGCGTTTTGGTGAATCATTCGAGGAGAAATGGATCACTAGTACTTGTCAATAATGTATGTCTCATTATGAGTAATTTTCTTGAACAGATCTCTACCAAATGATCAGGCGAGATTACGTATGGCTTTTCGAGGAAGAGTGCATGAGACATCAACGGCTACATCTGATTAGTAATGAAAGTCTCATTTTTAGCACTTTACACTACCCATCTGTATGTGTGACGTGTTCTGTGTGTGTGTGCGTCGGTATCGTGCTGTGTGTGTTGTCTTGGGTGGCCACAACACAGGGAAATGCACAAAGCATTCCCCTCCTGGAGGAAGAGTGACACGACGTGGCCACTCAGGAGTAATACACAAACAATCCCAAGCCTCCCCCCCACCCCCCACCCCGGAGCAACAGTGATGTCTGTGGCCAATTCAGGTCATTCAGAAAGCATTTCCCTCATGGAGCAACAGTGACACTGGGTGGCCACTTGGAGTAATGCAGAAAGCATTTCCCTCACGGAGCAATGGTGAAACTGCGTGGCCAATTCAGGTAGTGCTCATATCATTTCCCTCCCGGAGCAACAGTGACACCGGGCAGCCCCTTGGAGTAAGACACAAATCATTTCCTCACGGAGCACCAGTTGCACAAAATGAGTTGAATAATAATAATAATCATTAATAATAAAACTAAACAAAAAATAGGTAGGTAGATTTTCAATAATTGGAAGGTAGAGCAAACAGAAGAAGGCAGATTTCTAAGCAACTACAAATTCGCACGCATACTGAGCCTAAGATCTTCAAGAGACTGGATTCAACAAGTATTTTCCCATCCTACATGTCTTTCGGCAACTTGAAGAGTTTCTGTAGATTAGATTTGCCGTTGTTTCTCTTTACAGATTACACTCCTGTGTTAGGCTGGACTTCCCCCTTCTCGTTTCCTTTGTCTCTTCAGGTACTTTCAGCAGCCTTTCTACTGCCCTGCATGATCTTCGTCCTCTCCGACTTTTCCATGGCTCCCGAGACCTCACTTGTGGGAATGCACACCTACCCGCGTCCTGTGAAGGGACACGGCACGAGGAGAGAAGAGGAGAGACGAGAAAGAGAGAGTTGGCGAACACAGGAGAGAAAACAGAGAAACAGGAGAGCAAGGCGAGCAACTCACCACCTGGAGTCATCCTCTTGGATCCAAGCTTCAGTTGTGGAGAAGACACCGTTCCTGACCAGAGAAACGAGCAGCCTCTGAAAATGGGGCCTTTTCTCCCTCCTAGCCACAGCTGGTCAGGATCCTTTGCTTACAAACCGAACCCTAATGGACGGGGCTTCCCGACCCGGACTCAGGTGGGGCGTGTGAGAAGTGGGACTGTTCTTAATGTTTCCTCTGAATAGTGTGGGGGTGCCTCAGTTTCCCCTAGGCAGTTCTTAAGTATCTAGGGGGTGGAGTAAGGGTGTATGATCATTGCAGAGCCCTAGAGGGCATGTGCGTGCAGGAGTCTGGACACAGAGAATGGCCAACACCCTGTTTCCTGGCAACTGATGGCCTGGGCCCTTCCCCCCCTGCAAGGTGAGAGCTGAAGGGTTGGCGAACAAAGGAATCAGGTGACCTCCTGGCCCGGGAAAGGGACAAAGCCCAGAGGAGGAGGGGTTGGAGGGGGGTTTCAGTTTGGGGCTGGCTGGGACATGGAGTGAAGTGCAGACGTGGTTGTCTGGCTCACTGCCCCCCAAAATGGACCCAGCTGAGGGGTCCCGTTCTCTGCACCTGCAAGCTCTGTTTTAGACCATGTTCCTGTCCTCTAATAAACCTTCTGTTTTACTGGCTGGCTGAGAGTCACATCTGACTGCGGAGTTGGGGTGCAGGACCCCCTGGCTTCCCCAGGAGCCCCGCCTGAGCGGACTCGCTGGGGGGAAGCGCACGGAGGGGCAGAGGAGGCTGAATGCTCCGAGGTCAGACCCAGGAAGGTGGAAGCTGTGTGAGCTGTGAGTCCTGAAGACAGGCTGCTCACAGAAAAGCGACTGCCCCAGAGTTCTGACTGGCTTCATAGGGAGCAGTTTCAGAGCATGCCGGGGACTCCGTGACAGGGCGTGAGCAGAGTCCTCACCAAACCAGACACTTCTCTCTCCGAGACTGGCGAGAGCTCGGCTCCCAGATGGAGGGCTCTTGCCTGGCATCACCAACGGTCACAGGCTCGCTGCTCTCACTCACATTCCGTCGCATGAGGGCAGTAGACTCTGAGGCTTGACTTCTTTTTCCTTGCTACTAAAGCCAGCCCAAGGGGAAAAAAACAAGTAAGTTACCATCTCAGGCGGCAACGTCTCAGAGGCTCCTCTGTTTGCCTCTTCCACACGGCGGGGATCCGCCCTCCACTCTCCTCCCATTACACCTTGAGCATCCCAACCAAAATCTCCTTTTCTTACGGCACCCCACAGAGTCACTCTGCTCAAGAGACTCTGGCTCCTCTCCACCTACATCCCCCCGAGCCCTGTCCCCAGCGAGGACGCCCACGGCCGCTGAGGAGGACGACAGCGACTGCGGACGAGGAACTGGAAGCACTGACCTGGCAGCCAGGTCTGCAGAGGGCAGAGAGCGGAGGCCTTGTTCCGCCCCCTTGGAAAGAGGCCCAAGCGGCTCAGGCCCCCTCCTGCCGTGTTTCCCTCCGGCGAGAGCTCCGGCACCATTCCTCGCCAGAGCCGCTGCGAAAGCCGAGCCGGAGCCCTCGCTCCACAGCGCTCATCATGTTGTGGGTCGTCTTGTGTTGCGTGTGACATGTTGTGGGTTATTTTGTGTTGAGTGAGTGTGTGTTTGTGAGATGTTGTGGGTCGTGTGTGTGATGTTTTGTGTGTGTTGCTTTCCGTGTCGCGGTGTGTGTGTGTCTTTGTCGTGTGTTATTTTTGTGTGTCGTGTTCTGTGCCCTTCTGTGTCATCGTATCGAAAAGCATTTTGGTGAATAATTCGAGGAGAGCTTTAGCACTAGTACTTGTCGATAATTTAAGTCTCCTTAGGAGTAATTTTCTTGACCCAATCGCTACGAACTCTTCAGGAGAGACGCTGGATTGCTGGAGTCTTTACCACTAGATACTTGTAAAGAATGATTTTCTACCTTGAGTCCTTTGCACGAACCGATCTGTTCCAACGCACCAAAGGAGAATGCCTTTGCTTTTCTGCTGGAGGATTCCGTGGGAAATTTATCAGAGGACGGCTGAGGAATGAATTGTCTCATTCCTAGTCAGTTTCACGGACCGATTTTAGTCCAAATCTCCAGGAGCTAATTATGAATATAGTACGGAGGATGATTCCATGTGTAATTAATTGCTAACATTGATCAGAAAGAACTGCCTCCTTTTTAGTCATTTCTACCAAATCGTCAACTGATATCTACCTAATCACAAGGAGCCAATCTGAAAGGCTTTTGGAGGAGGATTCCATTTGTCATTGATTATAAGCATTGATCAGTTATAACTTTCTCTTTTTTAGCAATTTTCTCGATAAATCCTTGCTAAATGCCAAAGAGAGAATAGACTTGCTTTTTGGTGCATGGTTCCATGAGGAGGACATCAGGATACCTGATTTCGAATGACGTTCTCATTTTCAGTAATTTTCGCAACCTGCTCTGTACCGTCTGACGAGAAGTGAATTCTCGGGGCTTTCAGGAAGATTCCCTCTCACATTTCTCTGTCGCACAGGTCAAAGATGAATTTCTCTATTTTAGTATATTTCGAGAAAGGATTTCTTCCAAATCACCAGCAGGGAATCGAAAAGCGTTTTGGTGAATCATTCGAGGAGAAATGGATCACTAGTACTTGTCAATAATGTATGTCTCATTATGAGTAATTTTCTTGAACAGATCTCTACCAAATGATCAGGCGAGATTACGTATGGCTTTTCGAGGAAGAGTGCATGAGACATCAACGGCTACATCTGATTAGTAATGAAAGTCTCATTTTTAGCACTTTACACTACCCATCTGTATGTGTGACGTGTTCTGTGTGTGCGTGCGTCGGTATCGTGCTGTGTGTGTTGTCTTGGGTGGCCACAACACAGGGAAATGCACAAAGCATTCCCCTCCTGGAGGAAGAGTGACACGACGTGGCCACTCAGGAGTAATACACAAACAATCCCAAGCCTCCCCCCACCCCCCACCCCCCACCCCGGAGCAACAGTGATGTCTGTGGCCAATTCAGGTCATTCAGAAAGCATTTCCCTCATGGAGCAACAGTGACACTGGGTGGCCACTTGGAGTAATGCAGAAAGCATTTCCCTCACGGAGCAATGGTGAAACTGCGTGGCCAATTCAGGTAGTGCTCATATCATTTCCCTCCCGGAGCAACAGTGACACCGGGCAGCCCCTTGGAGTAAGACACAAATCATTTCCTCACGGAGCACCAGTTGCACAAAATGAGTTGAATAATAATAATAATCATTAATAATAAAACTAAACAAAAAATAGGTAGGTAGATTTTCAATAATTGGAAGGTAGAGCAAACAGAAGAAGGCAGATTTCTAAGCAACTACAAATTCGCACGCATACTGAGCCTAAGATCTTCAAGAGACTGGATTCAACAAGTATTTTCCCATCCTACATGTCTTTCGGCAACTTGAAGAGTTTCTGTAGATTAGATTTGCCGTTGTTTCTCTTTACAGATTACACTCCTGTGTTAGGCTGGACTTCCCCCTTCTCGTTTCCTTTGTCTCTTCAGGTACTTTCAGCAGCCTTTCTACTGCCCTGCATGATCTTCGTCCTCTCCGACTTTTCCATGGCTCCCGAGACCTCACTTGTGGGAATGCACACCTACCCGCGTCCTGTGAAGGGACACGGCACGAGGAGAGAAGAGGAGAGACGAGAAAGAGAGAGTTGGCGAACACAGGAGAGAAAACAGAGAAACAGGAGAGCAAGGCGAGCAACTCACCACCTGGAGTCATCCTCTTGGATCCAAGCTTCAGTTGTGGAGAAGACACCGTTCCTGACCAGAGAAACGAGCAGCCTCTGAAAATGGGGCCTTTTCTCCCTCCTAGCCACAGCTGGTCAGGATCCTTTGCTTACAAACCGAACCCTAATGGACGGGGCTTCCCGACCCGGACTCAGGTGGGGCGTGTGAGAAGTGGGACTGTTCTTAATGTTTCCTCTGAATAGTGTGGGGGTGCCTCAGTTTCCCCTAGGCAGTTCTTAAGTATCTAGGGGGTGGAGTAAGGGTGTATGATCATTGCAGAGCCCTAGAGGGCATGTGCGTGCAGGAGTCTGGACACAGAGAATGGCCAACACCCTGTTTCCTGGCAACTGATGGCCTGGGCCCTTCCCCCCCTGCAAGGTGAGAGCTGAAGGGTTGGCGAACAAAGGAATCAGGTGACCTCCTGGCCCGGGAAAGGGACAAAGCCCAGAGGAGGAGGGGTTGGAGGGGGGTTTCAGTTTGGGGCTGGCTGGGACATGGAGTGAAGTGCAGACGTGGTTGTCTGGCTCACTGCCCCCCAAAATGGACCCAGCTGAGGGGTCCCGTTCTCTGCACCTGCAAGCTCTGTTTTAGACCATGTTCCTGTCCTCTAATAAACCTTCTGTTTTACTGGCTGGCTGAGAGTCACATCTGACTGCGGAGTTGGGGTGCAGGACCCCCTGGCTTCCCCAGGAGCCCCGCCTGAGCGGACTCGCTGGGGGGAAGCTCACGGAGGGGCAGAGGAGGCTGAATGCTCCGAGGTCAGACCCAGGAAGGTGGAAGCTGTGTGAGCTGTGAGTCCTGAAGACAGGCTGCTCACAGAAAAGCGACTGCCCCAGAGTTCTGACTGGCTTCATAGGGAGCAGTTTCAGAGCATGCCGGGGACTCCGTGACAGGGCGTGAGCAGAGTCCTCACCAAACCAGACACTTCTCTCTCCGAGACTGGCGAGAGCTCGGCTCCCAGATGGAGGGCTCTTGCCTGGCATCACCAACGGTCACAGGCTCGCTGCTCTCACTCACATTCCGTCGCATGAGGGCAGTAGACTCTGAGGCTTGACTTCTTTTTCCTTGCTACTAAAGCCAGCCCAAGGGGAAAAAAACAAGTAAGTTACCATCTCAGGCGGCAACGTCTCAGAGGCTCCTCTGTTTGCCTCTTCCACACGGCGGGGATCCGCCCTCCACTCTCCTCCCATTACACCTTGAGCATCCCAACCAAAATCTCCTTTTCTTACGGCACCCCACAGAGTCACTCTGCTCAAGAGACTCTGGCCCCTCTCCACCTACATCCCCCCGAGCCCTGTCCCCAGCGAGGACGCCCACGGCCGCTGAGGAGGACGACAGCGACTGCGGACGAGGAACTGGAAGCACTGACCTGGCAGCCAGGTCTGCAGAGGGCAGAGAGCGGAGGCCTTGTTCCGCCCCCTTGGAAAGAGGCCCAAGCGGCTCAGGCCCCCTCCTGCCGTGTTTCCCTCCGGCGAGAGCTCCGGCACCATTCCTCGCCAGAGCCGCTGCGAAAGCCGAGCCGGAGCCCTCGCTCCACAGCGCTCATCATGTTGTGGGTCGTCTTGTGTTGCGTGTGACATGTTGTGGGTTATTTTGTGTTGAGTGAGTGTGTGTTTGTGAGATGTTGTGGGTCGTGTGTGTGATGTTTTGTGTGTGTTGCTTTCCGTGTCGCGGTGTGTGTGTGTCTTTGTCGTGTGTTATTTTTGTGTGTCGTGTTCTGTGCCCTTCTGTGTCATCGTATCGAAAAGCATTTTGGTGAATAATTCGAGGAGAGCTTTAGCACTAGTACTTGTCGATAATTTAAGTCTCCTTAGGAGTAATTTTCTTGACCCAATCGCTACGAACTCTTCAGGAGAGACGCTGGATTGCTGGAGTCTTTACCACTAGATACTTGTAAAGAATGATTTTCTACCTTGAGTCCTTTGCACGAACCGATCTGTTCCAACGCACCAAAGGAGAATGCCTTTGCTTTTCTGCTGGAGGATTCCGTGGGAAATTTATCAGAGGACGGCTGAGGAATGAATTGTCTCATTCCTAGTCAGTTTCACGGACCGATTTTAGTCCAAATCTCCAGGAGCTAATTATGAATATAGTACGGAGGATGATTCCATGTGTAATTAATTGCTAACATTGATCAGAAAGAACTGCCTCCTTTTTAGTCATTTCTACCAAATCGTCAACTGATATCTACCTAATCACAAGGAGCCAATCTGAAAGGCTTTTGGAGGAGGATTCCATTTGTCATTGATTATAAGCATTGATCAGTTATAACTTTCTCTTTTTTAGCAATTTTCTCGATAAATCCTTGCTAAATGCCAAAGAGAGAATAGACTTGCTTTTTGGTGCATGGTTCCATGAGGAGGACATCAGGATACCTGATTTCGAATGACGTTCTCATTTTCAGTAATTTTCGCAACCTGCTCTGTACCGTCTGACGAGAAGTGAATTCTCGGGGCTTTCAGGAAGATTCCCTCTCACATTTCTCTGTCGCACAGGTCAAAGATGAATTTCTCTATTTTAGTATATTTCGAGAAAGGATTTCTTCCAAATCACCAGCAGGGAATCGAAAAGCGTTTTGGTGAATCATTCGAGGAGAAATGGATCACTAGTACTTGTCAATAATGTATGTCTCATTATGAGTAATTTTCTTGAACAGATCTCTACCAAATGATCAGGCGAGATTACGTATGGCTTTTCGAGGAAGAGTGCATGAGACATCAACGGCTACATCTGATTAGTAATGAAAGTCTCATTTTTAGCACTTTACACTACCCATCTGTATGTGTGACGTGTTCTGTGTGTGTGTGCGTCGGTATCGTGCTGTGTGTGTTGTCTTGGGTGGCCACAACACAGGGAAATGCACAAAGCATTCCCCTCCTGGAGGAAGAGTGACACGACGTGGCCACTCAGGAGTAATACACAAACAATCCCAAGCCTCCCCCCCACCCCCCACCCCCCACCCCGGAGCAACAGTGATGTCTGTGGCCAATTCAGGTCATTCAGAAAGCATTTCCCTCATGGAGCAACAGTGACACTGGGTGGCCACTTGGAGTAATGCAGAAAGCATTTCCCTCACGGAGCAATGGTGAAACTGCGTGGCCAATTCAGGTAGTGCTCATATCATTTCCCTCCCGGAGCAACAGTGACACCGGGCAGCCCCTTGGAGTAAGACACAAATCATTTCCTCACGGAGCACCAGTTGCACAAAATGAGTTGAATAATAATAATAATCATTAATAATAAAACTAAACAAAAAATAGGTAGGTAGATTTTCAATAATTGGAAGGTAGAGCAAACAGAAGAAGGCAGATTTCTAAGCAACTACAAATTCGCACGCATACTGAGCCTAAGATCTTCAAGAGACTGGATTCAACAAGTATTTTCCCATCCTACATGTCTTTCGGCAACTTGAAGAGTTTCTGTAGATTAGATTTGCCGTTGTTTCTCTTTACAGATTACACTCCTGTGTTAGGCTGGACTTCCCCCTTCTCGTTTCCTTTGTCTCTTCAGGTACTTTCAGCAGCCTTTCTACTGCCCTGCATGATCTTCGTCCTCTCCGACTTTTCCATGGCTCCCGAGACCTCACTTGTGGGAATGCACACCTACCCGCGTCCTGTGAAGGGACACGGCACGAGGAGAGAAGAGGAGAGACGAGAAAGAGAGAGTTGGCGAACACAGGAGAGAAAACAGAGAAACAGGAGAGCAAGGCGAGCAACTCACCACCTGGAGTCATCCTCTTGGATCCAAGCTTCAGTTGTGGAGAAGACACCGTTCCTGACCAGAGAAACGAGCAGCCTCTGAAAATGGGGCCTTTTCTCCCTCCTAGCCACAGCTGGTCAGGATCCTTTGCTTACAAACCGAACCCTAATGGACGGGGCTTCCCGACCCGGACTCAGGTGGGGCGTGTGAGAAGTGGGACTGTTCTTAATGTTTCCTCTGAATAGTGTGGGGGTGCCTCAGTTTCCCCTAGGCAGTTCTTAAGTATCTAGGGGGTGGAGTAAGGGTGTATGATCATTGCAGAGCCCTAGAGGGCATGTGCGTGCAGGAGTCTGGACACAGAGAATGGCCAACACCCTGTTTCCTGGCAACTGATGGCCTGGGCCCTTCCCCCCCTGCAAGGTGAGAGCTGAAGGGTTGGAGAACAAAGGAATCAGGTGACCTCCTGGCCCGGGAAAGGGACAAAGCCCAGAGGAGGAGGGGTTGGAGGGGGGTTTCAGTTTGGGGCTGGCTGGGACATGGAGTGAAGTGCAGACGTGGTTGTCTGGCTCACTGCCCCCCAAAATGGACCCAGCTGAGGGGTCCCGTTCTCTGCACCTGCAAGCTCTGTTTTAGACCATGTTCCTGTCCTCTAATAAACCTTCTGTTTTACTGGCTGGCTGAGAGTCACATCTGACTGCGGAGTTGGGGTGCAGGACCCTCTGGCTTTCCCAGGAGCCCCGCCTGAGCGGACTCGCTGGGGGGAAGCGCACGGAGGGGCAGAGG
Organism: Lepidochelys kempii; assembly: GCF_965140265.1. Lineage (NCBI taxonomy): Eukaryota > Metazoa > Chordata > Testudines > Cheloniidae > Lepidochelys > Lepidochelys kempii. The sequence goes on from NC_133282.1 coordinate 357,914, forward strand.
AGGCTGAATGCTCCGAGGTCAGACCCAGGAAGGTGGAAGCTGTGTGAGCTGTGAGTCCTGAAGACAGGCTGCTCACAGAAAAGCGACTGCCCCAGAGTTCTGACTGGCTTCATAGGGAGCAGTTTCAGAGCATGCCGGGGACTCCGTGACAGGGCGTGAGCAGAGTCCTCACCAAACCAGACACTTCTCTCTCCGAGACTGGCGAGAGCTCGGCTCCCAGATGGAGGGCTCTTGCCTGGCATCACCAACGGTCACAGGCTCGCTGCTCTCACTCACATTCCGTCGCATGAGGGCAGTAGACTCTGAGGCTTGACTTCTTTTTCCTTGCTACTAAAGCCAGCCCAAGGGGAAAAAAACAAGTAAGTTACCATCTCAGGCGGCAACGTCTCAGAGGCTCCTCTGTTTGCCTCTTCCACACGGCGGGGATCCGCCCTCCACTCTCCTCCCATTACACCTTGAGCATCCCAACCAAAATCTCCTTTTCTTACGGCACCCCACAGAGTCACTCTGCTCAAGAGACTCTGGCCCCTCTCCACCTACATCCCCCCGAGCCCTGTCCCCAGCGAGGACGCCCACGGCCGCTGAGGAGGACGACAGCGACTGCGGACGAGGAACTGGAAGCACTGACCTGGCAGCCAGGTCTGCAGAGGGCAGAGAGCGGAGGCCTTGTTCCGCCCCCTTGGAAAGAGGCCCAAGCGGCTCAGGCCCCCTCCTGCCGTGTTTGCCTCCGGCGAGAGCTCCGGCACCATTCCTCGCCAGAGCCGCTGCGAAAGCCGAGCCGGAGCCCTCGCTCCACAGCGCTCATCATGTTGTGGGTCGTCTTGTGTTGCGTGTGACATGTTGTGGGTTATTTTGTGTTGAGTGAGTGTGTGTTTGTGAGATGTTGTGGGTCGTGTGTGTGATGTTTTGTGTGTGTTGCTTTCCGTGTCGCGGTGTGTGTGTGTCTTTGTCGTGTGTTATTTTTGTGTGTCGTGTTCTGTGCCCTTCTGTGTCATCGTATCGAAAAGCATTTTGGTGAATAATTCGAGGAGAGCTTTAGCACTAGTACTTGTCGATAATTTAAGTCTCCTTAGGAGTAATTTTCTTGACCCAATCGCTACGAACTCTTCAGGAGAGACGCTGGATTGCTGGAGTCTTTACCACTAGATACTTGTAAAGAATGATTTTCTACCTTGAGTCCTTTGCACGAACCGATCTGTTCCAACGCACCAAAGGAGAATGCCTTTGCTTTTCTGCTGGAGGATTCCGTGGGAAATTTATCAGAGGACGGCTGAGGAATGAATTGTCTCATTCCTAGTCATTTTCACGGACCGATTTTAGTCCAAATCTCCAGGAGCTAATTATGAATATAGTACGGAGGATGATTCCATGTGTAATTAATTGCTAACATTGATCAGAAAGAACTGCCTCCTTTTTAGTCATTTCTACCAAATCGTCAACTGATATCTACCTAATCACAAGGAGCCAATCTGAAAGGCTTTTGGAGGAGGATTCCATTTGTCATTGATTATAAGCATTGATCAGTTATAACTTTCTCTTTTTTAGCAATTTTCTCGATAAATCCTTGCTAAATGCCAAAGAGAGAATAGACTTGCTTTTTGGTGCATGGTTCCATGAGGAGGACATCAGGATACCTGATTTCGAATGACGTTCTCATTTTCAGTAATTTTCGCAACCTGCTCTGTACCGTCTGACGAGAAGTGAATTCTCGGGGCTTTCAGGAAGATTCCCTCTCACATTTCTCTGTCGCACAGGTCAAAGATGAATTTCTCTATTTTAGTATATTTCGAGAAAGGATTTCTTCCAAATCACCAGCAGGGAATCGAAAAGCGTTTTGGTGAATCATTCGAGGAGAAATGGATCACTAGTACTTGTCAATAATGTATGTCTCATTATGAGTAATTTTCTTGAACAGATCTCTACCAAATGATCAGGCGAGATTACGTATGGCTTTTCGAGGAAGAGTGCATGAGACATCAACGGCTACATCTGATTAGTAATGAAAGTCTCATTTTTAGCACTTTACACTACCCATCTGTATGTGTGACGTGTTCTGTGTGTGTGTGCGTCGGTATCGTGCTGTGTGTGTTGTCTTGGGTGGCCACAACACAGGGAAATGCACAAAGCATTCCCCTCCTGGAGGAAGAGTGACACGACGTGGCCACTCAGGAGTAATACACAAACAATCCCAAGCCTCCCCCCCACCCCCCACCCCGGAGCAACAGTGATGTCTGTGGCCAATTCAGGTCATTCAGAAAGCATTTCCCTCATGGAGCAACAGTGACACTGGGTGGCCACTTGGAGTAATGCAGAAAGCATTTCCCTCACGGAGCAATGGTGAAACTGCGTGGCCAATTCAGGTAGTGCTCATATCATTTCCCTCCCGGAGCAACAGTGACACCGGGCAGCCCCTTGGAGTAAGACACAAATCATTTCCTCACGGAGCACCAGTTGCACAAAATGAGTTGAATAATAATAATAATCATTAATAATAAAACTAAACAAAAAATAGGTAGGTAGATTTTCAATAATTGGAAGGTAGAGCAAACAGAAGAAGGCAGATTTCTAAGCAACTACAAATTCGCACGCATACTGAGCCTAAGATCTTCAAGAGACTGGATTCAACAAGTATTTTCCCATCCTACATGTCTTTCGGCAACTTGAAGAGTTTCTGTAGATTAGATTTGCCGTTGTTTCTCTTTACAGATTACACTCCTGTGTTAGGCTGGACTTCCCCCTTCTCGTTTCCTTTGTCTCTTCAGGTACTTTCAGCAGCCTTTCTACTGCCCTGCATGATCTTCGTCCTCTCCGACTTTTCCATGGCTCCCGAGACCTCACTTGTGGGAATGCACACCTACCCGCGTCCTGTGAAGGGACACGGCACGAGGAGAGAAGAGGAGAGACGAGAAAGAGAGAGTTGGCGAACACAGGAGAGAAAACAGAGAAACAGGAGAGCAAGGCGAGCAACTCACCACCTGGAGTCATCCTCTTGGATCCAAGCTTCAGTTGTGGAGAAGACACCGTTCCTGACCAGAGAAACGAGCAGCCTCTGAAAATGGGGCCTTTTCTCCCTCCTAGCCACAGCTGGTCAGGATCCTTTGCTTACAAACCGAACCCTAATGGACGGGGCTTCCCGACCCGGACTCAGGTGGGGCGTGTGAGAAGTGGGACTGTTCTTAATGTTTCCTCTGAATAGTGTGGGGGTGCCTCAGTTTCCCCTAGGCAGTTCTTAAGTATCTAGGGGGTGGAGTAAGGGTGTATGATCATTGCAGAGCCCTAGAGGGCATGTGCGTGCAGGAGTCTGGACACAGAGAATGGCCAACACCCTGTTTCCTGGCAACTGATGGCCTGGGCCCTTCCCCCCCTGCAAGGTGAGAGCTGAAGGGTTGGCGAACAAAGGAATCAGGTGACCTCCTGGCCCGGGAAAGGGACAAAGCCCAGAGGAGGAGGGGTTGGAGGGGGGTTTCAGTTTGGGGCTGGCTGGGACATGGAGTGAAGTGCAGACGTGGTTGTCTGGCTCACTGCCCCCCAAAATGGACCCAGCTGAGGGGTCCCGTTCTCTGCACCTGCAAGCTCTGTTTTAGACCATGTTCCTGTCCTCTAATAAACCTTCTGTTTTACTGGCTGGCTGAGAGTCACATCTGACTGCGGAGTTGGGGTGCAGGACCCCCTGGCTTCCCCAGGAGCCCCGCCTGAGCGGACTCGCTGGGGGGAAGCTCACGGAGGGGCAGAGGAGGCTGAATGCTCCGAGGTCAGACCCAGGAAGGTGGAAGCTGTGTGAGCTGTGAGTCCTGAAGACAGGCTGCTCACAGAAAAGCGACTGCCCCAGAGTTCTGACTGGCTTCATAGGGAGCAGTTTCAGAGCATGCCGGGGACTCCGTGACAGGGCGTGAGCAGAGTCCTCACCAAACCAGACACTTCTCTCTCCGAGACTGGCGAGAGCTCGGCTCCCAGATGGAGGGCTCTTGCCTGGCATCACCAACGGTCACAGGCTCGCTGCTCTCACTCACATTCCGTCGCATGAGGGCAGTAGACTCTGAGGCTTGACTTCTTTTTCCTTGCTACTAAAGCCAGCCCAAGGGGAAAAAAACAAGTAAGTTACCATCTCAGGCGGCAACGTCTCAGAGGCTCCTCTGTTTGCCTCTTCCACACGGCGGGGATCCGCCCTCCACTCTCCTCCCATTACACCTTGAGCATCCCAACCAAAATCTCCTTTTCTTACGGCACCCCACAGAGTCACTCTGCTCAAGAGACTCTGGCCCCTCTCCACCTACATCCCCCCGAGCCCTGTCCCCAGCGAGGACGCCCACGGCCGCTGAGGAGGACGACAGCGACTGCGGACGAGGAACTGGAAGCACTGACCTGGCAGCCAGGTCTGCAGAGGGCAGAGAGCGGAGGCCTTGTTCCGCCCCCTTGGAAAGAGGCCCAAGCGGCTCAGGCCCCCTCCTGCCGTGTTTCCCTCCGGCGAGAGCTCCGGCACCATTCCTCGCCAGAGCCGCTGCGAAAGCCGAGCCGGAGCCCTCGCTCCACAGCGCTCATCATGTTGTGGGTCGTCTTGTGTTGCGTGTGACATGTTGTGGGTTATTTTGTGTTGAGTGAGTGTGTGTTTGTGAGATGTTGTGGGTCGTGTGTGTGATGTTTTGTGTGTGTTGCTTTCCGTGTCGCGGTGTGTGTGTCTTTGTCGTGTGTTATTTTTGTGTGTCGTGTTCTGTGCCCTTCTGTGTCATCATATCGAAAAGCATTTTGGTGAATAATTCGAGGAGAGCTTTAGCACTAGTACTTGTCGATAATTTAAGTCTCCTTAGGAGTAATTTTCTTGACCCAATCGCTACGAACTCTTCAGGAGAGACGCTGGATTGCTGGAGTCTTTACCACTAGATACTTGTAAAGAATGATTTTCTACCTTGAGTCCTTTGCACGAACCGATCTGTTCCAACGCACCAAAGGAGAATGCCTTTGCTTTTCTGCTGGAGGATTCCGTGGGAAATTTATCAGAGGACGGCTGAGGAATGAATTGTCTCATTCCTAGTCAGTTTCACGGACCGATTTTAGTCCAAATCTCCAGGAGCTAATTATGAATATAGTACGGAGGATGATTCCATGTGTAATTAATTGCTAACATTGATCAGAAAGAACTGCCTCCTTTTTAGTCATTTCTACCAAATCGTCAACTGATATCTACCTAATCACAAGGAGCCAATCTGAAAGGCTTTTGGAGGAGGATTCCATTTGTCATTGATTATAAGCATTGATCAGTTATAACTTTCTCTTTTTTAGCAATTTTCTCGATAAATCCTTGCTAAATGCCAAAGAGAGAATAGACTTGCTTTTTGGTGCATGGTTCCATGAGGAGGACATCAGGATACCTGATTTCGAATGACGTTCTCATTTTCAGTAATTTTCGCAACCTGCTCTGTACCGTCTGACGAGAAGTGAATTCTCGGGGCTTTCAGGAAGATTCCCTCTCACATTTCTCTGTCGCACAGGTCAAAGATGAATTTCTCTATTTTAGTATATTTCGAGAAAGGATTTCTTCCAAATCACCAGCAGGGAATCGAAAAGCGTTTTGGTGAATCATTCGAGGAGAAATGGATCACTAGTACTTGTCAATAATGTATGTCTCATTATGAGTAATTTTCTTGAACAGATCTCTACCAAATGATCAGGCGAGATTACGTATGGCTTTTCGAGGAAGAGTGCATGAGACATCAACGGCTACATCTGATTAGTAATGAAAGTCTCATTTTTAGCACTTTACACTACCCATCTGTATGTGTGACGTGTTCGGTGTGTGTGTGCGTCGGTATCGTGCTGTGTGTGTTGTCTTGGGTGGCCACAACACAGGGAAATGCACAAAGCATTCCCCTCCTGGAGGAAGAGTGACACGACGTGGCCACTCAGGAGTAATACACAAACAATCCCAAGCCTCCCCCCCACCCCCCACCCCCCACCCCGGAGCAACACTGATGTCTGTGGCCAATTCAGGTCATTCAGAAAGCATTTCCCTCATGGAGCAACAGTGACACTGGGTGGCCACTTGGAGTAATGCAGAAAGCATTTCCCTCACGGAGCAATGGTGAAACTGCGTGGCCAATTCAGGTAGTGCTCATATCATTTCCCTCCCGGAGCAACAGTGACACCGGGCAGCCCCTTGGAGTAAGACACAAATCATTTCCTCACGGAGCACCAGTTGCACAAAATGAGTTGAATAATAATAATAATCATTAATAATAAAACTAAACAAAAAATAGGTAGGTAGATTTTCAATAATTGGAAGGTAGAGCAAACAGAAGAAGGCAGATTTCTAAGCAACTACAAATTCGCACGCATACTGAGCCTAAGATCTTCAAGAGACTGGATTCAACAAGTATTTTCCCATCCTACATGTCTTTCGGCAACTTGAAGAGTTTCTGTAGATTAGATTTGCCGTTGTTTCTCTTTACAGATTACACTCCTGTGTTAGGCTGGACTTCCCCCTTCTCGTTTCCTTTGTCTCTTCAGGTACTTTCAGCAGCCTTTCTACTGCCCTGCATGATCTTCGTCCTCTCCGACTTTTCCATGGCTCCCGAGACTTCACTTGTGGGAATGCACACCTACCCGCGTCCTGTGAAGGGACACGGCACGAGGAGAGAAGAGGAGAGACGAGAAAGAGAGAGTTGGCGAACACAGGAGAGAAAACAGAGAAACAGGAGAGCAAGGCGAGCAACTCACCACCTGGAGTCATCCTCTTGGATCCAAGCTTCAGTTGTGGAGAAGACACCGTTCCTGACCAGAGAAACGAGCAGCCTCTGAAAATGGGGCCTTTTCTCCCTCCTAGCCACAGCTGGTCAGGATCCTTTGCTTACAAACCGAACCCTAATGGACGGGGCTTCCCGACCCGGACTCAGGTGGGGCGTGTGAGAAGTGGGACTGTTCTTAATGTTTCCTCTGAATAGTGTGGGGGTGCCTCAGTTTCCCCTAGGCAGTTCTTAAGTATCTAGGGGGTGGAGTAAGGGTGTATGATCATTGCAGAGCCCTAGAGGGCATGTGCGTGCAGGAGTCTGGACACAGAGAATGGCCAACACCCTGTTTCCTGGCAACTGATGGCCTGGGCCCTTCCCCCCCTGCAAGGTGAGAGCTGAAGGGTTGGCGAACAAAGGAATCAGGTGACCTCCTGGCCCGGGAAAGGGACAAAGCCCAGAGGAGGAGGGGTTGGAGGGGGGTTTCAGTTTGGGGCTGGCTGGGACATGGAGTGAAGTGCAGACGTGGTTGTCTGGCTCACTGCCCCCCAAAATGGACCCAGCTGAGGGGTCCCGTTCTCTGCACCTGCAAGCTCTGTTTTAGACCATGTTCCTGTCCTCTAATAAACCTTCTGTTTTACTGGCTGGCTGAGAGTCACATCTGACTGCGGAGTTGGGGTGCAGGACCCCCTGGCTTCCCCAGGAGCCCCGCCTGAGCGGACTCGCTGGGGGGAAGCGCACGGAGGGGCAGAGGAGGCTGAATGCTCCGAGGTCAGACCCAGGAAGGTGGAAGCTGTGTGAGCTGTGAGTCCTGAAGACAGGCTGCTCACAGAAAAGCGACTGCCCCAGAGTTCTGACTGGCTTCATAGGGAGCAGTTTCAGAGCATGCCGGGGACTCCGTGACAGGGCGTGAGCAGAGTCCTCACCAAACCAGACACTTCTCTCTCCGAGACTGGCGAGAGCTCGGCTCCCAGATGGAGGGCTCTTGCCTGGCATCACCAACGGTCACAGGCTCGCTGCTCTCACTCACATTCCGTCGCATGAGGGCAGTAGACTCTGAGGCTTGACTTCTTTTTCCTTGCTACTAAAGCCAGCCCAAGGGGAAAAAAACAAGTAAGTTACCATCTCAGGCGGCAACGTCTCAGAGGCTCCTCTGTTTGCCTCTTCCACACGGCGGGGATCCGCCCTCCACTCTCCTCCCATTACACCTTGAGCATCCCAACCAAAATCTCCTTTTCTTACGGCACCCCACAGAGTCACTCTGCTCAAGAGACTCTGGCTCCTCTCCACCTACATCCCCCCGAGCCCTGTCCCCAGCGAGGACGCCCACGGCCGCTGAGGAGGACGACAGCGACTGCGGACGAGGAACTGGAAGCACTGACCTGGCAGCCAGGTCTGCAGAGGGCAGAGAGCGGAGGCCTTGTTCCGCCCCCTTGGAAAGAGGCCCAAGCGGCTCAGGCCCCCTCCTGCCGTGTTTCCCTCCGGCGAGAGCTCCGGCACCATTCCTCGCCAGAGCCGCTGCGAAAGCCGAGCCGGAGCCCTCGCTCCACAGCGCTCATCATGTTGTGGGTCGTCTTGTGTTGCGTGTGACATGTTGTGGGTTATTTTGTGTTGAGTGAGTGTGTGTTTGTGAGATGTTGTGGGTCGTGTGTGTGATGTTTTGTGTGTGTTGCTTTCCGTGTCGCGGTGTGTGTGTGTCTTTGTCGTGTGTTATTTTTGTGTGTCGTGTTCTGTGCCCTTCTGTGTCATCGTATCGAAAAGCATTTTGGTGAATAATTCGAGGAGAGCTTTAGCACTAGTACTTGTCGATAATCTCCTTAGGAGTAATTTTCTTGACCCAATCGCTACGAACTCTTCAGGAGAGACGCTGGATTGCTGGAGTCTTTACCACTAGATACTTGTAAAGAATGATTTTCTACCTTGAGTCCTTTGCACGAACCGATCTGTTCCAACGCACCAAAGGAGAATGCCTTTGCTTTTCTGCTGGAGGATTCCGTGGGAAATTTATCAGAGGACGGCTGAGGAATGAATTGTCTCATTCCTAGTCAGTTTCACGGACCGATTTTAGTCCAAATCTCCAGGAGCTAATTATGAATATAGTACGGAGGATGATTCCATGTGTAATTAATTGCTAACATTGATCAGAAAGAACTGCCTCCTTTTTAGTCATTTCTACCAAATCGTCAACTGATATCTACCTAATCACAAGGAGCCAATCTGAAAGGCTTTTGGAGGAGGATTCCATTTGTCATTGATTATAAGCATTGATCAGTTATAACTTTCTCTTTTTTAGCAATTTTCTCGATAAATCCTTGCTAAATGCCAAAGAGAGAATAGACTTGCTTTTTGGTGCATGGTTCCATGAGGAGGACATCAGGATACCTGATTTCGAATGACGTTCTCATTTTCAGTAATTTTCGCAACCTGCTCTGTACCGTCTGACGAGAAGTGAATTCTCGGGGCTTTCAGGAAGATTCCCTCTCACATTTCTCTGTCGCACAGGTCAAAGATGAATTTCTCTATTTTAGTATATTTCGAGAAAGGATTTCTTCCAAATCACCAGCAGGGAATCGAAAAGCGTTTTGGTGAATCATTCGAGGAGAAATGGATCACTAGTACTTGTCAATAATGTATGTCTCATTATGAGTAATTTTCTTGAACAGATCTCTACCAAATGATCAGGCGAGATTACGTATGGCTTTTCGAGGAAGAGTGCATGAGACATCAACGGCTACATCTGATTAGTAATGAAAGTCTCATTTTTAGCACTTTACACTACCCATCTGTATGTGTGACGTGTTCGGTGTGTGTGTGCGTCGGTATCGTGCTGTGTGTGTTGTCTTGGGTGGCCACAACACAGGGAAATGCACAAAGCATTCCCCTCCTGGAGGAAGAGTGACACGACGTGGCCACTCAGGAGTAATACACAAACAATCCCAAGCCTCCCCCCCACCCCCCACCCCGGAGCAACAGTGATGTCTGTGGCCAATTCAGGTCATTCAGAAAGCATTTCCCTCATGGAGCAACAGTGACACTGGGTGGCCACTTGGAGTAATGCAGAAAGCATTTCCCTCACGGAGCAATGGTGAAACTGCGTGGCCAATTCAGGTAGTGCTCATATCATTTCCCTCCCGGAGCAACAGTGACACCGGGCAGCCCCTTGGAGTAAGACACAAATCATTTCCTCACGGAGCACCAGTTGCACAAAATGAGTTGAATAATAATAATAATCATTAATAATAAAACTAAACAAAAAATAGGTAGGTAGATTTTCAATAATTGGAAGGTAGAGCAAACAGAAGAAGGCAGATTTCTAAGCAACTACAAATTCGCACGCATACTGAGCCTAAGATCTTCAAGAGACTGGATTCAACAAGTATTTTCCCATCCTACATGTCTTTCGGCAACTTGAAGAGTTTCTGTAGATTAGATTTGCCGTTGTTTCTCTTTACAGATTACACTCCTGTGTTAGGCTGGACTTCCCCCTTCTCGTTTCCTTTGTCTCTTCAGGTACTTTCAGCAGCCTTTCTACTGCCCTGCATGATCTTCGTCCTCTCCGACTTTTCCATGGCTCCCGAGACCTCACTTGTGGGAATGCACACCTACCCGCGTCCTGTGAAGGGACACGGCACGAGGAGAGAAGAGGAGAGACGAGAAAGAGAGAGTTGGCGAACACAGGAGAGAAAACAGAGAAACAGGAGAGCAAGGCGAGCAACTCACCACCTGGAGTCATCCTCTTGGATCCAAGCTTCAGTTGTGGAGAAGACACCGTTCCTGACCAGAGAAACGAGCAGCCTCTGAAAATGGGGCCTTTTCTCCCTCCTAGCCACAGCTGGTCAGGATCCTTTGCTTACAAACCGAACCCTAATGGACGGGGCTTCCCGACCCGGACTCAGGTGGGGCGTGTGAGAAGTGGGACTGTTCTTAATGTTTCCTCTGAATAGTGTGGGGGTGCCTCAGTTTCCCCTAGGCAGTTCTTAAGTATCTAGGGGGTGGAGTAAGGGTGTATGATCATTGCAGAGCCCTAGAGGGCATGTGCGTGCAGGAGTCTGGACACAGAGAATGGCCAACACCCTGTTTCCTGGCAACTGATGGCCTGGGCCCTTCCCCCCCTGCAAGGTGAGAGCTGAAGGGTTGGCGAACAAAGGAATCAGGTGACCTCCTGGCCCGGGAAAGGGACAAAGCCCAGAGGAGGAGGGGTTGGAGGGGGGTTTCAGTTTGGGGCTGGCTGGGACATGGAGTGAAGTGCAGACGTGGTTGTCTGGCTCACTGCCCCCCAAAATGGACCCAGCTGAGGGGTCCCGTTCTCTGCACCTGCAAGCTCTGTTTTAGACCATGTTCCTGTCCTCTAATAAACCTTCTGTTTTACTGGCTGGCTGAGAGTCACATCTGACTGCGGAGTTGGGGTGCAGGACCCCCTGGCTTCCCCAGGAGCCCCGCCTGAGCGGACTCGCTGGGGGGAAGCGCACGGAGGGGCAGAGGAGGCTGAATGCTCCGAGGTCAGACCCAGGAAGGTGGAAGCTGTGTGAGCTGTGAGTCCTGAAGACAGGCTGCTCACAGAAAAGCGACTGCCCCAGAGTTCTGACTGGCTTCATAGGGAGCAGTTTCAGAGCATGCCGGGGACTCCGTGACAGGGCGTGAGCAGAGTCCTCACCAAACCAGACACTTCTCTCTCCGAGACTGGCGAGAGCTCGGCTCCCAGATGGAGGGCTCTTGCCTGGCATCACCAACGGTCACAGGCTCGCTGCTCTCACTCACATTCCGTCGCATGAGGGCAGTAGACTCTGAGGCTTGACTTCTTTTTCCTTGCTACTAAAGCCAGCCCAAGGGGAAAAAAACAAGTAAGTTACCATCTCAGGCGGCAACGTCTCAGAGGCTCCTCTGTTTGCCTCTTCCACACGGCGGGGATCCGCCCTCCACTCTCCTCCCATTACACCTTGAGCATCCCAACCAAAATCTCCTTTTCTTACGGCACCCCACAGAGTCACTCTGCTCAAGAGACTCTGGCTCCTCTCCACCTACATCCCCCCGAGCCCTGTCCCCAGCGAGGACGCCCACGGCCGCTGAGGAGGACGACAGCGACTGCGGACGAGGAACTGGAAGCACTGACCTGGCAGCCAGGTCTGCAGAGGGCAGAGAGCGGAGGCCTTGTTCCGCCCCCTTGGAAAGAGGCCCAAGCGGCTCAGGCCCCCTCCTGCCGTGTTTCCCTCCGGCGAGAGCTCCGGCACCATTCCTCGCCAGAGCCGCTGCGAAAGCCGAGCCGGAGCCCTCGCTCCACAGCGCTCATCATGTTGTGGGTCGTCTTGTGTTGCGTGTGACATGTTGTGGGTTATTTTGTGTTGAGTGAGTGTGTGTTTGTGAGATGTTGTGGGTCGTGTGTGTGATGTTTTGTGTGTGTTGCTTTCCGTGTCGCGGTGTGTGTGTGTCTTTGTCGTGTGTTATTTTTGTGTGTCGTGTTCTGTGCCCTTCTGTGTCATCGTATCGAAAAGCATTTTGGTGAATAATTCGAGGAGAGCTTTAGCACTAGTACTTGTCGATAATCTCCTTAGGAGTAATTTTCTTGACCCAATCGCTACGAACTCTTCAGGAGAGACGCTGGATTGCTGGAGTCTTTACCACTAGATACTTGTAAAGAATGATTTTCTACCTTGAGTCCTTTGCACGAACCGATCTGTTCCAACGCACCAAAGGAGAATGCCTTTGCTTTTCTGCTGGAGGATTCCGTGGGAAATTTATCAGAGGACGGCTGAGGAATGAATTGTCTCATTCCTAGTCAGTTTCACGGACCGATTTTAGTCCAAATCTCCAGGAGCTAATTATGAATATAGTACGGAGGATGATTCCATGTGTAATTAATTGCTAACATTGATCAGAAAGAACTGCCTCCTTTTTAGTCATTTCTACCAAATCGTCAACTGATATCTACCTAATCACAAGGAGCCAATCTGAAAGGCTTTTGGAGGAGGATTCCATTTGTCATTGATTATAAGCATTGATCAGTTATAACTTTCTCTTTTTTAGCAATTTTCTCGATAAATCCTTGCTAAATGCCAAAGAGAGAATAGACTTGCTTTTTGGTGCATGGTTCCATGAGGAGGACATCAGGATACCTGATTTCGAATGACGTTCTCATTTTCAGTAATTTTCGCAACCTGCTCTGTACCGTCTGACGAGAAGTGAATTCTCGGGGCTTTCAGGAAGATTCCCTCTCACATTTCTCTGTCGCACAGGTCAAAGATGAATTTCTCTATTTTAGTATATTTCGAGAAAGGATTTCTTCCAAATCACCAGCAGGGAATCGAAAAGCGTTTTGGTGAATCATTCGAGGAGAAATGGATCACTAGTACTTGTCAATAATGTATGTCTCATTATGAGTAATTTTCTTGAACAGATCTCTACCAAATGATCAGGCGAGATTACGTATGGCTTTTCGAGGAAGAGTGCATGAGACATCAACGGCTACATCTGATTAGTAATGAAAGTCTCATTTTTAGCACTTTACACTACCCATCTGTATGTGTGACGTGTTCGGTGTGTGTGTGCGTCGGTATCGTGCTGTGTGTGTTGTCTTGGGTGGCCACAACACAGGGAAATGCACAAAGCATTCCCCTCCTGGAGGAAGAGTGACACGACGTGGCCACTCAGGAGTAATACACAAACAATCCCAAGCCTCCCCCCCACCCCCCACCCCGGAGCAACAGTGATGTCTGTGGCCAATTCAGGTCATTCAGAAAGCATTTCCCTCATGGAGCAACAGTGACACTGGGTGGCCACTTGGAGTAATGCAGAAAGCATTTCCCTCACGGAGCAATGGTGAAACTGCGTGGCCAATTCAGGTAGTGCTCATATCATTTCCCTCCCGGAGCAACAGTGACACCGGGCAGCCCCTTGGAGTAAGACACAAATCATTTCCTCACGGAGCACCAGTTGCACAAAATGAGTTGAATAATAATAATAATCATTAATAATAAAACTAAACAAAAAATAGGTAGGTAGATTTTCAATAATTGGAAGGTAGAGCAAACAGAAGAAGGCAGATTTCTAAGCAACTACAAATTCGCACGCATACTGAGCCTAAGATCTTCAAGAGACTGGATTCAACAAGTATTTTCCCATCCTACATGTCTTTCGGCAACTTGAAGAGTTTCTGTAGATTAGATTTGCCGTTGTTTCTCTTTACAGATTACACTCCTGTGTTAGGCTGGACTTCCCCCTTCTCGTTTCCTTTGTCTCTTCAGGTACTTTCAGCAGCCTTTCTACTGCCCTGCATGATCTTCGTCCTCTCCGACTTTTCCATGGCTCCCGAGACCTCACTTGTGGGAATGCACACCTACCCGCGTCCTGTGAAGGGACACGGCACGAGGAGAGAAGAGGAGAGACGAGAAAGAGAGAGTTGGCGAACACAGGAGAGAAAACAGAGAAACAGGAGAGCAAGGCGAGCAACTCACCACCTGGAGTCATCCTCTTGGATCCAAGCTTCAGTTGTGGAGAAGACACCGTTCCTGACCAGAGAAACGAGCAGCCTCTGAAAATGGGGCCTTTTCTCCCTCCTAGCCACAGCTGGTCAGGATCCTTTGCTTACAAACCGAACCCTAATGGACGGGGCTTCCCGACCCGGACTCAGGTGGGGCGTGTGAGAAGTGGGACTGTTCTTAATGTTTCCTCTGAATAGTGTGGGGGTGCCTCAGTTTCCCCTAGGCAGTTCTTAAGTATCTAGGGGGTGGAGTAAGGGTGTATGATCATTGCAGAGCCCTAGAGGGCATGTGCGTGCAGGAGTCTGGACACAGAGAATGGCCAACACCCTGTTTCCTGGCAACTGATGGCCTGGGCCCTTCCCCCCCTGCAAGGTGAGAGCTGAAGGGTTGGCGAACAAAGGAATCAGGTGACCTCCTGGCCCGGGAAAGGGACAAAGCCCAGAGGAGGAGGGGTTGGAGGGGGGTTTCAGTTTGGGGCTGGCTGGGACATGGAGTGAAGTGCAGACGTGGTTGTCTGGCTCACTGCCCCCCAAAATGGACCCAGCTGAGGGGTCCCGTTCTCTGCACCTGCAAGCTCTGTTTTAGACCATGTTCCTGTCCTCTAATAAACCTTCTGTTTTACTGGCTGGCTGAGAGTCACATCTGACTGCGGAGTTGGGGTGCAGGACCCCCTGGCTTCCCCAGGAGCCCCGCCTGAGCGGACTCGCTGGGGGGAAGCGCACGGAGGGGCAGAGGAGGCTGAATGCTCCGAGGTCAGACCCAGGAAGGTGGAAGCTGTGTGAGCTGTGAGTCCTGAAGACAGGCTGCTCACAGAAAAGCGACTGCCCCAGAGTTCTGACTGGCTTCATAGGGAGCAGTTTCAGAGCATGCCGGGGACTCCGTGACAGGGCGTGAGCAGAGTCCTCACCAAACCAGACACTTCTCTCTCCGAGACTGGCGAGAGCTCGGCTCCCAGATGGAGGGCTCTTGCCTGGCATCACCAACGGTCACAGGCTCGCTGCTCTCACTCACATTCCGTCGCATGAGGGCAGTAGACTCTGAGGCTTGACTTCTTTTTCCTTGCTACTAAAGCCAGCCCAAGGGGAAAAAAACAAGTAAGTTACCATCTCAGGCGGCAACGTCTCAGAGGCTCCTCTGTTTGCCTCTTCCACACGGCGGGGATCCGCCCTCCACTCTCCTCCCATTACACCTTGAGCATCCCAACCAAAATCTCCTTTTCTTACGGCACCCCACAGAGTCACTCTGCTCAAGAGACTCTGGCCCCTCTCCACCTACATCCCCCCGAGCCCTGTCCCCAGCGAGGACGCCCACGGCCGCTGAGGAGGACGACAGCGACTGCGGACGAGGAACTGGAAGCACTGACCTGGCAGCCAGGTCTGCAGAGGGCAGAGAGCGGAGGCCTTGTTCCGCCCCCTTGGAAAGAGGCCCAAGCGGCTCAGGCCCCCTCCTGCCGTGTTTCCCTCCGGCGAGAGCTCCGGCACCATTCCTCGCCAGAGCCGCTGCGAAAGCCGAGCCGGAGCCCTCGCTCCACAGCGCTCATCATGTTGTGGGTCGTCTTGTGTTGCGTGTGACATGTTGTGGGTTATTTTGTGTTGAGTGAGTGTGTGTTTGTGAGATGTTGTGGGTCGTGTGTGTGATGTTTTGTGTGTGTTGCTTTCCGTGTCGCGGTGTGTGTGTGTCTTTGTCGTGTGTTATTTTTGTGTGTCGTGTTCTGTGCCCTTCTGTGTCATCGTATCGAAAAGCATTTTGGTGAATAATTCGAGGAGAGCTTTAGCACTAGTACTTGTCGATAATTTAAGTCTCCTTAGGAGTAATTTTCTTGACCCAATCGCTACGAACTCTTCAGGAGAGACGCTGGATTGCTGGAGTCTTTACCACTAGATACTTGTAAAGAATGATTTTCTACCTTGAGTCCTTTGCACGAACCGATCTGTTCCAACGCACCAAAGGAGAATGCCTTTGCTTTTCTGCTGGAGGATTCCGTGGGAAATTTATCAGAGGACGGCTGAGGAATGAATTGTCTCATTCCTAGTCAGTTTCACGGACCGATTTTAGTCCAAATCTCCAGGAGCTAATTATGAATATAGTACGGAGGATGATTCCATGTGTAATTAATTGCTAACATTGATCAGAAAGAACTGCCTCCTTTTTAGTCATTTCTACCAAATCGTCAACTGATATCTACCTAATCACAAGGAGCCAATCTGAAAGGCTTTTGGAGGAGGATTCCATTTGTCATTGATTATAAGCATTGATCAGTTATAACTTTCTCTTTTTTAGCAATTTTCTCGATAAATCCTTGCTAAATGCCAAAGAGAGAATAGACTTGCTTTTTGGTGCATGGTTCCATGAGGAGGACATCAGGATACCTGATTTCGAATGACGTTCTCATTTTCAGTAATTTTCGCAACCTGCTCTGTACCGTCTGACGAGAAGTGAATTCTCGGGGCTTTCAGGAAGATTCCCTCTCACATTTCTCTGTCGCACAGGTCAAAGTTGAATTTCTCTATTTTAGTATATTTCGAGAAAGGATTTCTTCCAAATCACCAGCAGGGAATCGAAAAGCGTTTTGGTGAATCATTCGAGGAGAAATGGATCACTAGTACTTGTCAATAATGTATGTCTCATTATGAGTAATTTTCTTGAACAGATCTCTACCAAATGATCAGGCGAGATTACGTATGGCTTTTCGAGGAAGAGTGCATGAGACATCAACGGCTACATCTGATTAGTAATGAAAGTCTCATTTTTAGCACTTTACACTACCCATCTGTATGTGTGACGTGTTCGGTGTGTGTGTGCGTCGGTATCGTGCTGTGTGTGTTGTCTTGGGTGGCCACAACACAGGGAAATGCACAAAGCATTCCCCTCCTGGAGGAAGAGTGACACGACGTGGCCACTCAGGAGTAATACACAAACAATCCCAAGCCTCCCCCCCACCCCCCACCCCGGAGCAACAGTGATGTCTGTGGCCAATTCAGGTCATTCAGAAAGCATTTCCCTCATGGAGCAACAGTGACACTGGGTGGCCACTTGGAGTAATGCAGAAAGCATTTCCCTCACGGAGCAATGGTGAAACTGCGTGGCCAATTCAGGTAGTGCTCATATCATTTCCCTCCCGGAACAACAGTGACACCGGGCAGCCCCTTGGAGTAAGACACAAATCATTTCCTCACGGAGCACCAGTTGCACAAAATGAGTTGAATAATAATAATAATCATTAATAATAAAACTAAACAAAAAATAGGTAGGTAGATTTTCAATAATTGGAAGGTAGAGCAAACAGAAGAAGGCAGATTTCTAAGCAACTACAAATTCGCACGCATACTGAGCCTAAGATCTTCAAGAGACTGGATTCAACAAGTATTTTCCCATCCTACATGTCTTTCGGCAACTTGAAGAGTTTTTGTAGATTAGATTTGCCGTTGTTTCTCTTTACAGATTACACTCCTGTGTTAGGCTGGACTTCCCCCTTCTCGTTTCCTTTGTCTCTTCAGGTACTTTCAGCAGCCTTTCTACTGCCCTGCATGATCTTCGTCCTCTCCGACTTTTCCATGGCTCCCGAGACCTCACTTGTGGGAATGCACACCTACCCGCGTCCTGTGAAGGGACACGGCACGAGGAGAGAAGAGGAGAGACGAGAAAGAGAGAGTTGGCGAACACAGGAGAGAAAACAGAGAAACAGGAGAGCAAGGCGAGCAACTCACCACCTGGAGTCATCCTCTTGGATCCAAGCTTCAGTTGTGGAGAAGACACCGTTCCTGACCAGAGAAACGAGCAGCCTCTGAAAATGGGGCCTTTTCTCCCTCCTAGCCACAGCTGGTCAGGATCCTTTGCTTACAAACCGAACCCTAATGGACGGGGCTTCCCGACCCGGACTCAGGTGGGGCGTGTGAGAAGTGGGACTGTTCTTAATGTTTCCTCTGAATAGTGTGGGGGTGCCTCAGTTTCCCCTAGGCAGTTCTTAAGTATCTAGGGGGTGGAGTAAGGGTGTATGATCATTGCAGAGCCCTAGAGGGCATGTGCGTGCAGGAGTCTGGACACAGAGAATGGCCAACACCCTGTTTCCTGGCAACTGATGGCCTGGGCCCTTCCCCCCCTGCAAGGTGAGAGCTGAAGGGTTGGAGAACAAAGGAATCAGGTGACCTCCTGGCCCGGGAAAGGGACAAAGCCCAGAGGAGGAGGGGCTGGAGGGGGGTTTCAGTTTGGGGCTGGCTGGGACATGGAGTGAAGTGCAGACGTGGTTGTCTGGCTCACTGCCCCCCAAAATGGACCCAGCTGAGGGGTCCCGTTCTCTGCACCTGCAAGCTCTGTTTTAGACCATGTTCCTGTCCTCTAATAAACCTTCTGTTTTACTGGCTGGCTGAGAGTCACATCTGACTGCGGAGTTGGGGTGCAGGACCCCCTGGCTTCCCCAGGAGCCCCGCCTGAGCGGACTCGCTGGGGGGAAGCGCACGGAGGGGCAGAGGAGGCTGAATGCTCCGAGGTCAGACCCAGGAAGGTGGAAGCTGTGTGAGCTGTGAGTCCTGAAGACAGGCTGCTCACAGAAAAGCGACTGCCCCAGAGTTCTGACTGGCTTCATAGGGAGCAGTTTCAGAGCATGCCG
Organism: Lepidochelys kempii; assembly: GCF_965140265.1. Taxonomy (NCBI): domain Eukaryota; kingdom Metazoa; phylum Chordata; order Testudines; family Cheloniidae; genus Lepidochelys; species Lepidochelys kempii. Next base: position 376,714 of record NC_133282.1, read on the forward strand.
GGGACTCCGTGACAGGGCGTGAGCAGAGTCCTCACCAAACCAGACACTTCTCTCTCCGAGACTGGCGAGAGCTCGGCTCCCAGATGGAGGGCTCTTGCCTGGCATCACCAACGGTCACAGGCTCGCTGCTCTCACTCACATTCCGTCGCATGAGGGCAGTAGACTCTGAGGCTTGACTTCTTTTTCCTTGCTACTAAAGCCAGCCCAAGGGGAAAAAAACAAGTAAGTTACCATCTCAGGCGGCAACGTCTCAGAGGCTCCTCTGTTTGCCTCTTCCACACGGCGGGGATCCGCCCTCCACTCTCCTCCCATTACACCTTGAGCATCCCAACCAAAATCTCCTTTTCTTACGGCACCCCACAGAGTCACTCTGCTCAAGAGACTCTGGCCCCTCTCCACCTACATCCCCCCGAGCCCTGTCCCCAGCGAGGACGCCCACGGCCGCTGAGGAGGACGACAGCGACTGCGGACGAGGAACTGGAAGCACTGACCTGGCAGCCAGGTCTGCAGAGGGCAGAGAGCGGAGGCCTTGTTCCGCCCCCTTGGAAAGAGGCCCAAGCGGCTCAGGCCCCCTCCTGCCGTGTTTCCCTCCGGCGAGAGCTCCGGCACCATTCCTCGCCAGAGCCGCTGCGAAAGCCGAGCCGGAGCCCTCGCTCCACAGCGCTCATCATGTTGTGGGTCGTCTTGTGTTGCGTGTGACATGTTGTGGGTTATTTTGTGTTGAGTGAGTGTGTGTTTGTGAGATGTTGTGGGTCGTGTGTGTGATGTTTTGTGTGTGTTGCTTTCCGTGTCGCGGTGTGTGTGTGTCTTTGTCGTGTGTTATTTTTGTGTGTCGTGTTCTGTGCCCTTCTGTGTCATCGTATCGAAAAGCATTTTGGTGAATAATTCGAGGAGAGCTTTAGCACTAGTACTTGTCGATAATTTAAGTCTCCTTAGGAGTAATTTTCTTGACCCAATCGCTACGAACTCTTCAGGAGAGACGCTGGATTGCTGGAGTCTTTACCACTAGATACTTGTAAAGAATGATTTTCTACCTTGAGTCCTTTGCACGAACCGATCTGTTCCAACGCACCAAAGGAGAATGCCTTTGCTTTTCTGCTGGAGGATTCCGTGGGAAATTTATCAGAGGACGGCTGAGGAATGAATTGTCTCATTCCTAGTCAGTTTCACGGACCGATTTTAGTCCAAATCTCCAGGAGCTAATTATGAATATAGTACGGAGGATGATTCCATGTGTAATTAATTGCTAACATTGATCAGAAAGAACTGCCTCCTTTTTAGTCATTTCTACCAAATCGTCAACTGATATCTACCTAATCACAAGGAGCCAATCTGAAAGGCTTTTGGAGGAGGATTCCATTTGTCATTGATTATAAGCATTGATCAGTTATAACTTTCTCTTTTTTAGCAATTTTCTCGATAAATCCTTGCTAAATGCCAAAGAGAGAATAGACTTGCTTTTTGGTGCATGGTTCCATGAGGAGGACATCAGGATACCTGATTTCGAATGACGTTCTCATTTTCAGTAATTTTCGCAACCTGCTCTGTACCGTCTGACGAGAAGTGAATTCTCGGGGCTTTCAGGAAGATTCCCTCTCACATTTCTCTGTCGCACAGGTCAAAGATGAATTTCTCTATTTTAGTATATTTCGAGAAAGGATTTCTTCCAAATCACCAGCAGGGAATCGAAAAGCGTTTTGGTGAATCATTCGAGGAGAAATGGATCACTAGTACTTGTCAATAATGTATGTCTCATTATGAGTAATTTTCTTGAACAGATCTCTACCAAATGATCAGGCGAGATTACGTATGGCTTTTCGAGGAAGAGTGCATGAGACATCAACGGCTACATCTGATTAGTAATGAAAGTCTCATTTTTAGCACTTTACACTACCCATCTGTATGTGTGACGTGTTCGGTGTGTGTGTGCGTCGGTATCGTGCTGTGTGTGTTGTCTTGGGTGGCCACAACACAGGGAAATGCACAAAGCATTCCCCTCCTGGAGGAAGAGTGACACGACGTGGCCACTCAGGAGTAATACACAAACAATCCCAAGCCTCCCCCCCACCCCCCACCCCCCACCCCGGAGCAACACTGATGTCTGTGGCCAATTCAGGTCATTCAGAAAGCATTTCCCTCATGGAGCAACAGTGACACTGGGTGGCCACTTGGAGTAATGCAGAAAGCATTTCCCTCACGGAGCAATGGTGAAACTGCGTGGCCAATTCAGGTAGTGCTCATATCATTTCCCTCCCGGAGCAACAGTGACACCGGGCAGCCCCTTGGAGTAAGACACAAATCATTTCCTCACGGAGCACCAGTTGCACAAAATGAGTTGAATAATAATAATAATCATTAATAATAAAACTAAACAAAAAATAGGTAGGTAGATTTTCAATAATTGGAAGGTAGAGCAAACAGAAGAAGGCAGATTTCTAAGCAACTACAAATTCGCACGCATACTGAGCCTAAGATCTTCAAGAGACTGGATTCAACAAGTATTTTCCCATCCTACATGTCTTTCGGCAACTTGAAGAGTTTCTGTAGATTAGATTTGCCGTTGTTTCTCTTTACAGATTACACTCCTGTGTTAGGCTGGACTTCCCCCTTCTCGTTTCCTTTGTCTCTTCAGGTACTTTCAGCAGCCTTTCTACTGCCCTGCATGATCTTCGTCCTCTCCGACTTTTCCATGGCTCCCGAGACTTCACTTGTGGGAATGCACACCTACCCGCGTCCTGTGAAGGGACACGGCACGAGGAGAGAAGAGGAGAGACGAGAAAGAGAGAGTTGGCGAACACAGGAGAGAAAACAGAGAAACAGGAGAGCAAGGCGAGCAACTCACCACCTGGAGTCATCCTCTTGGATCCAAGCTTCAGTTGTGGAGAAGACACCGTTCCTGACCAGAGAAACGAGCAGCCTCTGAAAATGGGGCCTTTTCTCCCTCCTAGCCACAGCTGGTCAGGATCCTTTGCTTACAAACCGAACCCTAATGGACGGGGCTTCCCGACCCGGACTCAGGTGGGGCGTGTGAGAAGTGGGACTGTTCTTAATGTTTCCTCTGAATAGTGTGGGGGTGCCTCAGTTTCCCCTAGGCAGTTCTTAAGTATCTAGGGGGTGGAGTAAGGGTGTATGATCATTGCAGAGCCCTAGAGGGCATGTGCGTGCAGGAGTCTGGACACAGAGAATGGCCAACACCCTGTTTCCTGGCAACTGATGGCCTGGGCCCTTCCCCCCCTGCAAGGTGAGAGCTGAAGGGTTGGCGAACAAAGGAATCAGGTGACCTCCTGGCCCGGGAAAGGGACAAAGCCCAGAGGAGGAGGGGTTGGAGGGGGGTTTCAGTTTGGGGCTGGCTGGGACATGGAGTGAAGTGCAGACGTGGTTGTCTGGCTCACTGCCCCCCAAAATGGACCCAGCTGAGGGGTCCCGTTCTCTGCACCTGCAAGCTCTGTTTTAGACCATGTTCCTGTCCTCTAATAAACCTTCTGTTTTACTGGCTGGCTGAGAGTCACATCTGACTGCGGAGTTGGGGTGCAGGACCCCCTGGCTTCCCCAGGAGCCCCGCCTGAGCGGACTCGCTGGGGGGAAGCGCACGGAGGGGCAGAGGAGGCTGAATGCTCCGAGGTCAGACCCAGGAAGGTGGAAGCTGTGTGAGCTGTGAGTCCTGAAGACAGGCTGCTCACAGAAAAGCGACTGCCCCAGAGTTCTGACTGGCTTCATAGGGAGCAGTTTCAGAGCATGCCGGGGACTCCGTGACAGGGCGTGAGCAGAGTCCTCACCAAACCAGACACTTCTCTCTCCGAGACTGGCGAGAGCTCGGCTCCCAGATGGAGGGCTCTTGCCTGGCATCACCAACGGTCACAGGCTCGCTGCTCTCACTCACATTCCGTCGCATGAGGGCAGTAGACTCTGAGGCTTGACTTCTTTTTCCTTGCTACTAAAGCCAGCCCAAGGGGAAAAAAACAAGTAAGTTACCATCTCAGGCGGCAACGTCTCAGAGGCTCCTCTGTTTGCCTCTTCCACACGGCGGGGATCCGCCCTCCACTCTCCTCCCATTACACCTTGAGCATCCCAACCAAAATCTCCTTTTCTTACGGCACCCCACAGAGTCACTCTGCTCAAGAGACTCTGGCTCCTCTCCACCTACATCCCCCCGAGCCCTGTCCCCAGCGAGGACGCCCACGGCCGCTGAGGAGGACGACAGCGACTGCGGACGAGGAACTGGAAGCACTGACCTGGCAGCCAGGTCTGCAGAGGGCAGAGAGCGGAGGCCTTGTTCCGCCCCCTTGGAAAGAGGCCCAAGCGGCTCAGGCCCCCTCCTGCCGTGTTTCCCTCCGGCGAGAGCTCCGGCACCATTCCTCGCCAGAGCCGCTGCGAAAGCCGAGCCGGAGCCCTCGCTCCACAGCGCTCATCATGTTGTGGGTCGTCTTGTGTTGCGTGTGACATGTTGTGGGTTATTTTGTGTTGAGTGAGTGTGTGTTTGTGAGATGTTGTGGGTCGTGTGTGTGATGTTTTGTGTGTGTTGCTTTCCGTGTCGCGGTGTGTGTGTGTCTTTGTCGTGTGTTATTTTTGTGTGTCGTGTTCTGTGCCCTTCTGTGTCATCGTATCGAAAAGCATTTTGGTGAATAATTCGAGGAGAGCTTTAGCACTAGTACTTGTCGATAATCTCCTTAGGAGTAATTTTCTTGACCCAATCGCTACGAACTCTTCAGGAGAGACGCTGGATTGCTGGAGTCTTTACCACTAGATACTTGTAAAGAATGATTTTCTACCTTGAGTCCTTTGCACGAACCGATCTGTTCCAACGCACCAAAGGAGAATGCCTTTGCTTTTCTGCTGGAGGATTCCGTGGGAAATTTATCAGAGGACGGCTGAGGAATGAATTGTCTCATTCCTAGTCAGTTTCACGGACCGATTTTAGTCCAAATCTCCAGGAGCTAATTATGAATATAGTACGGAGGATGATTCCATGTGTAATTAATTGCTAACATTGATCAGAAAGAACTGCCTCCTTTTTAGTCATTTCTACCAAATCGTCAACTGATATCTACCTAATCACAAGGAGCCAATCTGAAAGGCTTTTGGAGGAGGATTCCATTTGTCATTGATTATAAGCATTGATCAGTTATAACTTTCTCTTTTTTAGCAATTTTCTCGATAAATCCTTGCTAAATGCCAAAGAGAGAATAGACTTGCTTTTTGGTGCATGGTTCCATGAGGAGGACATCAGGATACCTGATTTCGAATGACGTTCTCATTTTCAGTAATTTTCGCAACCTGCTCTGTACCGTCTGACGAGAAGTGAATTCTCGGGGCTTTCAGGAAGATTCCCTCTCACATTTCTCTGTCGCACAGGTCAAAGATGAATTTCTCTATTTTAGTATATTTCGAGAAAGGATTTCTTCCAAATCACCAGCAGGGAATCGAAAAGCGTTTTGGTGAATCATTCGAGGAGAAATGGATCACTAGTACTTGTCAATAATGTATGTCTCATTATGAGTAATTTTCTTGAACAGATCTCTACCAAATGATCAGGCGAGATTACGTATGGCTTTTCGAGGAAGAGTGCATGAGACATCAACGGCTACATCTGATTAGTAATGAAAGTCTCATTTTTAGCACTTTACACTACCCATCTGTATGTGTGACGTGTTCGGTGTGTGTGTGCGTCGGTATCGTGCTGTGTGTGTTGTCTTGGGTGGCCACAACACAGGGAAATGCACAAAGCATTCCCCTCCTGGAGGAAGAGTGACACGACGTGGCCACTCAGGAGTAATACACAAACAATCCCAAGCCTCCCCCCCACCCCCCACCCCCCACCCCGGAGCAACAGTGATGTCTGTGGCCAATTCAGGTCATTCAGAAAGCATTTCCCTCATGGAGCAACAGTGACACTGGGTGGCCACTTGGAGTAATGCAGAAAGCATTTCCCTCACGGAGCAATGGTGAAACTGCGTGGCCAATTCAGGTAGTGCTCATATCATTTCCCTCCCGGAGCAACAGTGACACCGGGCAGCCCCTTGGAGTAAGACACAAATCATTTCCTCACGGAGCACCAGTTGCACAAAATGAGTTGAATAATAATAATAATCATTAATAATAAAACTAAACAAAAAATAGGTAGGTAGATTTTCAATAATTGGAAGGTAGAGCAAACAGAAGAAGGCAGATTTCTAAGCAACTACAAATTCGCACGCATACTGAGCCTAAGATCTTCAAGAGACTGGATTCAACAAGTATTTTCCCATCCTACATGTCTTTCGGCAACTTGAAGAGTTTCTGTAGATTAGATTTGCCGTTGTTTCTCTTTACAGATTACACTCCTGTGTTAGGCTGGACTTCCCCCTTCTCGTTTCCTTTGTCTCTTCAGGTACTTTCAGCAGCCTTTCTACTGCCCTGCATGATCTTCGTCCTCTCCGACTTTTCCATGGCTCCCGAGACCTCACTTGTGGGAATGCACACCTACCCGCGTCCTGTGAAGGGACACGGCACGAGGAGAGAAGAGGAGAGACGAGAAAGAGAGAGTTGGCGAACACAGGAGAGAAAACAGAGAAACAGGAGAGCAAGGCGAGCAACTCACCACCTGGAGTCATCCTCTTGGATCCAAGCTTCAGTTGTGGAGAAGACACCGTTCCTGACCAGAGAAACGAGCAGCCTCTGAAAATGGGGCCTTTTCTCCCTCCTAGCCACAGCTGGTCAGGATCCTTTGCTTACAAACCGAACCCTAATGGACGGGGCTTCCCGACCCGGACTCAGGTGGGGCGTGTGAGAAGTGGGACTGTTCTTAATGTTTCCTCTGAATAGTGTGGGGGTGCCTCAGTTTCCCCTAGGCAGTTCTTAAGTATCTAGGGGGTGGAGTAAGGGTGTATGATCATTGCAGAGCCCTAGAGGGCATGTGCGTGCAGGAGTCTGGACACAGAGAATGGCCAACACCCTGTTTCCTGGCAACTGATGGCCTGGGCCCTTCCCCCCCTGCAAGGTGAGAGCTGAAGGGTTGGCGAACAAAGGAATCAGGTGACCTCCTGGCCCGGGAAAGGGACAAAGCCCAGAGGAGGAGGGGTTGGAGGGGGGTTTCAGTTTGGGGCTGGCTGGGACATGGAGTGAAGTGCAGACGTGGTTGTCTGGCTCACTGCCCCCCAAAATGGACCCAGCTGAGGGGTCCCGTTCTCTGCACCTGCAAGCTCTGTTTTAGACCATGTTCCTGTCCTCTAATAAACCTTCTGTTTTACTGGCTGGCTGAGAGTCACATCTGACTGCGGAGTTGGGGTGCAGGACCCCCTGGCTTCCCCAGGAGCCCCGCCTGAGCGGACTCGCTGGGGGGAAGCGCACGGAGGGGCAGAGGAGGCTGAATGCTCCGAGGTCAGACCCAGGAAGGTGGAAGCTGTGTGAGCTGTGAGTCCTGAAGACAGGCTGCTCACAGAAAAGCGACTGCCCCAGAGTTCTGACTGGCTTCATAGGGAGCAGTTTCAGAGCATGCCGGGGACTCCGTGACAGGGCGTGAGCAGAGTCCTCACCAAACCAGACACTTCTCTCTCCGAGACTGGCGAGAGCTCGGCTCCCAGATGGAGGGCTCTTGCCTGGCATCACCAACGGTCACAGGCTCGCTGCTCTCACTCACATTCCGTCGCATGAGGGCAGTAGACTCTGAGGCTTGACTTCTTTTTCCTTGCTACTAAAGCCAGCCCAAGGGGAAAAAAACAAGTAAGTTACCATCTCAGGCGGCAACGTCTCAGAGGCTCCTCTGTTTGCCTCTTCCACACGGCGGGGATCCGCCCTCCACTCTCCTCCCATTACACCTTGAGCATCCCAACCAAAATCTCCTTTTCTTACGGCACCCCACAGAGTCACTCTGCTCAAGAGACTCTGGCTCCTCTCCACCTACATCCCCCCGAGCCCTGTCCCCAGCGAGGACGCCCACGGCCGCTGAGGAGGACGACAGCGACTGCGGACGAGGAACTGGAAGCACTGACCTGGCAGCCAGGTCTGCAGAGGGCAGAGAGCGGAGGCCTTGTTCCGCCCCCTTGGAAAGAGGCCCAAGCGGCTCAGGCCCCCTCCTGCCGTGTTTCCCTCCGGCGAGAGCTCCGGCACCATTCCTCGCCAGAGCCGCTGCGAAAGCCGAGCCGGAGCCCTCGCTCCACAGCGCTCATCATGTTGTGGGTCGTCTTGTGTTGCGTGTGACATGTTGTGGGTTATTTTGTGTTGAGTGAGTGTGTGTTTGTGAGATGTTGTGGGTCGTGTGTGTGATGTTTTGTGTGTGTTGCTTTCCGTGTCGCGGTGTGTGTGTGTCTTTGTCGTGTGTTATTTTTGTGTGTCGTGTTCTGTGCCCTTCTGTGTCATCGTATCGAAAAGCATTTTGGTGAATAATTCGAGGAGAGCTTTAGCACTAGTACTTGTCGATAATCTCCTTAGGAGTAATTTTCTTGACCCAATCGCTACGAACTCTTCAGGAGAGACGCTGGATTGCTGGAGTCTTTACCACTAGATACTTGTAAAGAATGATTTTCTACCTTGAGTCCTTTGCACGAACCGATCTGTTCCAACGCACCAAAGGAGAATGCCTTTGCTTTTCTGCTGGAGGATTCCGTGGGAAATTTATCAGAGGACGGCTGAGGAATGAATTGTCTCATTCCTAGTCAGTTTCACGGACCGATTTTAGTCCAAATCTCCAGGAGCTAATTATGAATATAGTACGGAGGATGATTCCATGTGTAATTAATTGCTAACATTGATCAGAAAGAACTGCCTCCTTTTTAGTCATTTCTACCAAATCGTCAACTGATATCTACCTAATCACAAGGAGCCAATCTGAAAGGCTTTTGGAGGAGGATTCCATTTGTCATTGATTATAAGCATTGATCAGTTATAACTTTCTCTTTTTTAGCAATTTTCTCGATAAATCCTTGCTAAATGCCAAAGAGAGAATAGACTTGCTTTTTGGTGCATGGTTCCATGAGGAGGACATCAGGATACCTGATTTCGAATGACGTTCTCATTTTCAGTAATTTTCGCAACCTGCTCTGTACCGTCTGACGAGAAGTGAATTCTCGGGGCTTTCAGGAAGATTCCCTCTCACATTTCTCTGTCGCACAGGTCAAAGATGAATTTCTCTATTTTAGTATATTTCGAGAAAGGATTTCTTCCAAATCACCAGCAGGGAATCGAAAAGCGTTTTGGTGAATCATTCGAGGAGAAATGGATCACTAGTACTTGTCAATAATGTATGTCTCATTATGAGTAATTTTCTTGAACAGATCTCTACCAAATGATCAGGCGAGATTACGTATGGCTTTTCGAGGAAGAGTGCATGAGACATCAACGGCTACATCTGATTAGTAATGAAAGTCTCATTTTTAGCACTTTACACTACCCATCTGTATGTGTGACGTGTTCGGTGTGTGTGTGCGTCGGTATCGTGCTGTGTGTGTTGTCTTGGGTGGCCACAACACAGGGAAATGCACAAAGCATTCCCCTCCTGGAGGAAGAGTGACACGACGTGGCCACTCAGGAGTAATACACAAACAATCCCAAGCCTCCCCCCCACCCCCCACCCCCCACCCCGGAGCAACAGTGATGTCTGTGGCCAATTCAGGTCATTCAGAAAGCATTTCCCTCATGGAGCAACAGTGACACTGGGTGGCCACTTGGAGTAATGCAGAAAGCATTTCCCTCACGGAGCAATGGTGAAACTGCGTGGCCAATTCAGGTAGTGCTCATATCATTTCCCTCCCGGAGCAACAGTGACACCGGGCAGCCCCTTGGAGTAAGACACAAATCATTTCCTCACGGAGCACCAGTTGCACAAAATGAGTTGAATAATAATAATAATCATTAATAATAAAACTAAACAAAAAATAGGTAGGTAGATTTTCAATAATTGGAAGGTAGAGCAAACAGAAGAAGGCAGATTTCTAAGCAACTACAAATTCGCACGCATACTGAGCCTAAGATCTTCAAGAGACTGGATTCAACAAGTATTTTCCCATCCTACATGTCTTTCGGCAACTTGAAGAGTTTCTGTAGATTAGATTTGCCGTTGTTTCTCTTTACAGATTACACTCCTGTGTTAGGCTGGACTTCCCCCTTCTCGTTTCCTTTGTCTCTTCAGGTACTTTCAGCAGCCTTTCTACTGCCCTGCATGATCTTCGTCCTCTCCGACTTTTCCATGGCTCCCGAGACCTCACTTGTGGGAATGCACACCTACCCGCGTCCTGTGAAGGGACACGGCACGAGGAGAGAAGAGGAGAGACGAGAAAGAGAGAGTTGGCGAACACAGGAGAGAAAACAGAGAAACAGGAGAGCAAGGCGAGCAACTCACCACCTGGAGTCATCCTCTTGGATCCAAGCTTCAGTTGTGGAGAAGACACCGTTCCTGACCAGAGAAACGAGCAGCCTCTGAAAATGGGGCCTTTTCTCCCTCCTAGCCACAGCTGGTCAGGATCCTTTGCTTACAAACCGAACCCTAATGGACGGGGCTTCCCGACCCGGACTCAGGTGGGGCGTGTGAGAAGTGGGACTGTTCTTAATGTTTCCTCTGAATAGTGTGGGGGTGCCTCAGTTTCCCCTAGGCAGTTCTTAAGTATCTAGGGGGTGGAGTAAGGGTGTATGATCATTGCAGAGCCCTAGAGGGCATGTGCGTGCAGGAGTCTGGACACAGAGAATGGCCAACACCCTGTTTCCTGGCAACTGATGGCCTGGGCCCTTCCCCCCCTGCAAGGTGAGAGCTGAAGGGTTGGCGAACAAAGGAATCAGGTGACCTCCTGGCCCGGGAAAGGGACAAAGCCCAGAGGAGGAGGGGTTGGAGGGGGGTTTCAGTTTGGGGCTGGCTGGGACATGGAGTGAAGTGCAGACGTGGTTGTCTGGCTCACTGCCCCCCAAAATGGACCCAGCTGAGGGGTCCCGTTCTCTGCACCTGCAAGCTCTGTTTTAGACCATGTTCCTGTCCTCTAATAAACCTTCTGTTTTACTGGCTGGCTGAGAGTCACATCTGACTGCGGAGTTGGGGTGCAGGACCCCCTGGCTTCCCCAGGAGCCCCGCCTGAGCGGACTCGCTGGGGGGAAGCGCACGGAGGGGCAGAGGAGGCTGAATGCTCCGAGGTCAGACCCAGGAAGGTGGAAGCTGTGTGAGCTGTGAGTCCTGAAGACAGGCTGCTCACAGAAAAGCGACTGCCCCAGAGTTCTGACTGGCTTCATAGGGAGCAGTTTCAGAGCATGCCGGGGACTCCGTGACAGGGCGTGAGCAGAGTCCTCACCAAACCAGACACTTCTCTCTCCGAGACTGGCGAGAGCTCGGCTCCCAGATGGAGGGCTCTTGCCTGGCATCACCAACGGTCACAGGCTCGCTGCTCTCACTCACATTCCGTCGCATGAGGGCAGTAGACTCTGAGGCTTGACTTCTTTTTCCTTGCTACTAAAGCCAGCCCAAGGGGAAAAAAACAAGTAAGTTACCATCTCAGGCGGCAACGTCTCAGAGGCTCCTCTGTTTGCCTCTTCCACACGGCGGGGATCCGCCCTCCACTCTCCTCCCATTACACCTTGAGCATCCCAACCAAAATCTCCTTTTCTTACGGCACCCCACAGAGTCACTCTGCTCAAGAGACTCTGGCCCCTCTCCACCTACATCCCCCCGAGCCCTGTCCCCAGCGAGGACGCCCACGGCCGCTGAGGAGGACGACAGCGACTGCGGACGAGGAACTGGAAGCACTGACCTGGCAGCCAGGTCTGCAGAGGGCAGAGAGCGGAGGCCTTGTTCCGCCCCCTTGGAAAGAGGCCCAAGCGGCTCAGGCCCCCTCCTGCCGTGTTTCCCTCCGGCGAGAGCTCCGGCACCATTCCTCGCCAGAGCCGCTGCGAAAGCCGAGCCGGAGCCCTCGCTCCACAGCGCTCATCATGTTGTGGGTCGTCTTGTGTTGCGTGTGACATGTTGTGGGTTATTTTGTGTTGAGTGAGTGTGTGTTTGTGAGATGTTGTGGGTCGTGTGTGTGATGTTTTGTGTGTGTTGCTTTCCGTGTCGCGGTGTGTGTGTGTCTTTGTCGTGTGTTATTTTTGTGTGTCGTGTTCTGTGCCCTTCTGTGTCATCGTATCGAAAAGCATTTTGGTGAATAATTCGAGGAGAGCTTTAGCACTAGTACTTGTCGATAATTTAAGTCTCCTTAGGAGTAATTTTCTTGACCCAATCGCTACGAACTCTTCAGGAGAGACGCTGGATTGCTGGAGTCTTTACCACTAGATACTTGTAAAGAATGATTTTCTACCTTGAGTCCTTTGCACGAACCGATCTGTTCCAACGCACCAAAGGAGAATGCCTTTGCTTTTCTGCTGGAGGATTCCGTGGGAAATTTATCAGAGGACGGCTGAGGAATGAATTGTCTCATTCCTAGTCAGTTTCACGGACCGATTTTAGTCCAAATCTCCAGGAGCTAATTATGAATATAGTACGGAGGATGATTCCATGTGTAATTAATTGCTAACATTGATCAGAAAGAACTGCCTCCTTTTTAGTCATTTCTACCAAATCGTCAACTGATATCTACCTAATCACAAGGAGCCAATCTGAAAGGCTTTTGGAGGAGGATTCCATTTGTCATTGATTATAAGCATTGATCAGTTATAACTTTCTCTTTTTTAGCAATTTTCTCGATAAATCCTTGCTAAATGCCAAAGAGAGAATAGACTTGCTTTTTGGTGCATGGTTCCATGAGGAGGACATCAGGATACCTGATTTCGAATGACGTTCTCATTTTCAGTAATTTTCGCAACCTGCTCTGTACCGTCTGACGAGAAGTGAATTCTCGGGGCTTTCAGGAAGATTCCCTCTCACATTTCTCTGTCGCACAGGTCAAAGTTGAATTTCTCTATTTTAGTATATTTCGAGAAAGGATTTCTTCCAAATCACCAGCAGGGAATCGAAATCATTTTGGTGAATCATTCGAGGAGAAATGGATCACTAGTACTTGTCAATAATGTATGTCTCATTATGAGTAATTTTCTTGAACAGATCTCTACCAAATGATCAGGCGAGATTACGTATGGCTTTTCGAGGAAGAGTGCATGAGACATCAACGGCTACATCTGATTAGTAATGAAAGTCTCATTTTTAGCACTTTACACTACCCATCTGTATGTGTGACGTGTTCGGTGTGTGTGTGCGTCGGTATCGTGCTGTGTGTGTTGTCTTGGGTGGCCACAACACAGGGAAATGCACAAAGCATTCCCCTCCTGGAGGAAGAGTGACACGACGTGGCCACTCAGGAGTAATACACAAACAATCCCAAGCCTCCCCCCCACCCCCCACCCCGGAGCAACAGTGATGTCTGTGGCCAATTCAGGTCATTCAGAAAGCATTTCCCTCATGGAGCAACAGTGACACTGGGTGGCCACTTGGAGTAATGCAGAAAGCATTTCCCTCACGGAGCAATGGTGAAACTGCGTGGCCAATTCAGGTAGTGCTCATATCATTTCCCTCCCGGAACAACAGTGACACCGGGCAGCCCCTTGGAGTAAGACACAAATCATTTCCTCACGGAGCACCAGTTGCACAAAATGAGTTGAATAATAATAATAATCATTAATAATAAAACTAAACAAAAAATAGGTAGGTAGATTTTCAATAATTGGAAGGTAGAGCAAACAGAAGAAGGCAGATTTCTAAGCAACTACAAATTCGCACGCATACTGAGCCTAAGATCTTCAAGAGACTGGATTCAACAAGTATTTTCCCATCCTACATGTCTTTCGGCAACTTGAAGAGTTTTTGTAGATTAGATTTGCCGTTGTTTCTCTTTACAGATTACACTCCTGTGTTAGGCTGGACTTCCCCCTTCTCGTTTCCTTTGTCTCTTCAGGTACTTTCAGCAGCCTTTCTACTGCCCTGCATGATCTTCGTCCTCTCCGACTTTTCCATGGCTCCCGAGACCTCACTTGTGGGAATGCACACCTACCCGCGTCCTGTGAAGGGACACGGCACGAGGAGAGAAGAGGAGAGACGAGAAAGAGAGAGTTGGCGAACACAGGAGAGAAAACAGAGAAACAGGAGAGCAAGGCGAGCAACTCACCACCTGGAGTCATCCTCTTGGATCCAAGCTTCAGTTGTGGAGAAGACACCGTTCCTGACCAGAGAAACGAGCAGCCTCTGAAAATGGGGCCTTTTCTCCCTCCTAGCCACAGCTGGTCAGGATCCTTTGCTTACAAACCGAACCCTAATGGACGGGGCTTCCCGACCCGGACTCAGGTGGGGCGTGTGAGAAGTGGGACTGTTCTTAATGTTTCCTCTGAATAGTGTGGGGGTGCCTCAGTTTCCCCTAGGCAGTTCTTAAGTATCTAGGGGGTGGAGTAAGGGTGTATGATCATTGCAGAGCCCTAGAGGGCATGTGTGTGCAGGAGTCTGGACACAGAGAATGGCCAACACCCTGTTTCCTGGCAACTGATGGCCTGGGCCCTTCCCCCCCTGCAAGGTGAGAGCTGAAGGGTTGGAGAACAAAGGAATCAGGTGACCTCCTGGCCCGGGAAAGGGACAAAGCCCAGAGGAGGAGGGGCTGGAGGGGGGTTTCAGTTTGGGGCTGGCTGGGACATGGAGTGAAGTGCAGACGTGGTTGTCTGGCTCACTGCCCCCCAAAATGGACCCAGCTGAGGGGTCCCGTTCTCTGCACCTGCAAGCTCTGTTTTAGACCATGTTCCTGTCCTCTAATAAACCTTCTGTTTTACTGGCTGGCTGAGAGTCACATCTGACTGCGGAGTTGGGGTGCAGGACCCCCTGGCTTCCCCAGGAGCCCCGCCTGAGCGGACTCGCTGGGGGGAAGCGCACGGAGGGGCAGAGGAGGCTGAATGCTCCGAGGTCAGACCCAGGAAGGTGGAAGCTGTGTGAGCTGTGAGTCCTGAAGACAGGCTGCTCACAGAAAAGCGACTGCCCCAGAGTTCTGACTGGCTTCATAGGGAGCAGTTTCAGAGCATGCCGGGGACTCCGTGACAGGGCGTGAGCAGAGTCCTCACCAAACCAGACACTTCTCTCTCCGAGACTGGCGAGAGCTCGGCTCCCAGATGGAGGGCTCTTGCCTGGCATCACCAACGGTCACAGGCTCGCTGCTCTCACTCACATTCCGTCGCATGAGGGCAGTAGACTCTGAGGCTTGACTTCTTTTTCCTTGCTACTAAAGCCAGCCCAAGGGGAAAAAAACAAGTAAGTTACCATCTCAGGCGGCAACGTCTCAGAGGCTCCTCTGTTTGCCTCTTCCACACGGCGGGGATCCGCCCTCCACTCTCCTCCCATTACACCTTGAGCATCCCAACCAAAATCTCCTTTTCTTACGGCACCCCACAGAGTCACTCTGCTCAAGAGACTCTGGCCCCTCTCCACCTACATCCCCCCGAGCCCTGTCCCCAGCGAGGACGCCCACGGCCGCTGAGGAGGACGACAGCGACTGCGGACGAGGAACTGGAAGCACTGACCTGGCAGCCAGGTCTGCAGAGGGCAGAGAGCGGAGGCCTTGTTCCGCCCCCTTGGAAAGAGGCCCAAGCGGCTCAGGCCCCCTCCTGCCGTGTTTCCCTCCGGCGAGAGCTCCGGCACCATTCCTCGCCAGAGCCGCTGCGAAAGCCGAGCCGGAGCCCTCGCTCCACAGCGCTCATCATGTTGTGGGTCGTCTTGTGTTGCGTGTGACATGTTGTGGGTTATTTTGTGTTGAGTGAGTGTGTGTTTGTGAGATGTTGTGGGTCGTGTGTGTGATGTTTTGTGTGTGTTGCTTTCCGTGTCGCGGTGTGTGTGTGTCTTTGTCGTGTGTTATTTTTGTGTGTCGTGTTCTGTGCCCTTCTGTGTCATCGTATCGAAAAGCATTTTGGTGAATAATTCGAGGAGAGCTTTAGCACTAGTACTTGTCGATAATTTAAGTCTCCTTAGGAGTAATTTTCTTGACCCAATCGCTACGAACTCTTCAGGAGAGACGCTGGATTGCTGGAGTCTTTACCACTAGATACTTGTAAAGAATGATTTTCTACCTTGAGTCCTTTGCACGAACCGATCTGTTCCAACGCACCAAAGGAGAATGCCTTTGCTTTTCTGCTGGAGGATTCCGTGGGAAATTTATCAGAGGACGGCTGAGGAATGAATTGTCTCATTCCTAGTCAGTTTCACGGACCGATTTTAGTCCAAATCTCCAGGAGCTAATTATGAATATAGTACGGAGGATGATTCCATGTGTAATTAATTGCTAACATTGATCAGAAAGAACTGCCTCCTTTTTAGTCATTTCTACCAAATCGTCAACTGATATCTACCTAATCACAAGGAGCCAATCTGAAAGGCTTTTGGAGGAGGATTCCATTTGTCATTGATTATAAGCATTGATCAGTTATAACTTTCTCTTTTTTAGCAATTTTCTCGATAAATCCTTGCTAAATGCCAAAGAGAGAATAGACTTGCTTTTTGGTGCATGGTTCCATGAGGAGGACATCAGGATACCTGATTTCGAATGACGTTCTCATTTTCAGTAATTTTCGCAACCTGCTCTGTACCGTCTGACGAGAAGTGAATTCTCGGGGCTTTCAG
Organism: Lepidochelys kempii; assembly: GCF_965140265.1. Taxonomy (NCBI): domain Eukaryota; kingdom Metazoa; phylum Chordata; order Testudines; family Cheloniidae; genus Lepidochelys; species Lepidochelys kempii. The sequence goes on from NC_133282.1 coordinate 393,242, forward strand.
GAAGATTCCCTCTCACATTTCTCTGTCGCACAGGTCAAAGTTGAATTTCTCTATTTTAGTATATTTCGAGAAAGGATTTCTTCCAAATCACCAGCAGGGAATCGAAAAGCGTTTTGGTGAATCATTCGAGGAGAAATGGATCACTAGTACTTGTCAATAATGTATGTCTCATTATGAGTAATTTTCTTGAACAGATCTCTACCAAATGATCAGGCGAGATTACGTATGGCTTTTCGAGGAAGAGTGCATGAGACATCAACGGCTACATCTGATTAGTAATGAAAGTCTCATTTTTAGCACTTTACACTACCCATCTGTATGTGTGACGTGTTCTGTGTGTGTGTGCGTCGGTATCGTGCTGTGTGTGTTGTCTTGGGTGGCCACAACACAGGGAAATGCACAAAGCATTCCCCTCCTGGAGGAAGAGTGACACGACGTGGCCACTCAGGAGTAATACACAAACAATCCCAAGCCTCCCCCCCACCCCCCACCCCGGAGCAACAGTGATGTCTGTGGCCAATTCAGGTCATTCAGAAAGCATTTCCCTCATGGAGCAACAGTGACACTGGGTGGCCACTTGGAGTAATGCAGAAAGCATTTCCCTCACGGAGCAATGGTGAAACTGCGTGGCCAATTCAGGTAGTGCTCATATCATTTCCCTCCCGGAGCAACAGTGACACCGGGCAGCCCCTTGGAGTAAGACACAAATCATTTCCTCACGGAGCACCAGTTGCACAAAATGAGTTGAATAATAATAATAATCATTAATAATAAAACTAAACAAAAAATAGGTAGGTAGATTTTCAATAATTGGAAGGTAGAGCAAACAGAAGAAGGCAGATTTCTAAGCAACTACAAATTCGCACGCATACTGAGCCTAAGATCTTCAAGAGACTGGATTCAACAAGTATTTTCCCATCCTACATGTCTTTCGGCAACTTGAAGAGTTTCTGTAGATTAGATTTGCCGTTGTTTCTCTTTACAGATTACACTCCTGTGTTAGGCTGGACTTCCCCCTTCTCGTTTCCTTTGTCTCTTCAGGTACTTTCAGCAGCCTTTCTACTGCCCTGCATGATCTTCGTCCTCTCCGACTTTTCCATGGCTCCCGAGACCTCACTTGTGGGAATGCACACCTACCCGCGTCCTGTGAAGGGACACGGCACGAGGAGAGAAGAGGAGAGACGAGAAAGAGAGAGTTGGCGAACACAGGAGAGAAAACAGAGAAACAGGAGAGCAAGGCGAGCAACTCACCACCTGGAGTCATCCTCTTGGATCCAAGCTTCAGTTGTGGAGAAGACACCGTTCCTGACCAGAGAAACGAGCAGCCTCTGAAAATGGGGCCTTTTCTCCCTCCTAGCCACAGCTGGTCAGGATCCTTTGCTTACAAACCGAACCCTAATGGACGGGGCTTCCCGACCCGGACTCAGGTGGGGCGTGTGAGAAGTGGGACTGTTCTTAATGTTTCCTCTGAATAGTGTGGGGGTGCCTCAGTTTCCCCTAGGCAGTTCTTAAGTATCTAGGGGGTGGAGTAAGGGTGTATGATCATTGCAGAGCCCTAGAGGGCATGTGCGTGCAGGAGTCTGGACACAGAGAATGGCCAACACCCTGTTTCCTGGCAACTGATGGCCTGGGCCCTTCCCCCCCTGCAAGGTGAGAGCTGAAGGGTTGGCGAACAAAGGAATCAGGTGACCTCCTGGCCCGGGAAAGGGACAAAGCCCAGAGGAGGAGGGGTTGGAGGGGGGTTTCAGTTTGGGGCTGGCTGGGACATGGAGTGAAGTGCAGACGTGGTTGTCTGGCTCACTGCCCCCCAAAATGGACCCAGCTGAGGGGTCCCGTTCTCTGCACCTGCAAGCTCTGTTTTAGACCATGTTCCTGTCCTCTAATAAACCTTCTGTTTTACTGGCTGGCTGAGAGTCACATCTGACTGCGGAGTTGGGGTGCAGGACCCCCTGGCTTCCCCAGGAGCCCCGCCTGAGCGGACTCGCTGGGGGGAAGCGCACGGAGGGGCAGAGGAGGCTGAATGCTCCGAGGTCAGACCCAGGAAGGTGGAAGCTGTGTGAGCTGTGAGTCCTGAAGACAGGCTGCTCACAGAAAAGCGACTGCCCCAGAGTTCTGACTGGCTTCATAGGGAGCAGTTTCAGAGCATGCCGGGGACTCCGTGACAGGGCGTGAGCAGAGTCCTCACCAAACCAGACACTTCTCTCTCCGAGACTGGCGAGAGCTCGGCTCCCAGATGGAGGGCTCTTGCCTGGCATCACCAACGGTCACAGGCTCGCTGCTCTCACTCACATTCCGTCGCATGAGGGCAGTAGACTCTGAGGCTTGACTTCTTTTTCCTTGCTACTAAAGCCAGCCCAAGGGGAAAAAAACAAGTAAGTTACCATCTCAGGCGGCAACGTCTCAGAGGCTCCTCTGTTTGCCTCTTCCACACGGCGGGGATCCGCCCTCCACTCTCCTCCCATTACACCTTGAGCATCCCAACCAAAATCTCCTTTTCTTACGGCACCCCACAGAGTCACTCTGCTCAAGAGACTCTGGCCCCTCTCCACCTACATCCCCCCGAGCCCTGTCCCCAGCGAGGACGCCCACGGCCGCTGAGGAGGACGACAGCGACTGCGGACGAGGAACTGGAAGCACTGACCTGGCAGCCAGGTCTGCAGAGGGCAGAGAGCGGAGGCCTTGTTCCGCCCCCTTGGAAAGAGGCCCAAGCGGCTCAGGCCCCCTCCTGCCGTGTTTCCCTCCGGCGAGAGCTCCGGCACCATTCCTCGCCAGAGCCGCTGCGAAAGCCGAGCCGGAGCCCTCGCTCCACAGCGCTCATCATGTTGTGGGTCGTCTTGTGTTGCGTGTGACATGTTGTGGGTTATTTTGTGTTGAGTGAGTGTGTGTTTGTGAGATGTTGTGGGTCGTGTGTGTGATGTTTTGTGTGTGTTGCTTTCCGTGTCGCGGTGTGTGTGTCTTTGTCGTGTGTTATTTTTGTGTGTCGTGTTCTGTGCCCTTCTGTGTCATCATATCGAAAAGCATTTTGGTGAATAATTCGAGGAGAGCTTTAGCACTAGTACTTGTCGATAATTTAAGTCTCCTTAGGAGTAATTTTCTTGACCCAATCGCTACGAACTCTTCAGGAGAGACGCTGGATTGCTGGAGTCTTTACCACTAGATACTTGTAAAGAATGATTTTCTACCTTGAGTCCTTTGCACGAACCGATCTGTTCCAACGCACCAAAGGAGAATGCCTTTGCTTTTCTGCTGGAGGATTCCGTGGGAAATTTATCAGAGGACGGCTGAGGAATGAATTGTCTCATTCCTAGTCAGTTTCACGGACCGATTTTAGTCCAAATCTCCAGGAGCTAATTATGAATATAGTACGGAGGATGATTCCATGTGTAATTAATTGCTAACATTGATCAGAAAGAACTGCCTCCTTTTTAGTCATTTCTACCAAATCGTCAACTGATATCTACCTAATCACAAGGAGCCAATCTGAAAGGCTTTTGGAGGAGGATTCCATTTGTCATTGATTATAAGCATTGATCAGTTATAACTTTCTCTTTTTTAGCAATTTTCTCGATAAATCCTTGCTAAATGCCAAAGAGAGAATAGACTTGCTTTTTGGTGCATGGTTCCATGAGGAGGACATCAGGATACCTGATTTCGAATGACGTTCTCATTTTCAGTAATTTTCGCAACCTGCTCTGTACCGTCTGACGAGAAGTGAATTCTCGGGGCTTTCAGGAAGATTCCCTCTCACATTTCTCTGTCGCACAGGTCAAAGATGAATTTCTCTATTTTAGTATATTTCGAGAAAGGATTTCTTCCAAATCACCAGCAGGGAATCGAAAAGCGTTTTGGTGAATCATTCGAGGAGAAATGGATCACTAGTACTTGTCAATAATGTATGTCTCATTATGAGTAATTTTCTTGAACAGATCTCTACCAAATGATCAGGCGAGATTACGTATGGCTTTTCGAGGAAGAGTGCATGAGACATCAACGGCTACATCTGATTAGTAATGAAAGTCTCATTTTTAGCACTTTACACTACCCATCTGTATGTGTGACGTGTTCGGTGTGTGTGTGCGTCGGTATCGTGCTGTGTGTGTTGTCTTGGGTGGCCACAACACAGGGAAATGCACAAAGCATTCCCCTCCTGGAGGAAGAGTGACACGACGTGGCCACTCAGGAGTAATACACAAACAATCCCAAGCCTCCCCCCCACCCCCCACCCCCCACCCCGGAGCAACAGTGATGTCTGTGGCCAATTCAGGTCATTCAGAAAGCATTTCCCTCATGGAGCAACAGTGACACTGGGTGGCCACTTGGAGTAATGCAGAAAGCATTTCCCTCACGGAGCAATGGTGAAACTGCGTGGCCAATTCAGGTAGTGCTCATATCATTTCCCTCCCGGAGCAACAGTGACACCGGGCAGCCCCTTGGAGTAAGACACAAATCATTTCCTCACGGAGCACCAGTTGCACAAAATGAGTTGAATAATAATAATAATCATTAATAATAAAACTAAACAAAAAATAGGTAGGTAGATTTTCAATAATTGGAAGGTAGAGCAAACAGAAGAAGGCAGATTTCTAAGCAACTACAAATTCGCACGCATACTGAGCCTAAGATCTTCAAGAGACTGGATTCAACAAGTATTTTCCCATCCTACATGTCTTTCGGCAACTTGAAGAGTTTCTGTAGATTAGATTTGCCGTTGTTTCTCTTTACAGATTACACTCCTGTGTTAGGCTGGACTTCCCCCTTCTCGTTTCCTTTGTCTCTTCAGGTACTTTCAGCAGCCTTTCTACTGCCCTGCATGATCTTCGTCCTCTCCGACTTTTCCATGGCTCCCGAGACTTCACTTGTGGGAATGCACACCTACCCGCGTCCTGTGAAGGGACACGGCACGAGGAGAGAAGAGGAGAGACGAGAAAGAGAGAGTTGGCGAACACAGGAGAGAAAACAGAGAAACAGGAGAGCAAGGCGAGCAACTCACCACCTGGAGTCATCCTCTTGGATCCAAGCTTCAGTTGTGGAGAAGACACCGTTCCTGACCAGAGAAACGAGCAGCCTCTGAAAATGGGGCCTTTTCTCCCTCCTAGCCACAGCTGGTCAGGATCCTTTGCTTACAAACCGAACCCTAATGGACGGGGCTTCCCGACCCGGACTCAGGTGGGGCGTGTGAGAAGTGGGACTGTTCTTAATGTTTCCTCTGAATAGTGTGGGGGTGCCTCAGTTTCCCCTAGGCAGTTCTTAAGTATCTAGGGGGTGGAGTAAGGGTGTATGATCATTGCAGAGCCCTAGAGGGCATGTGCGTGCAGGAGTCTGGACACAGAGAATGGCCAACACCCTGTTTCCTGGCAACTGATGGCCTGGGCCCTTCCCCCCCTGCAAGGTGAGAGCTGAAGGGTTGGCGAACAAAGGAATCAGGTGACCTCCTGGCCCGGGAAAGGGACAAAGCCCAGAGGAGGAGGGGTTGGAGGGGGGTTTCAGTTTGGGGCTGGCTGGGACATGGAGTGAAGTGCAGACGTGGTTGTCTGGCTCACTGCCCCCCAAAATGGACCCAGCTGAGGGGTCCCGTTCTCTGCACCTGCAAGCTCTGTTTTAGACCATGTTCCTGTCCTCTAATAAACCTTCTGTTTTACTGGCTGGCTGAGAGTCACATCTGACTGCGGAGTTGGGGTGCAGGACCCCCTGGCTTCCCCAGGAGCCCCGCCTGAGCGGACTCGCTGGGGGGAAGCGCACGGAGGGGCAGAGGAGGCTGAATGCTCCGAGGTCAGACCCAGGAAGGTGGAAGCTGTGTGAGCTGTGAGTCCTGAAGACAGGCTGCTCACAGAAAAGCGACTGCCCCAGAGTTCTGACTGGCTTCATAGGGAGCAGTTTCAGAGCATGCCGGGGACTCCGTGACAGGGCGTGAGCAGAGTCCTCACCAAACCAGACACTTCTCTCTCCGAGACTGGCGAGAGCTCGGCTCCCAGATGGAGGGCTCTTGCCTGGCATCACCAACGGTCACAGGCTCGCTGCTCTCACTCACATTCCGTCGCATGAGGGCAGTAGACTCTGAGGCTTGACTTCTTTTTCCTTGCTACTAAAGCCAGCCCAAGGGGAAAAAAACAAGTAAGTTACCATCTCAGGCGGCAACGTCTCAGAGGCTCCTCTGTTTGCCTCTTCCACACGGCGGGGATCCGCCCTCCACTCTCCTCCCATTACACCTTGAGCATCCCAACCAAAATCTCCTTTTCTTACGGCACCCCACAGAGTCACTCTGCTCAAGAGACTCTGGCTCCTCTCCACCTACATCCCCCCGAGCCCTGTCCCCAGCGAGGACGCCCACGGCCGCTGAGGAGGACGACAGCGACTGCGGACGAGGAACTGGAAGCACTGACCTGGCAGCCAGGTCTGCAGAGGGCAGAGAGCGGAGGCCTTGTTCCGCCCCCTTGGAAAGAGGCCCAAGCGGCTCAGGCCCCCTCCTGCCGTGTTTCCCTCCGGCGAGAGCTCCGGCACCATTCCTCGCCAGAGCCGCTGCGAAAGCCGAGCCGGAGCCCTCGCTCCACAGCGCTCATCATGTTGTGGGTCGTCTTGTGTTGCGTGTGACATGTTGTGGGTTATTTTGTGTTGAGTGAGTGTGTGTTTGTGAGATGTTGTGGGTCGTGTGTGTGATGTTTTGTGTGTGTTGCTTTCCGTGTCGCGGTGTGTGTGTGTCTTTGTCGTGTGTTATTTTTGTGTGTCGTGTTCTGTGCCCTTCTGTGTCATCGTATCGAAAAGCATTTTGGTGAATAATTCGAGGAGAGCTTTAGCACTAGTACTTGTCGATAATCTCCTTAGGAGTAATTTTCTTGACCCAATCGCTACGAACTCTTCAGGAGAGACGCTGGATTGCTGGAGTCTTTACCACTAGATACTTGTAAAGAATGATTTTCTACCTTGAGTCCTTTGCACGAACCGATCTGTTCCAACGCACCAAAGGAGAATGCCTTTGCTTTTCTGCTGGAGGATTCCGTGGGAAATTTATCAGAGGACGGCTGAGGAATGAATTGTCTCATTCCTAGTCAGTTTCACGGACCGATTTTAGTCCAAATCTCCAGGAGCTAATTATGAATATAGTACGGAGGATGATTCCATGTGTAATTAATTGCTAACATTGATCAGAAAGAACTGCCTCCTTTTTAGTCATTTCTACCAAATCGTCAACTGATATCTACCTAATCACAAGGAGCCAATCTGAAAGGCTTTTGGAGGAGGATTCCATTTGTCATTGATTATAAGCATTGATCAGTTATAACTTTCTCTTTTTTAGCAATTTTCTCGATAAATCCTTGCTAAATGCCAAAGAGAGAATAGACTTGCTTTTTGGTGCATGGTTCCATGAGGAGGACATCAGGATACCTGATTTCGAATGACGTTCTCATTTTCAGTAATTTTCGCAACCTGCTCTGTACCGTCTGACGAGAAGTGAATTCTCGGGGCTTTCAGGAAGATTCCCTCTCACATTTCTCTGTCGCACAGGTCAAAGATGAATTTCTCTATTTTAGTATATTTCGAGAAAGGATTTCTTCCAAATCACCAGCAGGGAATCGAAAAGCGTTTTGGTGAATCATTCGAGGAGAAATGGATCACTAGTACTTGTCAATAATGTATGTCTCATTATGAGTAATTTTCTTGAACAGATCTCTACCAAATGATCAGGCGAGATTACGTATGGCTTTTCGAGGAAGAGTGCATGAGACATCAACGGCTACATCTGATTAGTAATGAAAGTCTCATTTTTAGCACTTTACACTACCCATCTGTATGTGTGACGTGTTCGGTGTGTGTGTGCGTCGGTATCGTGCTGTGTGTGTTGTCTTGGGTGGCCACAACACAGGGAAATGCACAAAGCATTCCCCTCCTGGAGGAAGAGTGACACGACGTGGCCACTCAGGAGTAATACACAAACAATCCCAAGCCTCCCCCCCACCCCCCACCCCCCACCCCGGAGCAACACTGATGTCTGTGGCCAATTCAGGTCATTCAGAAAGCATTTCCCTCATGGAGCAACAGTGACACTGGGTGGCCACTTGGAGTAATGCAGAAAGCATTTCCCTCACGGAGCAATGGTGAAACTGCGTGGCCAATTCAGGTAGTGCTCATATCATTTCCCTCCCGGAGCAACAGTGACACCGGGCAGCCCCTTGGAGTAAGACACAAATCATTTCCTCACGGAGCACCAGTTGCACAAAATGAGTTGAATAATAATAATAATCATTAATAATAAAACTAAACAAAAAATAGGTAGGTAGATTTTCAATAATTGGAAGGTAGAGCAAACAGAAGAAGGCAGATTTCTAAGCAACTACAAATTCGCACGCATACTGAGCCTAAGATCTTCAAGAGACTGGATTCAACAAGTATTTTCCCATCCTACATGTCTTTCGGCAACTTGAAGAGTTTCTGTAGATTAGATTTGCCGTTGTTTCTCTTTACAGATTACACTCCTGTGTTAGGCTGGACTTCCCCCTTCTCGTTTCCTTTGTCTCTTCAGGTACTTTCAGCAGCCTTTCTACTGCCCTGCATGATCTTCGTCCTCTCCGACTTTTCCATGGCTCCCGAGACTTCACTTGTGGGAATGCACACCTACCCGCGTCCTGTGAAGGGACACGGCACGAGGAGAGAAGAGGAGAGACGAGAAAGAGAGAGTTGGCGAACACAGGAGAGAAAACAGAGAAACAGGAGAGCAAGGCGAGCAACTCACCACCTGGAGTCATCCTCTTGGATCCAAGCTTCAGTTGTGGAGAAGACACCGTTCCTGACCAGAGAAACGAGCAGCCTCTGAAAATGGGGCCTTTTCTCCCTCCTAGCCACAGCTGGTCAGGATCCTTTGCTTACAAACCGAACCCTAATGGACGGGGCTTCCCGACCCGGACTCAGGTGGGGCGTGTGAGAAGTGGGACTGTTCTTAATGTTTCCTCTGAATAGTGTGGGGGTGCCTCAGTTTCCCCTAGGCAGTTCTTAAGTATCTAGGGGGTGGAGTAAGGGTGTATGATCATTGCAGAGCCCTAGAGGGCATGTGCGTGCAGGAGTCTGGACACAGAGAATGGCCAACACCCTGTTTCCTGGCAACTGATGGCCTGGGCCCTTCCCCCCCTGCAAGGTGAGAGCTGAAGGGTTGGCGAACAAAGGAATCAGGTGACCTCCTGGCCCGGGAAAGGGACAAAGCCCAGAGGAGGAGGGGTTGGAGGGGGGTTTCAGTTTGGGGCTGGCTGGGACATGGAGTGAAGTGCAGACGTGGTTGTCTGGCTCACTGCCCCCCAAAATGGACCCAGCTGAGGGGTCCCGTTCTCTGCACCTGCAAGCTCTGTTTTAGACCATGTTCCTGTCCTCTAATAAACCTTCTGTTTTACTGGCTGGCTGAGAGTCACATCTGACTGCGGAGTTGGGGTGCAGGACCCCCTGGCTTCCCCAGGAGCCCCGCCTGAGCGGACTCGCTGGGGGGAAGCGCACGGAGGGGCAGAGGAGGCTGAATGCTCCGAGGTCAGACCCAGGAAGGTGGAAGCTGTGTGAGCTGTGAGTCCTGAAGACAGGCTGCTCACAGAAAAGCGACTGCCCCAGAGTTCTGACTGGCTTCATAGGGAGCAGTTTCAGAGCATGCCGGGGACTCCGTGACAGGGCGTGAGCAGAGTCCTCACCAAACCAGACACTTCTCTCTCCGAGACTGGCGAGAGCTCGGCTCCCAGATGGAGGGCTCTTGCCTGGCATCACCAACGGTCACAGGCTCGCTGCTCTCACTCACATTCCGTCGCATGAGGGCAGTAGACTCTGAGGCTTGACTTCTTTTTCCTTGCTACTAAAGCCAGCCCAAGGGGAAAAAAACAAGTAAGTTACCATCTCAGGCGGCAACGTCTCAGAGGCTCCTCTGTTTGCCTCTTCCACACGGCGGGGATCCGCCCTCCACTCTCCTCCCATTACACCTTGAGCATCCCAACCAAAATCTCCTTTTCTTACGGCACCCCACAGAGTCACTCTGCTCAAGAGACTCTGGCCCCTCTCCACCTACATCCCCCCGAGCCCTGTCCCCAGCGAGGACGCCCACGGCCGCTGAGGAGGACGACAGCGACTGCGGACGAGGAACTGGAAGCACTGACCTGGCAGCCAGGTCTGCAGAGGGCAGAGAGCGGAGGCCTTGTTCCGCCCCCTTGGAAAGAGGCCCAAGCGGCTCAGGCCCCCTCCTGCCGTGTTTCCCTCCGGCGAGAGCTCCGGCACCATTCCTCGCCAGAGCCGCTGCGAAAGCCGAGCCGGAGCCCTCGCTCCACAGCGCTCATCATGTTGTGGGTCGTCTTGTGTTGCGTGTGACATGTTGTGGGTTATTTTGTGTTGAGTGAGTGTGTGTTTGTGAGATGTTGTGGGTCGTGTGTGTGATGTTTTGTGTGTGTTGCTTTCCGTGTCGCGGTGTGTGTGTGTCTTTGTCGTGTGTTATTTTTGTGTGTCGTGTTCTGTGCCCTTCTGTGTCATCGTATCGAAAAGCATTTTGGTGAATAATTCGAGGAGAGCTTTAGCACTAGTACTTGTCGATAATTTAAGTCTCCTTAGGAGTAATTTTCTTGACCCAATCGCTACGAACTCTTCAGGAGAGACGCTGGATTGCTGGAGTCTTTACCACTAGATACTTGTAAAGAATGATTTTCTACCTTGAGTCCTTTGCACGAACCGATCTGTTCCAACGCACCAAAGGAGAATGCCTTTGCTTTTCTGCTGGAGGATTCCGTGGGAAATTTATCAGAGGACGGCTGAGGAATGAATTGTCTCATTCCTAGTCAGTTTCACGGACCGATTTTAGTCCAAATCTCCAGGAGCTAATTATGAATATAGTACGGAGGATGATTCCATGTGTAATTAATTGCTAACATTGATCAGAAAGAACTGCCTCCTTTTTAGTCATTTCTACCAAATCGTCAACTGATATCTACCTAATCACAAGGAGCCAATCTGAAAGGCTTTTGGAGGAGGATTCCATTTGTCATTGATTATAAGCATTGATCAGTTATAACTTTCTCTTTTTTAGCAATTTTCTCGATAAATCCTTGCTAAATGCCAAAGAGAGAATAGACTTGCTTTTTGGTGCATGGTTCCATGAGGAGGACATCAGGATACCTGATTTCGAATGACGTTCTCATTTTCAGTAATTTTCGCAACCTGCTCTGTACCGTCTGACGAGAAGTGAATTCTCGGGGCTTTCAGGAAGATTCCCTCTCACATTTCTCTGTCGCACAGGTCAAAGATGAATTTCTCTATTTTAGTATATTTCGAGAAAGGATTTCTTCCAAATCACCAGCAGGGAATCGAAAAGCGTTTTGGTGAATCATTCGAGGAGAAATGGATCACTAGTACTTGTCAATAATGTATGTCTCATTATGAGTAATTTTCTTGAACAGATCTCTACCAAATGATCAGGCGAGATTACGTATGGCTTTTCGAGGAAGAGTGCATGAGACATCAACGGCTACATCTGATTAGTAATGAAAGTCTCATTTTTAGCACTTTACACTACCCATCTGTATGTGTGACGTGTTCGGTGTGTGTGTGCGTCGGTATCGTGCTGTGTGTGTTGTCTTGGGTGGCCACAACACAGGGAAATGCACAAAGCATTCCCCTCCTGGAGGAAGAGTGACACGACGTGGCCACTCAGGAGTAATACACAAACAATCCCAAGCCTCCCCCCCACCCCCCACCCCCCACCCCGGAGCAACACTGATGTCTGTGGCCAATTCAGGTCATTCAGAAAGCATTTCCCTCATGGAGCAACAGTGACACTGGGTGGCCACTTGGAGTAATGCAGAAAGCATTTCCCTCACGGAGCAATGGTGAAACTGCGTGGCCAATTCAGGTAGTGCTCATATCATTTCCCTCCCGGAGCAACAGTGACACCGGGCAGCCCCTTGGAGTAAGACACAAATCATTTCCTCACGGAGCACCAGTTGCACAAAATGAGTTGAATAATAATAATAATCATTAATAATAAAACTAAACAAAAAATAGGTAGGTAGATTTTCAATAATTGGAAGGTAGAGCAAACAGAAGAAGGCAGATTTCTAAGCAACTACAAATTCGCACGCATACTGAGCCTAAGATCTTCAAGAGACTGGATTCAACAAGTATTTTCCCATCCTACATGTCTTTCGGCAACTTGAAGAGTTTCTGTAGATTAGATTTGCCGTTGTTTCTCTTTACAGATTACACTCCTGTGTTAGGCTGGACTTCCCCCTTCTCGTTTCCTTTGTCTCTTCAGGTACTTTCAGCAGCCTTTCTACTGCCCTGCATGATCTTCGTCCTCTCCGACTTTTCCATGGCTCCCGAGACTTCACTTGTGGGAATGCACACCTACCCGCGTCCTGTGAAGGGACACGGCACGAGGAGAGAAGAGGAGAGACGAGAAAGAGAGAGTTGGCGAACACAGGAGAGAAAACAGAGAAACAGGAGAGCAAGGCGAGCAACTCACCACCTGGAGTCATCCTCTTGGATCCAAGCTTCAGTTGTGGAGAAGACACCGTTCCTGACCAGAGAAACGAGCAGCCTCTGAAAATGGGGCCTTTTCTCCCTCCTAGCCACAGCTGGTCAGGATCCTTTGCTTACAAACCGAACCCTAATGGACGGGGCTTCCCGACCCGGACTCAGGTGGGGCGTGTGAGAAGTGGGACTGTTCTTAATGTTTCCTCTGAATAGTGTGGGGGTGCCTCAGTTTCCCCTAGGCAGTTCTTAAGTATCTAGGGGGTGGAGTAAGGGTGTATGATCATTGCAGAGCCCTAGAGGGCATGTGCGTGCAGGAGTCTGGACACAGAGAATGGCCAACACCCTGTTTCCTGGCAACTGATGGCCTGGGCCCTTCCCCCCCTGCAAGGTGAGAGCTGAAGGGTTGGCGAACAAAGGAATCAGGTGACCTCCTGGCCCGGGAAAGGGACAAAGCCCAGAGGAGGAGGGGTTGGAGGGGGGTTTCAGTTTGGGGCTGGCTGGGACATGGAGTGAAGTGCAGACGTGGTTGTCTGGCTCACTGCCCCCCAAAATGGACCCAGCTGAGGGGTCCCGTTCTCTGCACCTGCAAGCTCTGTTTTAGACCATGTTCCTGTCCTCTAATAAACCTTCTGTTTTACTGGCTGGCTGAGAGTCACATCTGACTGCGGAGTTGGGGTGCAGGACCCCCTGGCTTCCCCAGGAGCCCCGCCTGAGCGGACTCGCTGGGGGGAAGCGCACGGAGGGGCAGAGGAGGCTGAATGCTCCGAGGTCAGACCCAGGAAGGTGGAAGCTGTGTGAGCTGTGAGTCCTGAAGACAGGCTGCTCACAGAAAAGCGACTGCCCCAGAGTTCTGACTGGCTTCATAGGGAGCAGTTTCAGAGCATGCCGGGGACTCCGTGACAGGGCGTGAGCAGAGTCCTCACCAAACCAGACACTTCTCTCTCCGAGACTGGCGAGAGCTCGGCTCCCAGATGGAGGGCTCTTGCCTGGCATCACCAACGGTCACAGGCTCGCTGCTCTCACTCACATTCCGTCGCATGAGGGCAGTAGACTCTGAGGCTTGACTTCTTTTTCCTTGCTACTAAAGCCAGCCCAAGGGGAAAAAAACAAGTAAGTTACCATCTCAGGCGGCAACGTCTCAGAGGCTCCTCTGTTTGCCTCTTCCACACGGCGGGGATCCGCCCTCCACTCTCCTCCCATTACACCTTGAGCATCCCAACCAAAATCTCCTTTTCTTACGGCACCCCACAGAGTCACTCTGCTCAAGAGACTCTGGCCCCTCTCCACCTACATCCCCCCGAGCCCTGTCCCCAGCGAGGACGCCCACGGCCGCTGAGGAGGACGACAGCGACTGCGGACGAGGAACTGGAAGCACTGACCTGGCAGCCAGGTCTGCAGAGGGCAGAGAGCGGAGGCCTTGTTCCGCCCCCTTGGAAAGAGGCCCAAGCGGCTCAGGCCCCCTCCTGCCGTGTTTCCCTCCGGCGAGAGCTCCGGCACCATTCCTCGCCAGAGCCGCTGCGAAAGCCGAGCCGGAGCCCTCGCTCCACAGCGCTCATCATGTTGTGGGTCGTCTTGTGTTGCGTGTGACATGTTGTGGGTTATTTTGTGTTGAGTGAGTGTGTGTTTGTGAGATGTTGTGGGTCGTGTGTGTGATGTTTTGTGTGTGTTGCTTTCCGTGTCGCGGTGTGTGTGTGTCTTTGTCGTGTGTTATTTTTGTGTGTCGTGTTCTGTGCCCTTCTGTGTCATCGTATCGAAAAGCATTTTGGTGAATAATTCGAGGAGAGCTTTAGCACTAGTACTTGTCGATAATTTAAGTCTCCTTAGGAGTAATTTTCTTGACCCAATCGCTACGAACTCTTCAGGAGAGACGCTGGATTGCTGGAGTCTTTACCACTAGATACTTGTAAAGAATGATTTTCTACCTTGAGTCCTTTGCACGAACCGATCTGTTCCAACGCACCAAAGGAGAATGCCTTTGCTTTTCTGCTGGAGGATTCCGTGGGAAATTTATCAGAGGACGGCTGAGGAATGAATTGTCTCATTCCTAGTCAGTTTCACGGACCGATTTTAGTCCAAATCTCCAGGAGCTAATTATGAATATAGTACGGAGGATGATTCCATGTGTAATTAATTGCTAACATTGATCAGAAAGAACTGCCTCCTTTTTAGTCATTTCTACCAAATCGTCAACTGATATCTACCTAATCACAAGGAGCCAATCTGAAAGGCTTTTGGAGGAGGATTCCATTTGTCATTGATTATAAGCATTGATCAGTTATAACTTTCTCTTTTTTAGCAATTTTCTCGATAAATCCTTGCTAAATGCCAAAGAGAGAATAGACTTGCTTTTTGGTGCATGGTTCCATGAGGAGGACATCAGGATACCTGATTTCGAATGACGTTCTCATTTTCAGTAATTTTCGCAACCTGCTCTGTACCGTCTGACGAGAAGTGAATTCTCGGGGCTTTCAGGAAGATTCCCTCTCACATTTCTCTGTCGCACAGGTCAAAGTTGAATTTCTCTATTTTAGTATATTTCGAGAAAGGATTTCTTCCAAATCACCAGCAGGGAATCGAAATCATTTTGGTGAATCATTCGAGGAGAAATGGATCACTAGTACTTGTCAATAATGTATGTCTCATTATGAGTAATTTTCTTGAACAGATCTCTACCAAATGATCAGGCGAGATTACGTATGGCTTTTCGAGGAAGAGTGCATGAGACATCAACGGCTACATCTGATTAGTAATGAAAGTCTCATTTTTAGCACTTTACACTACCCATCTGTATGTGTGACGTGTTCGGTGTGTGTGTGCGTCGGTATCGTGCTGTGTGTGTTGTCTTGGGTGGCCACAACACAGGGAAATGCACAAAGCATTCCCCTCCTGGAGGAAGAGTGACACGACGTGGCCACTCAGGAGTAATACACAAACAATCCCAAGCCTCCCCCCCACCCCCCACCCCGGAGCAACAGTGATGTCTGTGGCCAATTCAGGTCATTCAGAAAGCATTTCCCTCATGGAGCAACAGTGACACTGGGTGGCCACTTGGAGTAATGCAGAAAGCATTTCCCTCACGGAGCAATGGTGAAACTGCGTGGCCAATTCAGGTAGTGCTCATATCATTTCCCTCCCGGAACAACAGTGACACCGGGCAGCCCCTTGGAGTAAGACACAAATCATTTCCTCACGGAGCACCAGTTGCACAAAATGAGTTGAATAATAATAATAATCATTAATAATAAAACTAAACAAAAAATAGGTAGGTAGATTTTCAATAATTGGAAGGTAGAGCAAACAGAAGAAGGCAGATTTCTAAGCAACTACAAATTCGCACGCATACTGAGCCTAAGATCTTCAAGAGACTGGATTCAACAAGTATTTTCCCATCCTACATGTCTTTCGGCAACTTGAAGAGTTTTTGTAGATTAGATTTGCCGTTGTTTCTCTTTACAGATTACACTCCTGTGTTAGGCTGGACTTCCCCCTTCTCGTTTCCTTTGTCTCTTCAGGTACTTTCAGCAGCCTTTCTACTGCCCTGCATGATCTTCGTCCTCTCCGACTTTTCCATGGCTCCCGAGACCTCACTTGTGGGAATGCACACCTACCCGCGTCCTGTGAAGGGACACGGCACGAGGAGAGAAGAGGAGAGACGAGAAAGAGAGAGTTGGCGAACACAGGAGAGAAAACAGAGAAACAGGAGAGCAAGGCGAGCAACTCACCACCTGGAGTCATCCTCTTGGATCCAAGCTTCAGTTGTGGAGAAGACACCGTTCCTGACCAGAGAAACGAGCAGCCTCTGAAAATGGGGCCTTTTCTCCCTCCTAGCCACAGCTGGTCAGGATCCTTTGCTTACAAACCGAACCCTAATGGACGGGGCTTCCCGACCCGGACTCAGGTGGGGCGTGTGAGAAGTGGGACTGTTCTTAATGTTTCCTCTGAATAGTGTGGGGGTGCCTCAGTTTCCCCTAGGCAGTTCTTAAGTATCTAGGGGGTGGAGTAAGGGTGTATGATCATTGCAGAGCCCTAGAGGGCATGTGTGTGCAGGAGTCTGGACACAGAGAATGGCCAACACCCTGTTTCCTGGCAACTGATGGCCTGGGCCCTTCCCCCCCTGCAAGGTGAGAGCTGAAGGGTTGGAGAACAAAGGAATCAGGTGACCTCCTGGCCCGGGAAAGGGACAAAGCCCAGAGGAGGAGGGGCTGGAGGGGGGTTTCAGTTTGGGGCTGGCTGGGACATGGAGTGAAGTGCAGACGTGGTTGTCTGGCTCACTGCCCCCCAAAATGGACCCAGCTGAGGGGTCCCGTTCTCTGCACCTGCAAGCTCTGTTTTAGACCATGTTCCTGTCCTCTAATAAACCTTCTGTTTTACTGGCTGGCTGAGAGTCACATCTGACTGCGGAGTTGGGGTGCAGGACCCCCTGGCTTCCCCAGGAGCCCCGCCTGAGCGGACTCGCTGGGGGGAAGCGCACGGAGGGGCAGAGGAGGCTGAATGCTCCGAGGTCAGACCCAGGAAGGTGGAAGCTGTGTGAGCTGTGAGTCCTGAAGACAGGCTGCTCACAGAAAAGCGACTGCCCCAGAGTTCTGACTGGCTTCATAGGGAGCAGTTTCAGAGCATGCCGGGGACTCCGTGACAGGGCGTGAGCAGAGTCCTCACCAAACCAGACACTTCTCTCTCCGAGACTGGCGAGAGCTCGGCTCCCAGATGGAGGGCTCTTGCCTGGCATCACCAACGGTCACAGGCTCGCTGCTCTCACTCACATTCCGTCGCATGAGGGCAGTAGACTCTGAGGCTTGACTTCTTTTTCCTTGCTACTAAAGCCAGCCCAAGGGGAAAAAAACAAGTAAGTTACCATCTCAGGCGGCAACGTCTCAGAGGCTCCTCTGTTTGCCTCTTCCACACGGCGGGGATCCGCCCTCCACTCTCCTCCCATTACACCTTGAGCATCCCAACCAAAATCTCCTTTTCTTACGGCACCCCACAGAGTCACTCTGCTCAAGAGACTCTGGCCCCTCTCCACCTACATCCCCCCGAGCCCTGTCCCCAGCGAGGACGCCCACGGCCGCTGAGGAGGACGACAGCGACTGCGGACGAGGAACTGGAAGCACTGACCTGGCAGCCAGGTCTGCAGAGGGCAGAGAGCGGAGGCCTTGTTCCGCCCCCTTGGAAAGAGGCCCAAGCGGCTCAGGCCCCCTCCTGCCGTGTTTCCCTCCGGCGAGAGCTCCGGCACCATTCCTCGCCAGAGCCGCTGCGAAAGCCGAGCCGGAGCCCTCGCTCCACAGCGCTCATCATGTTGTGGGTCGTCTTGTGTTGCGTGTGACATGTTGTGGGTTATTTTGTGTTGAGTGAGTGTGTGTTTGTGAGATGTTGTGGGTCGTGTGTGTGATGTTTTGTGTGTGTTGCTTTCCGTGTCGCGGTGTGTGTGTGTCTTTGTCGTGTGTTATTTTTGTGTGTCGTGTTCTGTGCCCTTCTGTGTCATCGTATCGAAAAGCATTTTGGTGAATAATTCGAGGAGAGCTTTAGCACTAGTACTTGTCGATAATTTAAGTCTCCTTAGGAGTAATTTTCTTGACCCAATCGCTACGAACTCTTCAGGAGAGACGCTGGATTGCTGGAGTCTTTACCACTAGATACTTGTAAAGAATGATTTTCTACCTTGAGTCCTTTGCACGAACCGATCTGTTCCAACGCACCAAAGGAGAATGCCTTTGCTTTTCTGCTGGAGGATTCCGTGGGAAATTTATCAGAGGACGGCTGAGGAATGAATTGTCTCATTCCTAGTCAGTTTCACGGACCGATTTTAGTCCAAATCTCCAGGAGCTAATTATGAATATAGTACGGAGGATGATTCCATGTGTAATTAATTGCTAACATTGATCAGAAAGAACTGCCTCCTTTTTAGTCATTTCTACCAAATCGTCAACTGATATCTACCTAATCACAAGGAGCCAATCTGAAAGGCTTTTGGAGGAGGATTCCATTTGTCATTGATTATAAGCATTGATCAGTTATAACTTTCTCTTTTTTAGCAATTTTCTCGATAAATCCTTGCTAAATGCCAAAGAGAGAATAGACTTGCTTTTTGGTGCATGGTTCCATGAGGAGGACATCAGGATACCTGATTTCGAATGACGTTCTCATTTTCAGTAATTTTCGCAACCTGCTCTGTACCGTCTGACGAGAAGTGAATTCTCGGGGCTTTCAGGAAGATTCCCTCTCACATTTCTCTGTCGCACAGGTCAAAGTTGAATTTCTCTATTTTAGTATATTTCGAGAAAGGATTTCTTCCAAATCACCAGCAGGGAATCGAAAAGCATTTTGGTGAATCATTCGAGGAGAAATGGATCACTAGTACTTGTCAATAATGTATGTCTCATTATGAGTAATTTTCTTGAACAGATCTCTACCAAATGATCAGGCGAGATTACGTATGGCTTTTCGAGGAAGAGTGCATGAGACATCAACGGCTACATCTGATTAGTAATGAAAGTCTCATTTTTAGCACTTTACACTACCCATCTGTATGTGTGACGTGTTCTGTGTGTGTGTGCGTCGGTATCGTGCTGTGTGTGTTGTCTTGGGTGGCCACAACACAGGGAAATGCACAAAGCATTCCCCTCCTGGAGGAAGAGTGACACGACGTGGCCACTCAGGAGTAATACACAAACAATCCCAAGCCTTCCCCCCACCCCCCACCCCCCACCCCGGAGCAACAGTGATGTCTGTGGCCAATTCAGGTCATTCAGAAAGCATTTCCCTCATGGAGCAACAGTGACACTGGGTGGCCACTTGGAGTAATGCAGAAAGCATTTCCCTCACGGAGCAATGGTGAAACTGCGTGGCCAATTCAGGTAGTGCTCAAATCATTTCCCTCCAAGAGCAACAGTGACACCGGGCAGCCCCTTGGAGTAGTGAATCCTCGGGGCTTTCAGGAAGATTCCCTCTCAAATTTATCTGTCGCTGCGAAGGTTCCTCCCCCACTCTGAACTCTAGGGTACAGATGTGGGGACCTGCATGAAACACCTCCTAAGCTTATCTTTACTAGCTTAGGTCAAAACTTCCCCAAGGTACAAAATATTCCACCCGTTGTCCTTGGATTGGCCGCTACCACCACCAAACTAATACTGGTTACTGGGGAAGAGCTGTTTGGATGCATCTTTCCCCCCAAAATACTTCCCAAATCCTTGCACCCCACTTCCTGGACCAGGTTTGGTAAAAAGCCTCACCAATTTGCCTAGGTGACTACAGACCCAGATCCTTGGATCTTAAGAACAATGAACAATCCTCCCAACACTTGCACCCCCCCTTTCCTGGGAAATGTTGGATAAAAAGCCTCACCAATTTGCATAGGTGACCACAGACCCAAACCCTTGGATCTGAGAACAATGAAAAAGCATTCAGTTTTCTTACAAGAAGACTTTTAATAAAAATAGAAGTAAATAGAAATAAAGAAATCCCCCCTGTAAAATCAGAATGGTAGATCTCTTACAGGGTAATTAGATTCAAAAACATAGAGAACCCCTCTAGGCAAAACCTTAAGTTACAAAAAAGATACACAGACAGAAATAGTTATTCTATTCAGCACAATTCTTTTCTCAGCCATTTAAAGAAATCATAATCTAACACATACCTAGCTAGATTACTTACTAAAAGTTCTAAGATTCCATTCCTGGTCTATCCCCGGCAGAAACCAGCATATAGACAGACACACAGACCCTTTGTTTCTCTCCCTCCTCCCAGCTTTTGAAAGTATCTTGTCTCCTCATTGGTCATTTTGGTCAGGTGCCAGCAAGGTTACCTTTAGCTTCTTAACCCTTTACAGGTGAGAGGAGCTTTCCCCTGGCCAGGAGGGATTTCAAAGGGGTTTACCCTTCCCTTTATATTTATGACACCCCCCCCCCCAAATCTCAGCTAGGGTGAAACACTGGCTGGGATTTCTTCCTGGAGCTCTAGGAAAAACAGAGATAATAAGACACATGCATCTCTAAATACACTACCAAGTACATAAAGACTAACAATGTTTTCCACATCTCAAGGACGATTTTAACCAGTTGATTCTAGGAAACTTTCACGGGAGAGTGCATCAGCCACTTTGTTAGAGCTCCTGAGATGTGTTGGATGTCGAAATCAAAATCTTGGAGAGCTAAACTCCACCGAAGAAGTTTTTTGTTAGTTTCCTTGACGGTGTGAAGCCACTTCAGTGCAGCATGGTCGGTTTGCAGGTGGAAACACCGTCCCCAAACATATGGGCGTAGCTTTTCCAGAGCGTAACATTCCAGAGCGTAACAATGGCATAACATTCTTTTTCAGTGACTGACCGGTTGCTTTCCCTCTCAGACAGTTTTTTGCTGAGAAACACTACAGGGTGGAATTCTTGATCAGGTCCTTTCTGCATTAAAACTGCTCCCACACCACGCTCGGACGCATCTGTGGTTACTAGGAACGGTTTGTCAAAGTCTGGGGCCCTTAGTACAGGGTCAGCCATGAGTGTCGCTTTAAGCTTGTTGAAGGCCTTCTGACACTTTTCGGTCCACTGAACAGCATTTGGCTGTTTCTTTTTGGTTAGGTCTGTCAGTGGGGCAGCGATTTGGCTGTAGTGCGGTACAAATCGTCTGTAATAACCGGCCAAGCCTAAGAAGGATTGAACCTGTTTCTTTGACTTTGGGACAGGCCACTTTTGGATAGCATCCACTTTGGCCTGTAGGGGGCTGATAGTTCCTTGACCCACCTGGTGTCCAAGGTAAGTCACTCTGTTTAGGCCTATTTGACAGTTCTTAGCCTTAACAGTTAGTCCTGCCTCCCTTATGCGCTCAAGGACTTTGTGTAGATGTTCCAGGTGGTCTGCCCAGGAATCCGAAAATATGGCCACATCGTCAAGGTAGGCGACTGCATATTCTCCTAATCCCGCTAGGAGACCATCTACAAGTCTTTGGAAAGTGGCGGGTGCATTTCGCAGCCCGAAAGGGAGTACATTAAATTCATACAGCCCGAGATGTGTGATGAAGGCTGACCTTTCCTTGGCAGATTCATCTAGCGGTACCTGCCAGTACCCCTTGGTTAAGTCCAAGGTAGAGATGAACTGGGCCCGTCCCAGTTTCTCTCATAGTTCATCTGTGCGTGGCAGTGGATAGTTGTCTGGGCGAGTTACAGCATTTAGCTTACGGTAGTCCACGCAAAAACGTATTTCCCCATCTGGTTTGGGAACTAGAACCACTGGAGATGCCCATGCACTTTCAGAGGGGCGGATTACACCCATCTGTAACATATCCTGGATCTCCCGTTCTATAGCAGTTTTAGCTTGAGGAGACACCCGGTAAGGGTGGACCCTAATTGGGTGAGCATTACCTGTGTCAATGGAGTGGTATGCCCGTTCAGTCAGTCCTGGGGTGGCTGAGAACGTTGGTGCGTAGCTAGTGCGCAGCTCCTTGATCTGCTGTCACTGCATACGCCCAAGGGTCATGGAGAGGTTCACCTCTTCCACACCACCAGCACTTTTCCCTTCGTAGTAGACACCTTCAGGCCACTCAGCGTCATCTCCTCCCTGGGCTGTAAACTGACAAACCTTTAATTCTCTGGAATAAAAGGGCTTTAGAGAATTAATATGGTGCACCTTAGGCTTTCGGTTAGAGGTGGGGAATGCTATGAGATAATTAACAGCTCCCAGGCGCTCCTGGACCGTGAATGGCCCTTCCCACGATGCTTCCATTTTATGGGCCTGGAGCGCCTTTAAGACCATGACCTGGTCTCCTACTTTGAAGGAATGCTCTCTGGCATGTTTATCATACCAGGCTTTTTGCTCTTTTTGAGCATCCTGTAAGTTTTCTCTAGCAAGGGCTAAAGAGGTTCGGAGGGTGTTTTGTAGGTTGGTTACAAAGTCCAGAATGTTATTTCCTGGAGAAGGTGTAAATCCCTCCCATTGCTGCTTCACCAACTGCAATGGCCCCCTAACCTCACGGCCATATACAAGTTCAAATGGGGAAAACCCTAAACTGGGATGTGGTACAGCTCTGTAGGCAAAGAGCAACTGCTGCAACACTAGGTCCCAATCATTGGAGTGCTCATTTACGAATTTACGTATCATGGCCCCCAAAGTTCCATTAAACTTCTCCACCATGCCATTTGTTTGATGGTGGTAAGGAGTGGCAACCAAGTGATTTACCCCATGAGCTTCCCAAAGGTTTTCCATAGTTCCTGCCAGGAAATTAGTCCCTGCATCTGTGAGGATGTCGGAGGGCCAACCTACCCTGGCAAAAATGTCTGCTAGTGCCTGGCACACACTTTTACCCCTGGTGTTGCTCAGAGGTACTGCTTCCGGCCATCGGGTGGCAAAATCCATGAAAGTCAGTATGTACTGCTTTCCTCTGGCTGTCTTTTTCGGAAAAGGACCCAGAATATCCACAGCTACTCGCTGAAATGGAACTTCAATGATGGGGAGTGGCTGGAGAGGAGCTTTGACCTGGTCTTGGGGTTTTCCCACTCTTTGGCACACCTCACAAGACTGGACATACGTAGAAACATCCTTGCCCATTCCCTCCCAGTGGAATGACCCCACCAAACGGTCTTTGGTCCTGTTCACCCCAGCATGGCCACTAGGGTGATCGTGGGCTAAGCTCAAGAGCTTGGCCCGGTATTTAGTTGGAACTACCAACTGTCTCTGAGGATGCCAGTCTTCCTGGTGTCCACCAGAAAGAGTTTCCTTGTATAAAAGTCCTCTTTCTACAACAAACCTGGATCGATTAGAAGAGCTGAGAGGCGGTGGGTTGCTCCGTGCCACCCTCCAAGCTCTCTGGAGGCTTTCATCTACTTTCTGTTCAGTGTGGAACTGTTCCCTTGATGCTGGAGACATCAGTCCCTCATGGGATTGTGGACCTAGGCTTGGTCCCTCTGGAAGCGATATAGGGGATGGAGCTGTTTCTGTTGACTGTGAACCGCTCTCCGCTGGTGCACTATGTTGGGATTCAGGCTCCGGCTGAGCCTCTTGTGTCAGGTTATCAGCTGCTGCCAGTTCAGGGTCGGTGGGGCCCTCTGGTGTTGAGGTTGCAAGTACTGGATTCAGTGCTGACACGGGGTCTGGTGTTGGTTGTTCGGCTGGTTCCGGTTCTGGGACTGGTTCCGTCTGGGTCTCTGGGACTGGATCCACTACTGCTGTTGCAGACATTGGCCTGGGGTCCGGGTCCATCACCTCTGACTGGGTCCTGATAGAAGTTTCCGGAACAGAGCTAGGCCTCACGGCTTGTTTAGCCTGGCTGCGGGTGACCGTTCCCACCCTCTTGGCCTGCTTCACATGATTGGCCAAGTCTTCCCCCAACAGCATGGGGATGGGATAACCATAGACTGCAAAAGTCCACATTCCTGACCAGCCCTTGTACTGGACAGGCAACTTGCCTGTAGTCAAATTGAAAGAGTTGGACTTGAAGGGTTGAATCGTCACTTGGATCTCTGGGTTGATTAAATTGGGGTCCACTAAGGAAGCATGGATAGCTGACACTTGTGCTCCGGTGTCCCTCCACGCGGTGACCTTCTTCCCGCCCACACTCACAGTTTCCCTCCGCTCCAAGAGTATCTGGGAGATATCTGGGCCTGTGGACCTCTGGTGTGATTCCGGTGCAATGAACTGTAATCTGTTGGGGTTCTTGGGGCAGTTGGCCTTTACATGCCCCAGCTCGTTACATTTAAAACATCGTCCAGCTGACGGGTCACTGGGGCGAGGAGGGTTGCTGGAGAACGGGGTGGTGGGACGATAAGGGGTCTGGAGGGTTCTTTGGGAGGTAGGTGGGGCCTTGGGCGGCCCCTGGTAATAGGGTGTGGTCTGGGGTGGTCCCTTCTGGTCTCCGCTCCACCTGCGACCAGTTTTCTTCTTCTCTGCCACCTCCACCCATCTGGCTCCAATCTCTCCTGCCTCGATTACAGTTTTGGGTTTCCCATCTAGGAAGTATCTTTCTATTTCCTCAGGAACACCCTCTAAGAGTTGTTCCATTTGCATTAGGAAGGGCAAATTTAGTGGAGATTCAACACTTGCTCCTGATATCCAGGCATCCCAATGTTTCACAATGTGGTAGGCATGTCAGGTAAATGACATGTCTGGTTTCCACCTTAGGGCTCTGAACCTCCGACGAGACTGCTCAGGTGTTATCCCCATTCTGACTGTGACCTTGGATTTAAACAGTTCATACTTGTTCATGTGTTACTTTAGGCATTTCAGCTGCCACCTCAGCTAAGGGTCCACTGAGCTGTGGCCTCAGCTCTACCATGTATTGGTCAGTAGAGATGTACCCAAGGCAGGCCCTTTCGAAGTTTTCTAAGAAGGCCTATCATCACCTGCCTTGTAGGTGGGGAACTTTCTGGGATGGGAAGTGGTACCTGGAGAAGGATTGCTAGGGTTTGTTGGTATATTCTGTTGGGCCTTTATCCTCTCCACCTCCTCCACATGCTTCCTCTCTTTTCCTTCTCCTCCTCCACATGCTTCCTCTCTTTTTCCTTCTCCTCCTCCAAATGCTTCCTTGCTTCCATTTCCCTCTTGTGGGCAGCCTCCTGTACCTCCTTCTCCAGCAGCATGAGTTCTATCTGTCTTTCATGTTCCCTTTGTTTTTCCTCAGCCTGAAATTTGGCTAATTCCAGCTGTAGTCGAGCTGCGGATTTGGTCATTCTAACCTCTCTGTTTTTAACTAACTTTACATCCGAGGTTTAGAAAGAAACAAACAAAACTTGGCTGTAAAATTTTGCTGTGCTGGAATAGAATACCTATTCTCTGAAAGTGATTGTCAGCCTACAGAAAAAGACAATTCCCTTGTCTCTGCTCTGGGCCCAAATTAAAGCAAAAAACCTCCAACTACTTGGAAACCTGCTTACCCAGCCCAAAGAAAAAGCAAATGGGTAGAACACACCCCCCCTATTTACTTTTAGGAAGTAAAGAAAAGAAAAAAAAAACCTCTGGGTTGGAAGACTGTGAATTTCCCTGCAGGAGTTAAGTACCCTGCCTCCAGGCAAAGAAAACCTGCAATTCACAAAGATAATCCCCTTTTGTCTCTGCTTGGCCACAAAGCAGAGAAAAAACAAGCTGCTTTCAGTTTCAGCTGCTTTCTGGACTTCCTTTCCAAAGGAAAAAAAAAATTCCTTTTTAAAATCTGTATTTCTAGTTCAAAAAATCTCAACTGGATCTCAAAATAATTTCAGGTTAATCCCACCACTATGCCACCATGTCAAGGTTCCTCCCCCACTCTGAACTCTATGGTACAGATGTGGGGACCTGCATGAAAAACCTCCTAAGCTTATCTTTACCAGCTTAGGTCAAAACTTCCCCAAGGTACAAAATATTCCACCCATTGTCCTTGGATTGGCCGCTACCACCACCAAACTAATACTGGTTACTAGGGAAGAGCTGTTTGGACGCGTCTTTCCCCCCCAAATACTTCCCAAAACCTTGCACCCCACTTCCTGGACCAGGTTTGGTAAAAAGCCTCACCAATTTGCCTAGGTGACTACAGACCCAGACCCTTGGATCTTAAGAACAATGAACAATCCTCCCAACACTTGCACCCCCCCTTTCCTGGGAAATGTTGGATAAAAAGCCTCACCAATTTGCATAGGTGACCACAGACCCAAACCCTTGGATCTGAGAACAATGAAAAAGCATTCAGTTTTCTTACAAGAAGACTTTTAATAAAAATAGAAGTAAATAGAAATAAAGAAATCCCCCCTGTAAAATCAGAATGGTAGATCTCTTACAGGGTAATTAGATTCAAAAACATAGAGAACCCCTCTAGGCAAAACCTTAAGTTACAAAAAAGATACACAGACAGAAATAGTTATTCTATTCAGCACAATTCTTTTCTCAGCCATTTAAAGAAATCATAATCTAACACATACCTAGCTAGATTACTTACTAAAAGTTCTAAGATTCCATTCCTGGTCTATCCCCGGCAGAAACCAGCATATAGACAGACACACAGACCCTTTGTTTCTCTCCCTCCTCCCAGCTTTTGAAAGTATCTTGTCTCCTCATTGGTCATTTTGGTCAGGTGCCAGCAAGGTTACCTTTAGCTTCTTAACCCTTTACAGGTGAGAGGAGCTTTCCCCTGGCCAGGAGGGATTTCAAAGGGGTTTACCCTTCCCTTTATATTTATGACACACCCTTTATTCCATAACATAATTAAGGAAAATATTTCTCAATGAACTCTTCGTAAAAGGTCAGAAACAGCCAGTGTCCGCATCATGCTAAGGGCATTGGTATTTTCTTTAAATTTGCCAGACCAACCTAACTAACATCTAACAGACATTTGAACCTCTTCTTTTCACACCATTGCTCATCCTCAGGCTCTGCTTTGTCTCCAGACAGATCCATTCTCTTTCAGAACGGCCTTCCTCTTTCCATCTGTTTTGTTCATTGACATGTTGGAGTAAACACTCCCCTTCACTCTGTTCTCAGACAAACACTAGTATTAACTGTTTGCTACTGGTGGGTTTAGAAAGCGTTTGTCGAGTGGAAGATGACATTTGTGGAGGATTGTTCCCAAGATCCAGTACTTTGTGTTCCAACATCTCCCAGCTTCCTTGGTGAAAATAAGACCAAGGTTTCCTTGCAATATAGAAGAAGAAAGCAGCTTTTCACCCCAGATGGGACTTGGACCCACAATCTCTGGCTTAGGAAGCCAATGCCTTATCCATTAGGCCACTGGGGCCCTGCTGCATAAGTGAAGGAGGGATGGAAATTCCCTCTCATAATTGCACATTCCTCACATTCACTTGGAACCAAATACTCCCTTTATGAACTTTACATAACTGTCTGCATCCCCTGGCTGCGAGGCAAAGGGGCAGGTCACTGACAGAGCTGAGCACCACCTTTCTGCCAGCCATCTTTAGAGAAGAACCCCACCCTAGAGTCACACCTCCCTCCTCCAGCACCTCCATGTCTGTGGCTCTGAGTGCCAGTAGGCTGCTTAGTGGGCGAATCTGGGCTTGGAAGGGGGGTCAGGTCAGCCTGTAAGGAATAACCAGGTGGGGCAGACCCAGGGGGAGGCTGTGGGCTGCTGTACAATTGGATCAAGTGACAGCTGGCTGAGTTCCAGGAGATGAGGCTGCAGCTGGACGATTTGAGCAGGATCACCGAGTGAGGGGAGGGGCGGCCTCCCATGACATTTTTGTGGCCTGCAGGGAATGGAGACAAAGCAGGGGGATGCAGGGACTCAGGGCAGGACCCGCAGATCTGGTACTGCAGGGCTACAGTTGATGGAGGAGAGAGAGTCCTGCAAGAGGAAGCAGCCGGAGGGAAGCAATAAGTGCAGAGTGCTAGCCAGCCAGCTGAGAGTCACAGGGGTCCAGAAATGGAAATGCTAGCAGGTCCTATGGTGTAATGGTCAGCATGCAAAACTCTGAATCCTGCGATCTGAGTTCGAATCCCAGTGGGACTTCCTGGGTCTATGTTGGTTTGCTGCAAAGCTTTAGAGTTTAGGGTGCTTGGTTTCCGTGTCTCTGGGTGAATCAGAGTGAATTTTTTCCCTCTTCCTGGGCAACTGATGCCCACTGGAGATAGGTCTTTGGTCCAGCTGGTTCAAGGGTCTGGCCACAATAGGTTGGGGCCCTGGAACTTAACAGTCTGGCTAGAGACACCTGAACATTGTGTTTCTCAATGCTTCACCTGATGCTTACAAGTTTGGTCCTTCTACCTGCAGTTGCCAACCTCTTCCTCTTGCCCACATGGCGCTTGAATAAAGGAGTGCCAGGGACAGGCTTCATAGTCAGGGCTAGGCAGGAGGGAGAAAGTGTTCCAGGCTGGAGCCCAGCACATCTCTCCTCCTCTGGGCACCTAGAGCAGAGGCGGCTGGTGCTGACAGCTCCAAGGGAAGGCTTAAAAGGCACAGAGCAACCGTGGGTGGGGCAAGAGGAGAAGAGGAACATGCCTATGTGTGGCCAGCAGACAGCCACAGAGACAGACAGACAGCCTGCTCCCTGCTCTCTGGCATGCCGAACCCTCACTGAAGGCCACCTACAGACCAGCATTCTCTCTGCGGCCAGCATCACAAGGTGGTAGGAAAACAAAGCCAGCCCGCCAGTGAGGCCTCTGACCGTTCCCACTCCAGGAGTATTTTTGGCGGTGGCACAGGAGATATTTCCCCAAGAGGCTGTAGAGGCTTGTAGGGGCTTTGTGCTGGGAGAGAAGCTGAGCCCTGATTAGGGGGCGGGGCTTCACTGACTAGGAGTCCTATAAAGGTAGCAGCCAGTCAGGCAGCGGCACAGGAGCTAGCAAGCAGAGCTGTAAATGGGGGAGTTTGAGTGGGAGTTCTGTTGGAGGAGAAGGTGTTTGTGTGTGTTTGGTTTTGTATTGGTAGTATCTGTATGTGTAGAGGCTTGGAGGGGCTTTGTGCTGGGAGAGAAGCTGATCCCTGATTAGGGGGCGGGGCTTCACTGACTATGGGTCTTATAAAGGTAGCGGCACAGACAGCTGCAGCGGCACAGGAGGTAGCAAACAGAGCTGTAAACAGGGGAGTTTGAGTGGGAGTTCTGTTGAAGGAGAAGGTATTTGTGTGTGTTTGGTTTTGTATTGGTAGTATCTGTATGTGTAGGGGCTTCGTGCTGGGAGAGAAGCTGAGTCCTGATTAGGGGGCGGGGCTTCCCTGACTAGGGGTCCTATAAAGGTAGCAGCCAGTCAGGCAGCGGCACAGGAGGTAGCAAACAGAGCTGTAAACAGGGGAGTTTGAGTGGGAGTTCTGTTGGAGGAGAAGGTATTTGTGTGTGTGTGTTTGGTTTTGTATTGGTAGTATCTGTATGTGTAGGGCCTTTGTGCTGGGAGAGAAGCAGAGCCCTGATTAGGGGGCGGGGCTTCACTGACTAGGGGTCCTATAAAGGTAGCGGCACAGACAGCTGCAGCGGCACAGGAGCTAGCAAACAGAGCTGTGAACAGGGGAGTTTGAGTGGGAGTTCTGTAGGAGGAGAAGGTATTTGTGTTTGTGTGTTTGGTTTTGTATTGTCAGTATCTGTATGTGTAGGGGCTTCGTGCTGGGAGAGAAGCTGAGCCCTGATTAGGGGGTGGGGCTTCCCTGACTAGGGGTCCTATAAAGGTAGCAGCCAGTCAGGCAGCGGCCCAGGAGCTAGCAAACAGAGCTGTAAACAGGGGAGTTTGAGTGGGAGTTCTGCTGGAGGAGAAGGTATTTGTGTGTGTCTGTGTTTGGTTTTGTATTGGTAGTATCTGTATGTGTAGGGGCTTTGTGCTGGGAGAGAAGGTGAGCCCTGATTAGGGGGCGGGACTTCCCTGACTAGGGGTCCTATAAAGGTAGCAGCCAGTCAGGCAGCGGCACAGACAGCTGCAGCGACACAGGAGCTAGGAAACAGAGCTGTAAACAGGGGAGTTTGAGTGGGAGTTCTGTTGGAGGAGAAGGTGTTTGTTTGTTTGGTTTTGTATTGGTAGTATCTGTATGTGTAGAGGCTTGGAGGGGCTTTGTGCTGGGAGAGAAGCTGATCCCTGATTAGGGGGCGGGGCTTCCCTGACTAGGGGTCCTATAAAGGTAGCAGCCAGTCAGGCAGCGGCACAGGAGCTAGCAAACAGAGCTGTAAACAGGGGAGTTTGAGTGGGAGTTCTGTAGGAGGAGAAGGTATTTGTGTTTGTGTGTTTGGTTTTGTATTGTCAGTATCTGTATGTGTAGAGGCTTCGTGCTGGGAGAGAAGCTGAGCCCTGATTAGGGGGTGGGGCTTCCCTGACTAGGGGTCCTATAAAGGTAGCAGCCAGTCAGGCAGCGGCAAAGAGAGCTGCTGCGGCACAGGAGCTAGCAAACAGAGCTGGAAACACGGGAGTTTGAGTGGGAGTTCTTTTGGAGGAGAAGGTATTTGTGTGTGTGTGTGTGCTTGGTTTTGTATTGGTAGTATCTGTATGTGTAGGGGCTTTGTGCTGGGAGAGAAGGTGAGCCCTGATTAGGGGGCGGGGCTTCCCTGACTAGGTGTCCTATAAAGGTAGCAGCCAGTCAGGCAGCGGCACAGACAACTGCAGCGGCACGGGAGCTAGCAAACAGAGCTGTAAACAGGGGAGTTGGAGTGGGAGTTCTGTTGGAGGAGAAGAGGTTTGTGTGTGTTTGGTTTTGTATTGGTAGTATCTGTATGTGTAGGGGCTTTGTGCTGGGAGAGAAGCTGAGCCCTGATAGGGGGCGGGGCTTCACTGACTAGGGGTCCTATAAAGGTAGCGGCACAGACAGCTGCAGCGGCACAGGAGCTAGCAAACAGATCTGTAAACAGGGGAGTTTGAGTGGGAGTTCTGCTGGAGGAGTAGGTATTTCTGTGTGTTTGGTTTTGTATTGGTAGTATCTGTATGTGTAGGGGCTTTGTGCTGGGAGAGAAGTTGAGCCCTGATAGGAGGCGGGGCTTCACTGACTAGGGGTCCTATAAAGGTAGCAGCCAGTCAGGCAGCGGCACAGACAGCTTCAGCAGCACAGGAGCTAGCAAACACAGCTGTAAACAGGGGAGTTTGAGTGGGAGTTCCGTTGGAGGAGAAGGTATTTGTGTTTGTTTGGTTTTGTATTGGTAGTATCTGGATGTGTAGGGGCTTTGTGCTGGGAGAGAAGCTGAGCCCTGATTATGGGGCGGGGCTTCACTGACTAGGGGTCCTATAAAGGTAGCAGCCAGTCAGGCAGCGGCACAGGAGCTAGCAAAGAGAGCTGTAAACAGGGGAGTTTGAGTTGGAGTTCTGTTGGAGGAGAAGGTGTTTGTGTGTGTTTTTGCATTCGTAGTATCTGTATGTGCAGAGGCTTGGAGGGGCTTTGTGCTGGGAGAGAAGCTGAGCCCTGATTAGGGGCGGGGCTTCACTGACTAGTGGTCCTATAAAGGGAGCAGCCAGTCAGGCAGCGGTACAGGAGCTAGCAAACAGAGCTGTAAAGAGGGGAGTTTGAGTGAGAGTTCTGTTTGAGGAGAAGGTATTTGTGTGTGTGTTTGGTTTTGTACTGGTAGTATCTGTATGTGTAGAGGCTTGGAGGGGCTTTGTGCTGGGAGAGAAGCTGAGCCCTGATTAGGGGGCGGGTCTTCACTGACTAGGGGTCCTAAAAAGGGAGCAGCCAGTCAGGAAGCGGCACAGACAGCTGCAGCGGAACAGGACCTAGCAAACAGAGCTGTAAACAGGGGCGTTTGAGTGGGAGTTCTGTTGGAGGAGAAGGTGTTTGTGTGTGTTTGGTTTTGTATTGGTAGTATCTGTATGTGTAGGGGCTTTGTGCTGGGAGAGAAGCTGAGCCCTGATTAGGGGGCGAGGCTTGCCTGACTAGGGGTCCTATAAAGGTAGCAGCCAGTCAGGCAGCGGCACAGGAGTTAACAAACAGAGCTGTAAACAGGGGAGTTTGAGTGGGAGTTCTGTTGGAGGAGAACGTATGTGTGTGTGTTTGGTTTGGATTGGTAGTACCTGTATGTGTAGGGGCTTTGTGCTGGGAGAGAAGCTGAGCCCTGGTTAGGGGGCAGGGCTTCCCTGACTAGGGGTCCTGTAAAGATAGCAGCCAGTCAGGCAGCGGCACAGACAGCTGCAGCGTCACAGGAGCTAGCAAACAGAGCTGTAAACAGAACTCCCACTCAAACTCCCCTGTTGGAGGAGAAGTTATTTTTGCGTGTCTGGTTTTGTATTGGTGGTATCTGTATGTGTAGGGGCTTTGTGCTGGGAGAGAAGCTGAGCCCTGATTAGGGGGCGGGGCTTCACTGACTAGGGGTCCTATGAAGGTAGCAGCCAGTCAGGAAGCAGCACAGACAGCTGCAGTGGCACAGAAGCTAGCAAACAGAGCTGTAAGCAGGGGAGTTTGAGTGGGAGTTCTGTTCGAGGAGAAGGTATTTGTGTGTGTTTGGTTTTGTATTGGTAGTACCTGTATGTTTAGGGGCTTTGTGCTGGGAGAGAAGCTGAGCCCTGATTAGGGGGCGGGGCTTCACTGACTAGGGGTCCTATAAAGGGAGCAGCCAGTCAGGCAACAGCACAGACAGCTGCAGGGGCACAGGAGCTAGCAAAAAGAGCTGTAAACAGGGGAGTTTGAGTGGGAGTTCTGTTGGAGGAGAACGTATGTGTGTGTGTTTGGTTTGGATTGGTAGTACCTGTATGTGTAGGGGCTTTGTGCTGGGAGAGAAGCTGAGCCCTGATTCGGGGGCGGGGCTTCACTGACTAGGGGTCCTATGAAGGTAGCAGCCAGTCAGGCAGCGGCACAGACAGCTGCAGTGGCACAGGAGCTAGCAAACAGAGCTATAAACAGGGGAGTTTGAGTTGGAGTTCTGTTGGAGGAGAAGGTATTTGTGTTTGTGTGTGTTTTTGTATTGGTAGTATCTGTATGTGTAGAGGCTTGGAGGGGCTTTGTGCTGGGAGAGAAGCTGAGCCGTGATTAGGGGGCGGGGCTTCACTGACTAGGGGTCCTATAAAGGGAGCAGCCAGTCAGGCAGCGGCACAGACAGCTGCAGTGGCACAGGAGCTAGCAAACAGAGCTGTAAACAGGGGAGTTTGAGTGGGAGTTCCGTTGGAGGAGAAGCTATTTGTGTGTGTTTGGTTTTGTATTGGTAGTATATGTATGTGTAGGGGCTTTGTGCTGGGAGAGAAGCTGAGCCCTGATTCGGGGGCGGGGCTTCACTGACTAGGGGTCCTATAAAGGTAGCGGCACACACAGCTGCAGCGGCACAGGAGCTAGCAAACAGAGCTCTAAACAGGGGAGTTTGAGTGGGAGTTCCGTTGGAGGAGAAGCTATTTGTGTGTGTTTGGTTTTGTATTGGTAGTATCTGTATGTGTAGGGGCTTTGTGCTGGGAGAGAAGCTGAGCCCTGATTAGGGGGCGGGGCTTCACTGACTAGGGGTCCTATAAAGGGAGCAGCCAGTCAGGCAGCGGCACAGGAGCTAGCAAACAGAGCTCTAAACAGGGGAGTATGAGTGGGAGTTCTGTCGGAGGAGAAGGTGTTTGTGTGTGTTTGGTTTTGTATTGGTAGTATCTGTATGTGTAGAGGCTTTGTGCTGGGAGAGAAGCTGAGCCCTGATAAGGGGGCGGGGCTTCACTGACTAGGCGTCCTATAAAGGTAGCAGCCAGTCAGGCAGCAGCACAGGAGCTAGCAAACAGAGCTGTACACAGGGGAGTTTGAGTGGGACTTCTGTTGGAGGAGGAGGTATTTGTGTGTGTTTGGTTTTGTATTGGTAGTATCTGTATGTGTAGAGGCTTTGTGCTGGGAGAGAAGCTGAGCCCTGATAAGGGGGCGGGGCTTCACTGACTAGGCGTCCTATAAAGGTAGCAGCCAGTCAGGCAGCGGCACAGCAGCTAGCAAACAGTGCTGTAAACACGGGAGTTTGAGTGGGAGTTCTGTTGGAGGAGAAGGTATATGTGTGTGTTTGGTTTCGTATTGGTAGTATCTGTATGTGTAGAGGCTTGGAGGGGCTTTGTGCTGGGAGAAAAGCTGAGCCCTGATTAGGGGGCGGGGCTTCACTGACTAGGGGTCCTATAAAGGTTGCAGCCAGTAAGGCAGCGGCACAGACAGCTGCAGGGGCACAGGAGCTAGCAAACAGAGCTGTAAACAGGGGAGTTTGAGTGGGAGTTCTGTTGGAGGAGAAGGTATTTGTGTGTGCTTGGTGGTGTATTGGTAGTATCTGTATGTGTAGGGGCTTTGTGCTGGGAGAGAAGCTGAGCCCTGATTAGGGGGCGGGGCTTCCCTGACTAGGGGTCCTATAAAGGTACCAGCCAATCAGGCAGCGGCACAGACAGCTGCAGTGGCACAGGAGCTAGCAAACAGAGCTGTAAACAGGGGAGTTTGAGTGGGAGTTCCGTTGGAGGAGAAGCTATTTGTGTGTGTTTGGTTTTGTATTGGTAGTATCTGGATGTGTAGGGGCTTTGTGCTGGGAGAGAAGCTGAGCCCTGATTAGGGGGCTTGGCTTCACTGACTAGGGGTCCTATAAAGGTAGCGGCACAGACAGCTGCAGCGGCACAGGAGCTAGCAAACAGAGCTCTAAACAGGGGAGTTTGAGTGGGAGTTCTGTTGGAGGAGAAGGTGTTTGTGTGTGTTTTTGTATTGGTAGTATCTGTATGTGTAGAGGCTTGGAGGGGCTTTGTGCTGGGAGAGAAGCTGAGCCCTGATTAGGGGGTGGGGCTTCACTGACTAGGGGTCCTAGAAAGGGAGCAGCCAGGCAGGCAGCGGCACAGGAGCTAGCAAACAGAGCTGTAAACAGGGGAGTTTGAGTGGGACTTCTGTTGGAGGAGAAGGTATTTGTGTGTGTTTGGTTTTGTATTGGTAGTATCTGTATGTGTAGGGGCTTTGTGCTGGGAGAAAAGCTGAGCCCTGATTAGCGGGCGGGGCTTCCCTGACTAGGGGTCCTGTAAAGGTACCAGCCAGGCAGCGGCACAGACAGCTGCAGCGGCACTGGAGCTAGCAAATAGAGCTGTAAACAGGGGAGTTTGAGAGGGAGTTCTGTTGGAGGAGAAGGCATTTGTGTGTGTGTTTGGTTTTGTATTGGTGGTATCTGTATGTGTAGAGGCTTGGAGGGGCTTTGTGCTGGGAGAGAAGCTGAGCCCTGATTAGGGGGCGGGGCTTCACTGACGAGGGTTCCTATAAAGGGAGCAGCCAGTCAGGCAGCAGCACAGGAGCTATCAAACAGAGCTGTAAACACGGGAGTTTGAGAGGGAGTTCTGTTGGAGGAGAAGGTATTTGTGTTTGGTTTTGTATTGGTAGTATCTGTATGAGTAGAGGCTTTGTGCTGGGAGAGAATCTGAGCCCTGATTCGGGGGCGGGGCTTCCCTGACTAGGGGTCCTATAAAGGTACCAACCAGTCAGGCAGCGGCACAGACAGCTGCAGCGGCACTGGAGCTAACAAATAGAGCTGTAAACAGGGGAGTTTGAGTGGGAGTTCTGTTGGAGGAGAAGGTATTTGTGTGTGTGTTTGGTTTTGTATTGGTGGTATCTGTATGTGTAGGG
Organism: Lepidochelys kempii; assembly: GCF_965140265.1. Lineage (NCBI taxonomy): Eukaryota > Metazoa > Chordata > Testudines > Cheloniidae > Lepidochelys > Lepidochelys kempii. Next base: position 428,599 of record NC_133282.1, read on the forward strand.
GCTTTGTGCTGCGAGAGAAGCTGAGCCCTGATTAGGGGGCGGGGCTTCACTGACTAGGGGTCCTATAAAGGGAGCAGCCAGTCAGGCAGCGGCACAGGAGCTAGCAAACAGAGCTCTAAACAGGGGAGTATGAGTGGGAGTTCTGTCGGAGGAGAAGGTGTTTGTGTGTGTTTGGTTTTGTATTGGTAGTATCTGTATGTGTAGAGGCTTTGTGCTGGGAGAGAAGCTGAGCCCTGATAAGGGGGCGGGGCTTCACTGACTAGGCGTCCTATAAAGGTAGCAGCCAGTCAGGCAGCAGCACAGGAGCTAGCAAACAGAGCTGTACACAGGGGAGTTTGAGTGGGACTTCTGTTGGAGGAGGAGGTATTTGTGTGTGTTTGGTTTTGTATTGGTAGTATCTGTATGTGTAGAGGCTTTGTGCTGGGAGAGAAGCTGAGCCCTGATAAGGGGGCGGGGCTTCACTGACTAGGCGTCCTATAATGGTAGCAGCCAGTCAGGCAGCGGCACAGCAGCTAGCAAACAGTGCTGTAAACACGGGAGTTTGAGTGGGAGTTCTGTTGGAGGAGAAGGTATATGTGTGTGTTTGGTTTCGTATTGGTAGTATCTGTATGTGTAGAGGCTTGGAGGGGCTTTGTGCTGGGAGAAAAGCTGAGCCCTGATTAGGGGGCGGGGCTTCACTGACTAGGGGTCCTATAAAGGTTGCAGCCAGTAAGGCAGCGGCACAGACAGCTGCAGGGGCACAGGAGCTAGCAAACAGAGCTGTAAACAGGGGAGTTTGAGTGGGAGTTCTGTTGGAGGAGAAGGTATTTGTGTGTGCTTGGTGGTGTATTGGTAGTATCTGTATGTGTAGGGGCTTTGTGCTGGGAGAGAAGCTGAGCCCTGATTAGGGGGCGGGGCTTCCCTGACTAGGGGTCCTATAAAGGTACCAGCCAATCAGGCAGCGGCACAGACATCTGCAGCGGCACTGGAGCTAGCAAATATAGCTGTAAAGACGGGAGTTTGAGTGGGAGTTCTGTTGGAGGAGAAGGTATTTGTGTTTGTTTGGTTTTGTATTCGTAGTATCTGTATGTGTAGAGGCTTGGAGGGGCTTTGTGCTGGGAGAGAAGCTGAGCCCTGATTAGGGGGCGGGGCTTCCCTGTTTAGGGGTCCTATAAAGCTAGCAGCCAGTCAGGCAGCGGCACAGACAGCTGCAGTGGCACAGGAGCTTGCAAACTGAGCTGTAAACAGGGGAGTTTGAGTGGGAGTTCTGTTTGAGGAGAAGGTATTTGTGTGTGTGTCTGGTTTTGTATTTGTGCTATCTGTGTTTGTAGAGGCTTGGAGGAGCTTTGTGCTGGGAGAGAAGCTGATCCCTGATTAGGGGACGGGGCTTCGCTGACTCGGGGTCCTATGATTGTAGAAGCCAGTCAGGCAGCGTCACAGACAGCTGCAGGGGCACAGGAGCTAGCAAACAGAGCTGTAAACAGGGGAGTTTGAGTGGGACTTCTGTTGGAGGAGAAGGTATTTGTGTGTGTTTGGTTTTGTATTGGTGGTATCTGTATGTGTAGGGGCTCTGTGCTGGGAGAGAAGCTGAGCCCTGATTAGGGGGCGGGGCTTCACTGACTAGGGGTCCTATAAAGGGAGCAGCCAGTCAGGCAGCTGGACAGACAGCTGCAGCGATACAGGAGCTAGCAAAGAGAGCTGTAAACAGGGGGGTTTGAGTGCGAGTTCTGTTGGAGGAAAGGTATTTGTGTGTGTGTTTGGTTTTGTATTGGTGGTATCTGTATGTGTAGAGGCTTGGAGGGGCTTTGTGCTGGGAGAGAAGTTGAGCCCTGATTAGGGGCGGGGCTTCACTGACGAGGGGTCCTATAAAGGGAGCAGCCAGTCAGGCAGCGACACAGACAGCTGCAGCGGTACAGGAGCTAGCAAACAGAGCTGTAAACAGGGGAGTTTGAGTGGGAGTTCTGTTGGAGGAGAAGGTGTTTGTGTGTGTTTGGTTTTGTATTGGTAGTATCTGTATGTGTAGAGGCTTTGTGCTGGGAGAGAAGCTGAGCCCTGATAAGGGGGCGGGGCTTCACTGACTAGCCGTCCTATAAAGGTAGCAGCCAGTCAGGCAGCGGCACAGCAGCTAGCAAACAGTGCTGTAAACACGGGAGTTTGAGTGGGAGATCTGTTGGAGGAGAAGGTATATGTGTGTGTTTGGTTTCGCATTGGTAGTATCTGTATGTGTAGAGGCTTGGAGGGGCTTTGTGCTGGGAGAAAAGCTGAGCCCTGATTAGGGGGCGGGGCTTCACTGACTAGGGGTCCTATAAAGGTACCAGCCAGTCAGACAGCGGCACAGACAGCTGCAGCGGCACTGGAGCTAGCAAACAGAGCTGTAAACAGGGGAGTTTGAGTGGGAATTCTGTTGGAGGAGAAGGCATTTGTGTGTGTTTGGTTTTGTATTGCTAGTATCTGTATGTGTAGAGGCTTGGAGGGGATTTGTGCTGGGAGAGAAGCTGAGCCCTGATTAGGGGGCGGGGCTTCCCTGACTAGGGGTCCTATAAAGGTACCAGCCAGTCAGGCAGCGGCACAGACATCTGCAGCGGCACTGGAGCTAGCAAATAGAGCTGTAAACAGGGGAGTTTGAGTGGGAGTTCTCTTTGAGGAGAAGGTATTTCTGTGTGTGTTTGGTTTTGTATTGGTGGTATCTGTATGTGTAGGGGCTTTGTGCTGGGAGAGAAGTTGAGCCCTGATTAGGGGGCCGGGCTTCACTGATGAGGGGTCATACAAAGGGAGCAGCCAGTCAGGCAGCAACACAGACAGCTGCAGCGGTACAGGAGCTAGCAAACAGAGCTGTAAACAGGGGAGTTTGAGTGGGACTTCTGTTGGAGGAGAAGGTATTTGTGTGTGTGTTTGGTATTGCATTGGTAGTATCTGTATGTGTAGAGGCTTGCAGTGGCTTTGTGCTTTGAGCGAAGCTGAGCCCTGATTAGGGGGCGGGGCTTCACTGACTAGGGGTCCTGTAAAGGTAGCAGCCAGTCAGGCAGCGGCACAGACAGCTGCAGCGGCACAGGAGCTAGCAAACAGAGCTGTAAACAGGGGAGTTTGAGTGGGAGTTCTGTTGCAGGAGAAGGTATTTGTGTGTGTTTGGTTTTGTATTCGTGGTATCTGTATGTGTAGGGGCTTTGTGCTGGGAGAGAAGCTGAGCCCTGATTGGGGGGGGGCTTCACTGACTAGGGGTCCTATAAGCGGAGCAGCCAGTCAGGCAGCTGCACAGACAGCTGCAGCGGTACAGGAGCTAGCAAACAGAGCTGTAAACAGGGGAGTTTGAGTGGGAGTTCGGTTGGAGGAGAAGGTATTTGTGTGTGTGTTTGGTTTTGTATTGGTGGTATCTGTATGTGTAGAGGCTTGGAGGGGCTTTGTGCTGGGAGAGAAGCTGAGCCCTGATTAGGGGGCGGGGCTTCACTGACGAGGGGTCCTATCAAGGGAGCAGCCAGTCAGGCAGCGACACAGACAGCTGCAGCGGTACAGGAGCTAGCAAACAGAGCTGTAAACAGGGGAGTTTGAGTGGGAGTTCGGTTGGAGGAGAAGGTATTTGTGTGTGTGTTTGGTTTTGTATTGGTAGTATCTGTATGTGTAGAGGCTTGGAGGGGCTTTGTGCTGGAAGCGAAGCTGAGCCCTGATTAGGGGGCGGGGCTTCACTGACTAGGGGTCCTATAAAGGTAGCAGCCAGTCAGGCAGCGGCACAGACAGCTGCAGTGGCACAGGAGCTTGCAAACTGAGCTGTAAACAGGGGAGTTTGAGTGGGAGTTCTGTTGGAGGAGAAGGTATTTGTGTTTGTTTGGTTTTGTATTGGTAGTATCTGTATGTGTAGAGGCTTGGAGGGGCTTTGTGCTGGGAGAGAAGCTGAGCCCTGATTAGGGGGCGGGGCTTCACTGACTAGGGGTCCTATAAAGGGAGCAGCCAGTCAGGCAGCTGGACAGACAGCTGCAGCGATACAGGAGCTAGCAAACTGAGCTGTAAACAGGGGAGTTTGAGTGGGAGTTCTGTTGGAGGAGAAGGTATTTGTGTGTGTTTGGTTTTGTGTTGGTGGTATCTGTATGTGTAGAGGCTTTGTGCTGGGAGAGAAGCTGAGCCCTGATAAGGGGGCGGGGCTTCACTGACTAGGCGTCCTATAAAGGTAGCAGCCAGTCAGGCAGCGGCACAGCAGCTAGCAAACAGTGCTGTAAACACGGGAGTTTGAGTGGGAGATCTGTTGGAGGAGAAGGTATATGTGTGTGTTTGGTTTCGTATTGATAGTATCTGTATGTGTAGAGGCTTGGAGGGGCTTTGTGCTGGGAGAAAAGCTGAGCCCTGATTAGGGGGCGGGGCTTCCCTGACTAGGGGTCCTATAAAGGTAGCAACCAGTCAGGCAGCGGCACAGGAGCTAGCAAACAGTGCTGTAAACAGGGGAGTTTGAGTGGGAGTTCTGTTGGAGGAGAAGGCATTTGTGTGTGCTTGGTTTTGTATTGGTCGTATCTGTATGTGTAGGGGCTTCGTGCTGGGAGAGAAGCTGAGCCCTGATTAGGGGGCGGGGCTTCCCTGACTAGGGGTCCTATAAAGGTAGCAACCAGTCAGGCAGCGGCACAGGAGTTTGCAAACAGAGCTGTAAACAGGGGAGTTTGAGTGGGAGTTCTGTTGGAGGAGAAGGTATTTGTGTGTGCTTGGTTTTGCATTGGTCGTATCTGTATGTGTAGGGGCTTTGTGCTGGGAGAGAAGCTGAGCCCTGATTAGGGGGCGGGGCTTCACTGACTAGGGGTCCTATAAAGGTACCAGCCAGTCAGACAGCGGCACAGACAGCTGCAGCGGCACTGGAGCTAGCAAACAGAGCTGTAAACAGGGGAGTTTGAGTGGGAATTCTGTTGGAGGAGAAGGCATTTGTGTGTGTTTGGTTTTGTATTGCTAGTATCTGTATGTGTAGAGGCTAGGAGGGGATTTGTGCTGGGAGAGAAGCTGAGCCCTGATTAGGGGGCGGGGCTTCCCTGACTAGGGGTCCTATAAAGGTACCAGCCAGTCAGGCAGCGGCACAGACATCTGCAGCGGCACTGGAGCTAGCAAATAGAGCTGTAAACAGGGGAGTTTGAGTGGGAGTTCTCTTTGAGGAGAAGGTATTTCTGTGTGTGTTTGGTTTTGTATTGGTCGTATCTGTATGTGTAGGGGCTTTGTGCTGGGAGAGAAGCTGAGCCCTGATTAGGGGGCGGGGCTTCACTGATGAGGGGTCATATAAGGGGAGCAGCCAGTCAGGCAGCAACACAGACAGCTGCAGCGGTACAGGAGCTAGCAAACAGAGCTGTAAACAGGGGAGTTTGAGTGGGAGTTCTGTTGGAGGAGAAGGTATTTGTGTGTGTGTTTGGTATTGTATTGGTAGTATCTGTATGTGTAGAGGCTTGCAGTGGCTTTGTGCTGGGAGCGAAGCTGAGCCCTGATTAGGGGGCGGGGCTTCACTGACTAGGGGTCCTGTAAAGGTAGCAGCCAGTCAGGCAGCGGCACAGACAGCTGCAGCGGCACAGGAGCTAGCAAACAGAGCTGTAAACAGGGGAGTTTGAGTGGGAGTTCTGTTGGAGGAGAAGGTATTTGTGTGTGTTTGGTTTTGTATTCGTGGTATCTGTATGTGTAGGGGCTTTGTGCTGGGAGAGAAGCTGAGCCCTGATTGGGGGGGGGCTTCACTGACTAGGGGTCCTATAAGCGGAGCAGCCAGTCAGGCAGCTGCACAGACAGCTGCAGCGGTACAGGAGCTAGCAAACAGAGCTGTAAACAGGGGAGTTTGAGTGGGAGTTCTGTTGGAGGAGAAGGTATTTGTGTGTGTGTTTGGTTTTGTATTGGTGGTATCTGTATGTGTAGAGGCTTGGAGGGGCTTTGTGCTGGGAGAGAAGCTGAGCCCTGATTAGGGGGCGGGGCTTCACTGAAGAGGGGTCCTATAAAGGTAGCAGCCAGTCAGGCAGCGGCACAGACAGCTGCAGTGGCACAGGAGCTTGCAAACTGAGCTGTAAACAGGGGAGTTTGAGTGGGAGTTCTGTTGGAGGAGAAGGTATTTGTGTTTGTTTGGTTTTGTATTGGTAGTATCTGTATGTGTAGAGGCTTGGAGGGTCTTTGTGCTGGGAGAGAAGCTGAGCCCTGATTAGGGGGCGGGGCTTCACTGACTAGGGGTCCTATAAAGGTAGCAGCCAGTCGCGCAGCGGCACAGACAGCTGCAGCGGCACTGGAGCTAGCAAACAGAGCTGTAAACAGGGGAGTTTGAGAGGGAGTTCTGTTGGAGGAGAAGGCATTTGTGTGTGTGTTTGGTTTTGTATTGGTGGTATCTGTATGTGTAGAGGCTTGGAGGGGCTTTGTGCTGGGAGATAAGCTGAGCCCTGATTAGGGGGCGGGGCTTCACTGACGAGGGTTCCTATAAAGGGAGCAGCCAGTCAGGCAGCAGCACAGGAGCTAGCAAACAGAGCTGTAAACAGGGGAGTTTGAGTGGGAGTTCTGTTGGAGGAGAAGGTATTTGTGTGTGTTTGGTTTTGTATTGGTAGTATCTGTATGTGTAGGGGCTTTGTGCTGGGAGAAAAGCTGAGCCCTGATTAGGGGGCGGGGCTTCACTGACTAGGGGTCCTATAAAGGGAGCAGCCAGTCAGGCAGGGGAACAGACAGCTGCAGCGGCACAGGAGCTAGCAAACAGAGCTGTAAACAGGTGAGTTTGAGAGGGGGTTCTGTTGGAGGAGAAGGTATTTGTGTGTTTGGTTTTGTATTGGTAGTATCTGTATGAGTTGAGGCTTTGTGCTGGGAGAGAATCTGAGCCCTGATTAGGGGGCGGGGCTTCCCTGACTAGGGGTCCTATTAAGGTACCAACCAGTCAGGCAGCGGCACAGACAGCTGCAGCGGCACTGGAGCTAACAAATAGAGCTGTAAACAGGGGAGTTTGAGTGGGAGTTCTGTTCGAGGAGAAGGTATTTGTGTTTGTGTTTGGTTTTGTATTGGTGGTATCTGTATGTGTAGAGGCTTGGAGGGGCTTTGTGCTGGGAGAGAAGCTGAGCCCTGATTAGGGGGCGGGGCTTCACTGACGAGGGGTCCTATAAAGGGAGCAGCCAGTCAGGCAGCGACACAGACAGCTGCAGCGGTACAGGGGCTAGCAAACAGAGCTGTAAATAGGGGACTTTGAGTGGGAGTTCTGTTGGAGGAGAAGCTATTTGTGTGTGTGTTTGGTTTTGTATTGGTAGTATCTGTATGTGTAGGGGCTTTGTGCTGGGAGAGAAGCTGAGCCCTGATTAGGGGGCGGGGCTTCACTGACGAGGGGTCCTATAAAGGGAGCAGCCAGTCAGGCAGCGACACAGACAGCTGCAGCGGTACAGGAGCTAGCAAACAGAGCTGTAAACAGGGGAGTTTGAGTGGGAGTTCTGTTGGAAGAGAAGGTATTTGTGTGTGTTTGGTTTTGTATTGGTAGTATCTGTATGTGTAGGGTCTTTGTGCTGGGAGAAAAGCAGAGCCCTGATTAGGGGGCGGGGCTTCACTGACTAGGGGTCCTAGAAAGATAGCAGCCAGTCAGGCAGCGGCACAGGAGCTAGCAAACAGAGCTCTAAACAGGGGAGTATGAGTGGGAGTTCTGTTGGAGGAGAAGGTGTTTGTGTGTGTTTGGTTTTGTATTGGTAGTATCTGTATGTGTAGAGGCTTTGTGCTGGGAGAGAAGCTGAGCCCTGATAAGGGGGCGGGGCTTCACTGACTAGGCGTCCTATAAAGGTAGCAGCCAGTCAGGCAGCGGCCCAGGAGCTAGCAAACAGAGCTGTAAACAGGGGAGTTTGAGTGGGACTTCTGTTGGAGGAGAAGGTATTTGTGTGTGTTTGGTTTTGTATTGGTAGTATCTGTATGTGTAGGGGCTTTGTGCTGGGAGAAAACTGAGCCCTGATTAGCGGGCGGGGCTTCCCTGACTAGGGGTCCGATAAAGGTACCAGCCAGTCAGGCAGCGGCACAGACAGCTGCAGCGGCACTGGAGCTAGCAAAGAGAGCTGTAAACAGGGGAGTTTGAGTGGGAATTCTGTTGGAGGAGAAGGCATTTGTGTGTGTTTGGTTTTGTGCTGGTGGTATCTGTATGTGTAGGGGCTTTGTGCTGGGAGCGAAGCTGAGCCCTGATTAGGGGGCGGGGCTTCCCTGACTAGGGGTGCTATAAAGGGAGCAGCAAGTCATGCAGGGGAACAGACAGCTGCAGCGGCACAGGAGCTAGCAAACAGAGCTGTAAACAGGTGAGTTTGAGACGGAGTTCTGTTGGAGGAGAAGGTATTTGTGTGTTTGGTTTTGTATTGGTAGTATCTGTATGAGTAGAGGCTTTGTGCTGGGAGAGAATCTGAGCCCTGATTAGGGGGCGGGGCTTCCCTGACTAGGGGTCCTATAAAGGTACCAACCAGTCAGGCAGCGGCACAGACAGGTGCAGCGGCACTGGAGCTAACAAATAGAGATGTAAACAGGGGAGTTTGAGTGGGAGTTCTGTTTGAGGAGAAGGTATTTGTGTGTGTGTTTGGTTTTGTATTGGTGGTATCTGTATTTGTAGAGGCTTGGAGGGGCTTTGTCCTGGGAGAGAAGCTGAGCCCTGATTAGGGGGCGGGGCTTCACTGACTAGGGGTCCTATAAAGGGAGCAGCCAGTCAGGCAGCTGCACAGACAGCTGCAGCGGTACAGGAGCTAGCAAACAGAGCTGTAAACAGGGGAGTCTGAGTGGGAGTTCTGTTGGAGGAGAAGGTATTTGTGTGTGTGTTTGGTTTTGTATTGGTGGTATCTGTATGTGTAGGGGCTTTGTGCTGCTAGAGAAGCTGAGCCCTGATTAGGGGGCGGGGCTTCACTGACTAGGGGTCCTATAAAGGGAGCAGCCAGTCAGGCAGCTGCACAGACAGCTGCAGCGGTACAGGAGCTAGCAAACAGAGCTGTAAACAGGGGTGTTTGAGTGGGAGTTCTGTTGGAGGAGAAGGTATTTGTGTGCGTTTGGTTTTGTGTTGGTGGTATCTGTATGTGTAGGGGCTTTGTGCTGGGAGAGAAGCTGAGCCCTGATTAGGGGGCGGGGCTTCCCTGACTAGGGGTCCTATAAAGGTACCAGCCAGTGAGGCAGCGGCACAGACATCTGCAGCGGCACTGGAGCTAGCAAATAGAGCTGTAAACAGGGGAATTTGAGTGGGACTTCTGTTGGAGGAGAAGGTATTTGTGTGTGTGTTTGGTATTGTATTGGTAGTATCTGTATGTGTAGAGGCTTGCAGTGGCTTTGTGCTGGGAGCGAAGCTGAGCCCTGATTAGGGGGCGGGGCTTCACTGACTAGGGGTCCTGTAAAGGTAGCAGCCAGTCAGGCAGCGGCACAGACAGCTGCAGCGGCACAGGAGCTAGCAAACAGAGCTGTAAACAGGGGAGTTTGAGTGGGAGTTCTGTTGCAGGAGAAGGTATTTGTGTGTGTTTGGTTTTGTATTCGTGGTATCTGTATGTGTAGGGGCTTTGTGCTGGGAGAGAAGCTGAGCCCTGATTAGGGGGCGGGGCTTCACTGACTAGGGGTCCTATAAAGGCAGCAGCCAGTCAGGCAGCGGCACAGACAGCTGCAGTGGCACAGGAGCTAGCAAAGAGAGCTGTAAACAGGGGGTTTGAGTGGGAGTTCTGTTGGAGGAAAGGTATTTGTGTGTGTGTTTGGTTTTGTATTGGTGGTATCTGTATGTGTAGAGGCTTGGAGGGGCTTTGTGCTGGGAGAGAAGCTGAGCCCTGATTAGGGGGCGGGGCTTCACTGACGAGGGGTCCTATAAAGGGAGCAGCCAGTCAGGCAGCGACACAGACAGCTGCAGCGGTACAGGAGCTAGCAAACAGAGCTGTAAACAGGGGAGTTTGAGTGGGAGTTCTGTTGGAGGAGAAGGTGTTTGTGTGTGTTTGGTTTTGTATTGGTAGTATCTGTATGTGTAGAGGCTTTGTGCTGGGAGAGAAGCTGAGCCCTGATAAGGGGGCGGCGCTTCACTGACTAGGCGTCCTATAAAGGTAGCAGCCAGTCAGGCAGCGGCACAGCAGCTAGCAAACAGTGCTGTAAACACGGGAGTTTGAGAGGGAGATCTGTTGGAGGAGAAGGTATATGTGTGTGTTTGGTTTCGTATTGGTAGTATCTGTATGTGTAGGGGCTTTGTGCTGGGAGAGAAGCTGAGCCCTGATTAGGGGGCGGGGCTTCCCTGACTAGGGGTCCTATAAAGGTACCAGCCAGTCAGACAGCGGCACAGACAGCTGCAGCGGCACTGGAGCTAGCAAACAGAGCTGTAAACAGGGGAGTTTGAGTGGGAATTCTGTTGGAGGAGAAGGCATTTGTGTGTGTTTGGTTTTGTATTGCTAGTATCTGTATGTGTAGAGGCTAGGAGGGGATTTGTGCTGGGAGAGAAGCTGAGCCCTGATTAGGGGGCGGGGCTTCCCTGACTAGGGGTCCTACAAAGGTACCAGCCAGTCAGGCAGCGGCACAGACATCTGCAGCGGCACTGGAGCTAGCAAATAGAGCTGTAAACAGGGGAGTTTGAGTGGGAGTTCTCTTTGAGGAGAAGGTATTTCTGTGTGTGTTTGGTTTTGTATTGGTCGTATCTGTATGTGTAGGGGCTTTGTGCTGGGAGAGAAGCTGAGCCCTGATTAGGGGGCGGGGCTTCACTGATGAGGGGTCATATAAAGGGAGCAGCCAGTCAGGCAGCAACACAGACAGCTGCAGCGGTACAGGAGCTAGCAAACAGAGCTGTAAACAGGGGAGTTTGAGTGGGACTTCTGTTGGAGGAGAAGGTATTTGTGTGTGTGTTTGGTATTGTATTGGTAGTATCTGTATGTGTAGAGGCTTGCAGTGGCTTTGTGCTGGGAGCGAAGCTGAGCCCTGATTAGGGGGCGGGGCTTCACTGACTAGGGGTCCTGTAAAGGTAGCAGCCAGTCAGGCAGTGGCACAGACAGCTGCAGCGGCACAGGAGCTAGCAAACAGAGCTGTAAACAGGGGAGTTTGAGTGGGAGTTCTGTTGCAGGAGAAGGTATTTGTGTGTGTTTGGTTTTGTATTCGTGGTATCTGTATGTGTAGGGGCTTTGTGCTGGGAGAGAAGCTGAGCCCTGATTGGGGGGGGGCTTCACTGACTAGGGGTCCTATAAGCGGAGCAGCCAGTCAGGCAGCTGCACAGACAGCTGCAGCGGTACAGGAGCTAGCAAACAGAGCTGTAAACAGGGGAGTTTGAGTGGGAGTTCTGTTGGAGGAGAAGGTATTTGTGTGTGTGTTTGGTTTTGTATTGGTGGTATCTGTATGTGTAGAGGCTTGGAGGGGCTTTGTGCTGGGAGAGAAGCTGAGCCCTGATTAGGGGGCGGGGCTTCACTGACGAGGGGTCCTATAAAGGTAGCAGCCAGTCAGGCAGCGGCACAGACAGCTGCAGTGGCACAGGAGCTTGCAAACTGAGCTGTAAACAGGGGAGTTTGAGTGGGAGTTCTGTTGGAGGAGAAGGTATTTGTGTTTGTTTGGTTTTGTATTGGTAGTATCTGTATGTGTAGAGGCTTGGAGGGTCTTTGTGCTGGGAGAGAAGCTGAGCCCTGATTAGGGGGCGGGGCTTCACTGACTAGGGGTCCTATAAAGGTAGCAGCCAGTCACGCAGCGGCACAGACAGCTGCAGCGGCACTGGAGCTAGCAAACAGAGCTGTAAACAGGGGAGTTTGAGAGGGAGTTCTGTTGGAGGAGAAGGCATTTGTGTGTGTGTTTGGTTTTGTTTTGGTGGTATCTGTATGTGTAGAGGCTTGGAGGGGCTTTGTGCTGGGAGATAAGCTGAGCCCTGATTAGGGGGCGGGGCTTCACTGACGAGGGTTGCTATAAAGGGAGCAGCCAGTCAGGCAGCAGCACAGGAGCTAGCAAACAGAGCTGTAAACAGGGGAGTTTGAGTGGGAGTTCTGTTGGAGGAGAAGGTATTTGTGTGTGTTTGGTTTTGTATTGGTAGTATCTGTATGTGTAGGGGCTTTGTGCTGGGAGAAAAGCTGAGCCCTGATTAGGGGGCGGGGCTTCACTGACTAGGGGTCCTATAAAGGGAGCAGCCAGTCAGGCAGGGGAACAGACAGCTGCAGCGGCACAGGAGCTAGCAAACAGAGCTGTAAACAGGTGAGTTTGAGAGGGGGTTCTGTTGGAGGAGAAGGTATTTGTGTTTGTGTTTGGTTTTGTATTGGTAGTATCTGTATGTGTAGAGGCTTGGAGGGGCTTTGTGCTGGGAGAGAAGCTGAGCCCTGATTAGGGGGCGGGGCTTCACTGACTAGGGGTCCTATAAAGGGAGCAGCCAGTCAGGCAGCGACACAGACAGCTGCAGCGGTACAGGAGCTAGGAAACAGCTGTAAACAGGGGAGTTTGAGTGGGAGTTCTGTTGGAAGAGAAGGTATTTGTGTGTTTGGTTTTGTATTGGTAGTATCTGTATGTGTAGGGTCTTTGTGCTGGGAGAAAAGCAGAGCCCTGATTAGGGGGCGGGGCTTCACTGACTAGGGGTCCTAGAAAGATAGCAGCCAGTCAGGCAGCGGCACAGGAGCTAGCAAACAGAGCTCTAAACAGGGGAGTATGAGTGGGAGTTCTGTTGGAGGAGAAGGTGTTTGTGTGTGTTTGGTTTTGTATTGGTAGTATCTGTATGTGTAGAGGCTTTGTGCTGGGAGAGAAGCTGAGCCCTGATAAGGGGGCGGGGCTTCACTGACTAGGCGTCCTATAAAGGTAGCAGCCAGTCAGGCAGCGGCCCAGGAGCTAGCAAACAGAGCTGTAAACAGGGGAGTATGAGTGGGACTTCTGTTGGAGGAGAAGGTATTTGTGTGTGTTTGCTTTTGTATTGGTAGTATCTGTATGTGTAGGGGCTTTGTGCTGGGAGAAAACTGAGCCCTGATTAGCGGGCGGGGCTTCCCTGACTAGGGGTCCGATAAAGGTACCAGCCAGTCAGGCAGCGGCACAGACAGCTGCAGCGGCACTGGAGCTAGCAAATAGAGCTGTAAACAGGGGAGTTTGAGTGGGAGTTCTGTTGGAGGAGAAGGTATTTGTGTGTGTGTTTGGTTTTGTGCTGGTGGTATCTGTATGTGTAGGGGCTTTGTGCTGGGAGCGAAGCTGAGCCCTGATTAGGGGGCGGGGCTTCACTGACTAGGGGTCCTATAAAGGGAGCAGCCAGTCAGGCAGCGACACAGACAGCTGCAGCGGTACAGGAGCTAGCAAACAGAGCTGTAAACAGGGGAGTTTGAGTGGGAGTTCTGTTGGAAGGGAAGGTATTTGTGTGTGTTTGGTTTTGTATTGGTAGTATCTGTATGTGTAGGGTCTTTGTGCTGGGAGAAAAGCTGAGCCCTGATTAGGGGGCGGGGCTTCATTGACTAGGGGTCCTAGAAAGATAGCAGCCAGTCAGGCAGCGGCACAGGAGCTAGCAAACAGAGCTCTAAACAGGGGAGTATGAGTGGGAGTTCTGTCGGAGGAGAAGGTGTTTGTGTGTGTTTGGTTTTGTATTGGTAGTATCTGTATGTGTAGAGGCTTTGTGCTGGGAGAGAAGCTGAGCCCTGATTAGGGGGCGGGGCTTCACTGACTAGGGGTCCTGTAAAGGTAGCAGCCAGTCAGGCAGCGGCACAGACAGCTGCAGTGGCCCAGGAGCTTGCAAACTGAGCTGGAAACAGGGGAGTTTGAGTGGGAGTTCTGTTGGAGGAGAAGGTATTTGTGTTTGTTTGGTTTTGTATTCGTGGTATCTGTATGTGTAGGGGCTTTGTGCTGGGAGAGAAGCTGAGCCCTGATTAGGGGGGGGGGCTTCACTGACTAGGGGTCCTATAAGCGGAGCAGCCAGTCAGGCAGCTGCACAGACAGCTGCAGCGGTACAGGAGCTAGCAAACAGAGCTGTAAACAGGGGAGTTTGAGTGGGAGTTCGGTTGGAGGAGAAGGTATTTGTGTGTGTGTTTGGTTTTGTATTGGTAGTATCTGTATGTGTAGAGGCTTGGAGGGGCTTTGTGCTGGAAGCGAAGCTGAGCCCTGATTAGGGGGCGGGGCTTCACTGACTAGGGGTCCTATAAAGGTAGCAGCCAGTCAGGCAGCGGCACAGACAGCTGCAGTGGCACAGGAGCTTGCAAACTGAGCTGTAAACAGGGGAGTTTGAGTGGGAGTTCTGTTGGAGGAGAAGGTATTTGTGTTTGTTTGGTTTTGTATTGGTAGTATCTGTATGTGTAGAGGCTTGGAGGGGCTTTGTGCTGGGAGAGAAGCTGAGCCCTGATTAGGGGGCGGGGCTTCACTGACTAGGGGTCCTATAAAGGGAGCAGCCAGTCAGGCAGCTGGACAGACAGCTGCAGCGATACAGGAGCTAGCAAACTGAGCTGTAAACAGGGGAGTTTGAGTGGGAGTTCTGTTGGAGGAGAAGGTATTTGTGTGTGTTCGGTTTTGTGTTGGTGGTATCTGTATGTGTAGGGGCTTTGTGCTGGGAGAGAAGCTGAGCCCTGATTAGGGGGCGGGGCTTCACTGACTAGGGGTCCTATAAAGGCAGCAGCCAGTCAGGCAGCGGCACAGACAGCTGCAGTGGCACAGGAGCTAGCAAAGAGAGCTGTAAACAGGGGGGTTTGAGTGGGAGTTCTGTTGGAGGAAAGGTATTTGTGTGTGTGTTTGGTTTTGTATTGGTGGTATCTGTATGTGTAGAGGCTTGGAGGGGCTTTGTGCTGGGAGAGAAGCTGAGCCCTGATTAGGGGGCGGGGCTTCACTGACGAGGGGTCCTATAAAGGGAGCAGCCAGTCAGGCAGCGACACAGACAGCTGCAGCGGTACAGGAGCTAGCAAACAGAGCTGTAAACAGGGGAGTTTGAGTGGGAGTTCTGTTGGAGGAGAAGGTGTTTGTGTGTGTTTGGTTTTGTATTGGTAGTATCTGTATGTGTAGAGGCTTTGTGCTGGGAGAGAAGCTGAGCCCTGATAAGGGGGCGGGGCTTCACTGACTAGGCGTCCTATAAAGGTAGCAGCCAGTCAGGCAGCGGCACAGCAGCTAGCAAACAGTGCTGTAAACACGGGAGTTTGAGTATGAGATCTGTTGGAGGAGAAGGTATATGTGTGTGTTTGGTTTCGTATTGGTAGTATCTGTATGTGTAGAGGCTTGGAGGGGCTTTGTGCTGGGAGAAAAGCTGAGCCCTGATTAGGGGGCGGGGCTTCCCTGACTAGGGGTCCTATAAAGGTAGCAACCAGTCAGGCAGCGGCACAGGAGTTTGCAAACAGAGCTGTAAACAGGGGAGTTTGAGTGGGAGTTCTGTTGGAGGAGAAGGTATTTGTGTGTGCTTGGTTTTGCATTGGTCGTATCTGTATGTGTAGGGGCTTTGTGCTGGGAGAGAAGCTGAGCCCTGATTAGGGGGCGGGGCTTCACTGACTAGGGGTCCTATAAAGGTACCAGCCAGTCAGACAGCGGCACAGACAGCTGCAGCGGCACTGGAGCTAGCAAACAGAGCTGTAAACAGGGGAGTTTGAGTGGGAATTCTGTTGGAGGAGAAGGCATTTGTGTGTGTTTGGTTTTGTATTGCTAGTATCTGTATGTGTAGAGGCTAGGAGGGGATTTGTGCTGGGAGAGAAGCTGAGCCCTGATTAGGGGGCGGGGCTTCCCTGACTAGGGGTCCTATAAAGGTACCAGCCAGTCAGGCAGCGGCACAGACATCTGCAGCGGCACTGGAGCTAGCAAATAGAGCTGTAAACAGGGGAGTTTGAGTGGGAGTTCTCTTTGAGGAGAAGGTATTTCTGTGTGTGTTTGGTTTTGTATTGGTCGTATCTGTATGTGTAGGGGCTTTGTGCTGGGAGAGAAGCTGATCCCTGATTAGGGGGCGGGGCTTCACTGATGAGGGGTCATATAAAGGGAGCAGCCAGTCAGGCAGCAACACAGACAGCTGCAGCGGTACAGGAGCTAGCAAACAGAGCTGTAAACAGAGGAGTTTGAGTGGGACTTCTGTTGGAGGAGAAGGTATTTGTGTGTGTTTGGTTTTGTATTGGTAGTATCTGTATGTGTAGGGGCTTTGTGCTGGGAGAAAACTGAGCCCTGATTAGCGGGCGGGGCTTCCCTGACTAGGGGTCCGATAAAGGTACCAGCCAGTCAGGCAGCGGCACAGACAGCTGCAGCGGCACTGGAGCTAGCAAATAGAGCTGTAAACAGGGGAGTTTGAGTGGGAGTTCTGTTTGAGGAGAAGGTATTTGTGTGTGTGTTTGGTTTTGTATTGGTGGTATCTGTATTTGTAGAGGCTTGGAGGAGCTTTGTGCTGGGAGAGAAGCTGAGCCCTGATTAGGGGACGGGGCTTCGCTGACTAGGGGTCCTATGATTGTAGCAGCCAGTCAGGCAGCGTCACAGACAGCTGCAGGGGCACAGGAGCTAGCAAACAGAGCTGTAAACAGGGGAGTTTGAGTGGGAGTTCTGTTGGAGGAGAAGGTATTTGTGTGTGTTTGGTTTTGTGCTGGTGGTATCTGTATGTGTAGGGGCTTTGTGCTGGGAGCGAAGCTGAGCCCTGATTAGGGGGCGGGGCTTCACTGACTAGGGGTCCTATAAAGGGAGCAGCCAGTCAGGCAGCGACACAGACAGCTGCAGCGGTACAGGAGCTAGCAAACAGAGCTGTAAACAGGGGAGTTTGAGTGGGAGTTCTGTTGGAAGAGAAGGTATTTGTGTGTGTTTGGTTTTGTATTGGTAGTATCTGTATGTGTAGGGTCTTTGTGCTGGGAGAAAAGCTGAGCCCTGATTAGGGGGCGGGGCTTCACTGACGAGAGGTCCTATAAAGGTACCAGCCAGTCAGACAGCGGCACAGACAGCTGCAGCGGCACTGGAGCTAGCAAACAGAGCTGTAAACAGGGGAGTTTGAGTGGGAATTCTGTTGGAGGAGAAGGCATTTGTGTGTGTTTGGGTTTGTATTGCTAGTATCTGTATGTGTAGAGGCTTGGAGGGGCTTTGTGCTGGGAGCGAAGCTGAGCCCTGATTAGGGGGCGGGGCTTCACTGACTAGGGGTGCTATAAAGGGAGCAGCCAGTCATGCAGGGGAACAGACAGCTGCAGCGGCACAGGAGCTAGCAAACAGAGCTGTAAACAGGTGAGTTTGAGAGGGAGTTCTGTTGGAGGAGAAGGTATTTGTGTGTTTGGTTTTGTATTGGTAGTATCTGTATGAGTAGAGGCTTTGTGCTGGGAGAGAATCTGAGCCCTGATTAGGGGGCGGGGCTTCCCTGACTAGGGGTCCTATAAAGGTACCAACCAGTCAGGCAGCGGCACAGACAGGTGCAGCGGCACTGGAGCTAACAAATAGAGATGTAAACAGGGGAGTTTGAGTGGGAGTTCTGTTTGAGGAGAAGGTATTTGTGTGTGTGTTTGGTTTTGTATTGGTGGTATCTGTATTTGTAGAGGCTTGGAGGGGCTTTGTCCTGGGAGAGAAGCTGAGCCCTGATTAGGGGGCGGGGCTTCACTGACTAGGGGTCCTATAAAGGGAGCAGCCAGTCAGGCAGCTGCACAGACAGCTGCAGCGGTACAGGAGCTAGCAAACAGAGCTGTAAATAGGGGACTTTGAGTGGGAGTTCTGTTGGAGGAGAAGCTATTTGTGTGTGTGTTTGGTTTTGTATTGGTAGTATATGTATGTGTAGAGGCTTGGAGGGGCTTTGTGCTGGGAGACAAGCTGAGCCCTGATTAGGGGGCGGGGCTTCACTGACTAGGGGTCCTATAAAGGTAGCAGCCAGTCAGGCAGCGGCACAGGAGCTAGCAAACAGAGCTGTAAACAGGGGAGTCTGAGTGGGAGTTCTGTTGGAGGAGAAGGTATTTGTGTGTGTGTTTGGTTTTGTATTGGTGGTATCTGTATGTGTAGGGGCTTTGTGCTGCTAGAGAAGCTGAGCCCTGATTAGGGGGCGGGGCTTCACTGACTAGGGGTCCTATAAAGGGAGCAGCCAGTCAGGCAGCTGCACAGACAGCTGCAGCGGTACAGGAGCTAGCAAACAGAGCTGTAAACAGGGGTGTTTGAGTGGGAGTTCTGTTGGAGGAGAAGGTATTTGTGTGCGTTTGGTTTTGTGTTGGTGGTATCTGTATGTGTAGGGGCTTTGTGCTGGGAGAGAAGCTGAGCCCTGATTAGGGGGCGGGGCTTCACTGACGAGGGGTCCTATAAAGGGAGCAGCCAGTCAGGCAGCGACACAGACAGCTGCAGCGGTACAGGAGCTAGCAAACAGAGCTGTAAACAGGGGAGTTTGAGTGGGAGTTCTGTTGGAAGAGAAGGTATTTGTGTGTGTTTGGTTTTGTATTGGTAGTATCTGTATGTGTAGAGGCTTTGTGCTGGGAGAGAAGCTGAGCCCTGATAAGGGGGCGGGGCTTCACTGACTAGGCGTCCTATAAAGGTAGCAGCCAGTCAGGCAGCGGCACAGGAGCTAGCAAACAGAGCTGTAAACAGGGGAGTTTGAGTGGGACTTCTGTTGGAGGAGAAGGTATTTGTGTGTGTTTGGTTTTGTATTGCTAGTATCTGTATGTGTATAGGCTTGGAGGGGATTTGTGCTGGGAGAGAAGCTGAGCCCTGATTAGGGGGCGGGGCTTCCCTGACTAGGGGTCCTATAAAGGTACCAGCCAGTGAGGCAGCGGCACAGACATCTGCAGCGGCACTGGAGCTAGCAAATAGAGCTGTAAACAGGGGAGTTTGAGTGGGAGTTCTCTTTGAGGAGAAGGTATTTCTGTGTGTGTTTGGTTTTGTATTGGTCGTATCTGTATGTGTAGGGGCTTTGTGCTGGGAGAGAAGCTGAGCCCTGATTAGGGGGCGGGGCTTCACTGATGAGGGGTCATATAAAGGGAGCAGCCAGTCAGGCAGCAACACAGACAGCTGCAGCGGTACAGGAGCTAGCAAACAGAGCTGTAAACAGGGGAGTTTGAGTGGGACTTCTGTTGGAGGAGAAGGTATTTGTGTGTGTGTTTGGTATTGTATTGGTAGTATCTGTATGTGTAGAGGCTTGCAGTGGCTTTGTGCTGGGAGCGAAGCTGAGCCCTGATTAGGGGGCGGGGCTTCACTGACTAGGGGTCCTGTAAAGGTAGCAGCCAGTCAGGCAGCGGCACAGACAGCTGCAGCGGCACAGGAGCTAGCAAACAGAGCTGTAAACAGGGGAGTTTGAGTGGGAGTTCTGTTGCAGGAGAAGGTATTTGTGTGTGTTTGGTTTTGTATTCGTGGTATCTGTATGTGTAGGGGCTTTGTGCTGGGAGAGAAGCTGAGCCCTGATTAGGGGGCGGGGCTTCACTGACTAGGGGTCCTATAAAGGCAGCAGCCAGTCAGGCAGCGGCACAGACAGCTGCAGTGGCACAGGAGCTAGCAAAGAGAGCTGTAAACAGGGGGTTTGAGTGGGAGTTCTGTTGGAGGAAAGGTATTTGTGTGTGTGTTTGGTTTTGTATTGGTGGTATCTGTATGTGTAGAGGCTTGGAGGGGCTTTGTGCTGGGAGAGAAGCTGAGCCCTGATTAGGGTGCGGGGCTTCACTGACGAGGGGTCCTATAAAGGGAGCAGCCAGTCAGGCAGCGACACAGACAGCTGCAGCGGTACAGGAGCTAGCAAACAGAGCTGTAAACAGGGGAGTTTGAGTGGGAGTTCTGTTGGAGGAGAAGGTGTTTGTGTGTGTTTGGTTTTGTATTGGTAGTATCTGTATGTGTAGAGGCTTTGTGCTGGGAGAGAAGCTGAGCCCTGATAAGGGGGCGGGGCTTCACTGACTAGGCGTCCTATAAAGGTAGCAGCCAGTCAGGCAGCGGCACAGCAGCTAGCAAACAGTGCTGTAAACACGGGAGTTTGAGTGGGAGATCTGTTGGAGGAGAAGGTATATGTGTGTGTTTGGTTTCGTATTGGTAGTATCTGTATGTGTAGAGGCTTGGAGGGGCTTTGTGCTGGGAGAGAAGCTGAGCCCTGATTAGGGGGCGGGGCTTCACTGACTAGGGGTCCTATAAAGGTAGCAACCAGTCAGGCAGCGGCACAGGAGTTTGCAAACAGAGCTGTAAACAGGGGAGTTTGAGTGGGAGTTCTGTTGGAGGAGAAGGTATTTGTGTGTGCTTGGTTTTGCATTGGTCGTATCTGTATGTGTAGGGGCTTTGTGCTGGGAGAGAAGCTGAGCCCTGATTAGGGGGCGGGGCTTCACTGACTAGGGGTCCTATAAAGGTAGCAGCCAGTCACGCAGCGGCACAGACAGCTGCAGCGGCACTGGAGCTAGCAAACAGAGCTGTAAACAGGGGAGTTTGAGAGGGAGTTCTGTTGGAGGAGAAGGCATTTGTGTGTGTGTTTGGTTTTGTATTGGTGGTATCTGTATGTGTAGAGGCTTGGAGGGGCTTTGTGCTGGGAGATAAGCTGAGCCCTGATTAGGGGGCGGGGCTTCACTGACGAGGGTTCCTATAAAGGGAGCAGCCAGTCAGGCAGCAGCACAGGAGCTAGCAAACAGAGCTGTAAACAGGGGAGTTTGAGTGGGAGTTCTGTTGGAGGAGAAGGTATTTGTGTGTGTTTGGTTTTGTATTGGTAGTATCTGTATGTGTAGGGGCTTTGTGCTGGGAGAAAAGCTGAGCCCTGATTAGGGGGCGGGGCTTCACTGACTAGGGGTCCTATAAAGGGAGCAGCCAGTCAGGCAGGGGAACAGACAGCTGCAGCGGCACAGGAGCTAGCAAACAGAGCTGTAAACAGGTGAGTTTGAGAGGGGGTTCTGTTGGAGGAGAAGGTATTTGTGTGTTTGGTTTTGTATTGGTAGTATCTGTATGAGTTGAGGCTTTGTGCTGGGAGAGAATCTGAGCCCTGATTAGGGGGCGGGGCTTCCCTGACTAGGGGTCCTATAAAGGTACCAACCAGTCAGGCAGCGGCACAGACAGCTGCAGCGGCACTGGAGCTAACAAATAGAGCTGTAAACAGGGGAGTTTGAGTGGGAGTTCTGTTTGAGGACAAGTTATTTGTGTGTGTGTTTGGTTGGTGGTATCTGTATTTGTAGAGGCTTGGAGGGGCTTTGTGCTGGGAGAGAAGCTGAGCCCTGATTAGGGGGCGGGGCTTCACTGCTTAGGGGTCCTATAAAGGGAGCAGCCAGTCAGGCAGCTGCACAGACAGCTGCAGCGGTACAGGAGCTGGCAAACAGAGCTGTAAACAGGGGAGTTTGAGTGGGAGTTCTGTTCGAGGAGAAGGTATTTGTGTTTGTGTTTGGTTTTGTATTGGTGGTATCTGTATGTGTAGAGGCTTGGAGGGGCTTTGTGCTGGGAGAGAAGCTGAGCCCTGATTAGGGGGCGGGGCTTCACTGACGAGGGGTCCTATAAAGGGAGCAGCCAGTCAGGCAGCGACACAGACAGCTGCAGCGGTACAGGGGCTAGCAAACAGAGCTGTAAATAGGGGACTTTGAGTGGGAGTTCTGTTGGAGGAGAAGCTATTTGTGTGTGTGTTTGGTTTTGTATTGGTAGTATCTGTATGTGTAGGGTCTTTGTGCTGGGAGAAAAGCAGAGCCCTGATTAGGGGGCGGGGCTTCACTGACTAGGGGTCCTAGAAAGATAGCAGCCAGTCAGGCAGCGGCACAGGAGCTAGCAAACAGAGCTCTAAACAGGGGAGTATGAGTGGGAGTTCTGTTGGAGGAGAAGGTGTTTGTGTGTGTTTGGTTTTGTATTGGTAGTATCTGTATGTGTAGAGGCTTTGTGCTGGGAGAGAAGCTGAGCCCTGATAAGGGGGCGGGGCTTCACTGACTAGGCGTCCTATAAAGGTAGCAGCCAGTCAGGCAGCGGCCCAGGAGCTAGCAAACAGAGCTGTAAACAGGGGAGTTTGAGTGGGACTTCTGTTGGAGGAGAAGGTATTTGTGTGTGTTTGGTTTTGTATTGGTAGTATCTGTATGTGTAGGGGCTTTGTGCTGGGAGAAAACTGAGCCCTGATTAGCGGGCGGGGCTTCCCTGACTAGGGGTCCGATAAAGGTACCAGCCAGTCAGGCAGCGGCACAGACAGCTGCAGCGGCACTGGAGCTAGCAAATAGAGCTGTAAACAGGGGAGTTTGAGTGGGAGTTCTGTTGGAGGAGAAGGTATTTGTGTGTGTGTTTGGCTTTGTGCTGGTGGTATCTGTATGTGTAGGGGCTTTGTGCTGGGAGCGAAGCTGAGCCCTGATTAGGGGGCGGGGCTTCACTGACTAGGGGTCCTATAAAGGGAGCAGCCAGTCAGGCAGCGACACAGACAGCTGCAGCGGTACAGGAGCTAGCAAACAGAGCTGTAAACAGGGGAGTTTGAGTGGGAGTTCTGTTGGAAGAGAAGGTATTTGTGTGTGTTTGGTTTTGTATTGGTAGTATCTGTATGTGTAGGGTCTTTGTGCTGGGAGAAAAGCTGAGCCCTGATTAGGGGGCGGGGCTTCATTGACTAGGGGTCCTAGAAAGATAGCAGCCAGTCAGGCAGCGGCACAGGAGCTAGCAAACAGAGCTCTAAACAGGGGAGTATGAGTGGGAGTTCTGTCGGAGGAGAAGGTGTTTGTGTGTGTTTGGTTTTGTATTGGTAGTATCTGTATGTGTAGAGGCTTTGTGCTGGGAGAGAAGCTGAGCCCTGATAAGGGGGCGGGGCTTCCCTGACTAGGGGTCCTATAAAGGTACCAGCCAGTCAGACAGCGGCACAGACAGCTGCAGCGGCACTGGAGCTAGCAAACAGAGCTGTAAACAGGGGAGTTTGAGTGGGAATTCTGTTGGAGGAGAAGGCATTTGTGTGTGTTTGGGTTTGTATTGCTAGTATCTGTATGTGTAGAGGCTTGGAGGGGCTTTGTGCTGGGAGCGAAGCTGAGCCCTGATTAGGGGGCGGGGCTTCACTGACTAGGGGTCCTGTAAAGGTAGCAGCCAGTCAGGCAGCGGCACAGACAGCTGCAGTGGCACAGGAGCTTGCAAACTGAGCTGGAAACAGGGGAGTTTGAGTGGGAGTTCTGTTGGAGGAGAAGGTATTTGTGTTTGTTTGGTTTTGTATTCGTGGTATCTGTATGTGTAGGGGCTTTGTGCTGGGAGAGAAGCTGAGCCCTGATTAGGGGGGGGGGCTTCACTGACTAGGGGTCCTATAAGCGGAGCAGCCAGTCAGGCAGCTGCACAGACAGCTGCAGCGGTACAGGAGCTAGCAAACAGAGCTGTAAACAGGGGAGTTTGAGTGGGAGTTCTGTTGGAGGAGAAGGTATTTGTGTGTGTGTTTGGTTTTGTATTGGTGGTATCTGTATGTGTAGAGGCTTGGAGGGGCTTTGTGCTGGGAGAGAAGCTGAGCCCTGATTAGGGGGCGGGGCTTCACTGACTAGGGGTCCTATAAAGGTAGCAACCAGTCAGGCAGCGGCACAGGAGTTTGCAAACAGAGCTGTAAACAGGGGAGTTTGAGTGGGAGTTCTGTTGGAGGAGAAGGTATTTGTGTGTGCTTGGTTTTGCATTGGTCGTATCTGTATGTGTAGGGGCTTTGTGCTGGGAGAGAAGCTGAGCCCTGATTAGGGGGCGGGGCTTCACTGACTAGGGGTCCTATAAAGGTAGCAGCCAGTCACGCAGCGGCACAGACAGCTGCAGCGGCACTGGAGCTAGCAAACAGAGCTGTAAACAGGGGAGTTTGAGAGGGAGTTCTGTTGGAGGAGAAGGCATTTGTGTGTGTGTTTGGTTTTGTATTGGTGGTATCTGTATGTGTAGAGGCTTGGAGGGGCTTTGTGCTGGGAGATAAGCTGAGCCCTGATTAGGGGGCGGGGCTTCACTGACGAGGGTTCCTATAAAGGGAGCAGCCAGTCAGGCAGCAGCACAGGAGCTAGCAAACAGAGCTGTAAACAGGGGAGTTTGAGTGGGAGTTCTGTTGGAGGAGAAGGTATTTGTGTGTGTTTGGTTTTGTATTGGTAGTATCTGTATGTGTAGGGGCTTTGTGCTGGGAGAAAAGCTGAGCCCTGATTAGGGGGCGGGGCTTCACTGACTAGGGGTCCTATAAAGGGAGCAGCCAGTCAGGCAGGGGAACAGACAGCTGCAGCGGCACAGGAGCTAGCAAACAGAGCTGTAAACAGGTGAGTTTGAGAGGGGGTTCTGTTGGAGGAGAAGGTATTTGTGTGTTTGGTTTTGTATTGGTAGTATCTGTATGAGTTGAGGCTTTGTGCTGGGAGAGAATCTGAGCCCTGATTAGGGGGCGGGGCTTCCCTGACTAGGGGTCCTATAAAGGTACCAACCAGTCAGGCAGCGGCACAGACAGCTGCAGCGGCACTGGAGCTAACAAATAGAGCTGTAAACAGGGGAGTTTGAGTGGGAGTTCTGTTTGAGGACAAGTTATTTGTGTGTGTGTTTGGTTGGTGGTATCTGTATTTGTAGAGGCTTGGAGGGGCTTTGTGCTGGGAGAGAAGCTGAGCCCTGATTAGGGGGCGGGGCTTCACTGCTTAGGGGTCCTATAAAGGGAGCAGCCAGTCAGGCAGCTGCACAGACAGCTGCAGCGGTACAGGAGCTGGCAAA
The DNA here is from genome assembly GCF_965140265.1 of Lepidochelys kempii. NCBI lineage: Eukaryota > Metazoa > Chordata > Testudines > Cheloniidae > Lepidochelys > Lepidochelys kempii. The sequence continues at coordinate 452,926 of NC_133282.1, forward strand.
CAGAGCTGTAAACAGGGGAGTTTGAGTGGGAGTTCTGTTCGAGGAGAAGGTATTTGTGTTTGTGTTTGGTTTTGTATTGGTGGTATCTGTATGTGTAGAGGCTTGGAGGGGCTTTGTGCTGGGAGAGAAGCTGAGCCCTGATTAGGGGGCGGGGCTTCACTGACGAGGGGTCCTATAAAGGGAGCAGCCAGTCAGGCAGCGACACAGACAGCTGCAGCGGTACAGGGGCTAGCAAACAGAGCTGTAAATAGGGGACTTTGAGTGGGAGTTCTGTTGGAGGAGAAGCTATTTGTGTGTGTGTTTGGTTTTGTATTGGTAGTATCTGTATGTGTAGGGTCTTTGTGCTGGGAGAAAAGCAGAGCCCTGATTAGGGGGCGGGGCTTCACTGACTAGGGGTCCTAGAAAGATAGCAGCCAGTCAGGCAGCGGCACAGGAGCTAGCAAACAGAGCTCTAAACAGGGGAGTATGAGTGGGAGTTCTGTTGGAGGAGAAGGTGTTTGTGTGTGTTTGGTTTTGTATTGGTAGTATCTGTATGTGTAGAGGCTTTGTGCTGGGAGAGAAGCTGAGCCCTGATAAGGGGGCGGGGCTTCACTGACTAGGCGTCCTATAAAGGTAGCAGCCAGTCAGGCAGCGGCCCAGGAGCTAGCAAACAGAGCTGTAAACAGGGGAGTTTGAGTGGGACTTCTGTTGGAGGAGAAGGTATTTGTGTGTGTTTGGTTTTGTATTGGTAGTATCTGTATGTGTAGGGGCTTTGTGCTGGGAGAAAACTGAGCCCTGATTAGCGGGCGGGGCTTCCCTGACTAGGGGTCCGATAAAGGTACCAGCCAGTCAGGCAGCGGCACAGACAGCTGCAGCGGCACTGGAGCTAGCAAATAGAGCTGTAAACAGGGGAGTTTGAGTGGGAGTTCTGTTGGAGGAGAAGGTATTTGTGTGTGTGTTTGGCTTTGTGCTGGTGGTATCTGTATGTGTAGGGGCTTTGTGCTGGGAGCGAAGCTGAGCCCTGATTAGGGGGCGGGGCTTCACTGACTAGGGGTCCTATAAAGGGAGCAGCCAGTCAGGCAGCGACACAGACAGCTGCAGCGGTACAGGAGCTAGCAAACAGAGCTGTAAACAGGGGAGTTTGAGTGGGAGTTCTGTTGGAAGAGAAGGTATTTGTGTGTGTTTGGTTTTGTATTGGTAGTATCTGTATGTGTAGGGTCTTTGTGCTGGGAGAAAAGCTGAGCCCTGATTAGGGGGCGGGGCTTCATTGACTAGGGGTCCTAGAAAGATAGCAGCCAGTCAGGCAGCGGCACAGGAGCTAGCAAACAGAGCTCTAAACAGGGGAGTATGAGTGGGAGTTCTGTCGGAGGAGAAGGTGTTTGTGTGTGTTTGGTTTTGTATTGGTAGTATCTGTATGTGTAGAGGCTTTGTGCTGGGAGAGAAGCTGAGCCCTGATAAGGGGGCGGGGCTTCCCTGACTAGGGGTCCTATAAAGGTACCAGCCAGTCAGACAGCGGCACAGACAGCTGCAGCGGCACTGGAGCTAGCAAACAGAGCTGTAAACAGGGGAGTTTGAGTGGGAATTCTGTTGGAGGAGAAGGCATTTGTGTGTGTTTGGGTTTGTATTGCTAGTATCTGTATGTGTAGAGGCTTGGAGGGGCTTTGTGCTGGGAGCGAAGCTGAGCCCTGATTAGGGGGCGGGGCTTCACTGACTAGGGGTCCTGTAAAGGTAGCAGCCAGTCAGGCAGCGGCACAGACAGCTGCAGTGGCACAGGAGCTTGCAAACTGAGCTGGAAACAGGGGAGTTTGAGTGGGAGTTCTGTTGGAGGAGAAGGTATTTGTGTTTGTTTGGTTTTGTATTCGTGGTATCTGTATGTGTAGGGGCTTTGTGCTGGGAGAGAAGCTGAGCCCTGATTAGGGGGGGGGGCTTCACTGACTAGGGGTCCTATAAGCGGAGCAGCCAGTCAGGCAGCTGCACAGACAGCTGCAGCGGTACAGGAGCTAGCAAACAGAGCTGTAAACAGGGGAGTTTGAGTGGGAGTTCTGTTGGAGGAGAAGGTATTTGTGTGTGTGTTTGGTTTTGTATTGGTGGTATCTGTATGTGTAGAGGCTTGGAGGGGCTTTGTGCTGGGAGAGAAGCTGAGCCCTGATTAGGGGGCGTGGCTTCACTGACGAGGGTTCCTATAAAGGGAGCAGCCAGTCAGGCAGCAGCACAGGAGCTAGCAAACAGAGCTCTAAACAGGGGAGTTTGAGTGGGAGTTCTGTTGGAGGAGAAGGTATTTGTGTGTGTTTGGTTTTGTATTGGTAGTATCTGTATGTGTAGGGGCTTTGTGCTGGGAGAAAAGCTGAGCCCTGATTAGGGGGCGGGGCTTCACTGACTAGGGGTGCTATAAAGGGAGCAGCCAGTCATGCAGGGGAACAGACAGCTGCAGCGGCACAGGAGCTAGCAAACAGAGCTGTAAACAGGTGAGTTTGAGAGGGAGTTCTGTTGGAGGAGAAGGTATTTGTGTTTGGTTTTGTATTGGTAGTATCTGTATGAGTAGAGGCTTTGTGCTGGGAGAGAATCTGAGCCCTGATTAGGGGGCGGGGCTTCCCTGACTAGGGGTCCTATAAAGGTATCAACCAGTCAGGCAGCGGCACAGACAGGTGCAGCGGCACTGGAGCTAACAAATAGAGATGTAAACAGGGGAGTTTGAGTGGGAGTTCTGTTTGAGGAGAAGGTATTTGTGTGTGTGTTTGGTTTTGTATTGGTGGTATCTGTATTTGTAGAGGCTTGGAGGGGCTTTGTCCTGGGAGAGAAGCTGAGCCCTGATTAGGGGGCGGGGCTTCACTGACTAGGGGTCCTATAAAGGGAGCAGCCAGTCAGGCAGCTGCACAGACAGCTGCAGCGGTACAGGAGCTAGCAAACAGAGCTGTAAACAGGGGTGTTTGAGTGGGAGTTCTGTTGGAGGAGAAGGTATTTGTGTGCGTTTGGTTTTGTGTTGGTGGTATCTGTATGTGTAGGGGCTTTGTGCTGGGAGAGAAGCTGAGCCCTGATTAGGGGGCGGGGCTTCACTGACGAGGGGTCCTATAAAGGGAGCAGCCAGTCAGGCAGCGACACAGACAGCTGCAGCGGTACAGGAGCTAGCAAACAGAGCTGTAAACAGGGGTGTTTGAGTGGGAGTTCTGTTGGAGGAGAAGGTATTTGTGTGTGTTTGGTTTTGTATTGGTAGTATCTGTATGTGTAGAGGCTTTGTGCTGGGAGAGAAGCTGAGCCCTGATAAGGGGGCGGGGCTTCACTGACTAGGCGTCCTATAAAGGTAGCAGCCAGTCAGGCAGCGGCACAGGAGCTAGCAAACAGAGCTGTAAACAGGGGAGTATGAGTGGGACTTCTGTTGGAGGAGGAGGTATTTGTGTGTGTTTGGTTTTGTATTGGTAGTATCTGTATGTGTAGGGGCTTTGTGCTGGGAGAAAAGCTGAGCCCTGATTAGCGGGCGGGGCTTCCCTGACTAGGGGTCCTATAAAGGTACCAGCCAGTCAGGCAGCGGCACAGAGAGCTGCAGCGGCACTGGAGCTAGCAAATAGAGCTGTAAACAGGGGAGTTTGAGTGGGAGTTCTGTTTGAGGAGAAGGTATTTGTGTGTGTGTTTGGTTTTGTATTGGTGGTATCTGTATTTGTAGAGGCTTGGAGGAGCTTTGTGCTGGGAGAGAAGCTGAGCCCTGATTAGGGGGCGGGGCTTCACTGACTAGGGGTCCTATAAAGGGAGCAGCCAGTCAGGCAGCTGGAGAGACAGCTGCAGCGATACAGGGGCTAGCAAACAGAGCTGTAAACAGGGGAGTTTGAGTGGGAGTTCTGTTGGAGGAGAAGGTATGTGTGTGTGCTTGGTGGTGTATTGGTAGTATCAGTATGTGTAGGGGCTTTGTGCTGGGAGAGAAGCTGAGCCCTGATTAGGGGGCGGGGCTTCCCTGACTAGGGGTCCTATAAAGGTACCAGCCAATCAGGCAGCGGCACAGACATCTGCAGCGGCACTGGAGCTAGCAAATACAGCTGTGAAGACGGGAGTTTGAGTGGGAGTTCTGTTGGAGGAGAAGGTATTTGTGTGTGTGTCTGGTTTTGTATTGGTGGTATCTGTGTTTGTAGAGGCTTGGAGGAGTTTTGTGCTGGGAGAGAAGCTGAGCCCTGATTAGGGGACGGGGCTTCGCTGACTCGGGGTCCTATGATTGTAGCAGCCAGTCAGGCAGCGTCACAGACAGCTGCAGGGGCACAGGAGCTAGCAAACAGAGCTGTAAACAGGGGAGTTTGAGTGGGAGTTCTGTTGGAGGAGAAGGTATTTGTGTGTGTTTGGTTTTGTATTGGTGGTATCTGTATGTGTAGGGGCTTTGTGCTGGGAGAGAAGCTGAGCCCTGATTAGGGGGCGGGGCTTCACTGACGAGGGGTCCTATAAAGGGAGCAGCCAGTCAGGCAGCGACACAGACAGCTGCAGCGGTACAGGAGCTAGCAAACAGAGCTGTAAACAGGGGAGTTTGAGTGGGAGTTCTGTTGGAGGAGAAGGTGTTTGTGTGTCTGGTTTTGTATTGGTAGTATCTGTATGTGTAGAGGCTTTGTGCTGGGAGAAAAGCTGAGCCCTGATTAGGGGGCGGGGCTTCACTGACTAGGCGTCCTATAAAGGTAGCAGCCAGTCAGGCAGCGGCCCAGGAGCTAGCAAACAGAGCTGTAAACAGGGGAGTTTGAGTGGGACTTCTGTTGGAGGAGAAGGTATTTGTGTGTGTTTGGTTTTGTATTGGTAGTATCTGTATGTGTAGGGGCTTTGTGCTGGGAGAAAACTGAGCCCTGATTAGCGGGCGGGGCTTCCCTGACTAGGGGTCCGATAAAGGTACCAGCCAGTCAGGCAGCGGCACAGACAGCTGCAGCGGCACTGGAGCTAGCAAATAGAGCTGTAAACAGGGGAGTTTGAGTGGGAGTTCTGTTGGAGGAGAAGGTATTTGTGTGTGTGTTTGGTTTTGTGCTGGTGGTATCTGTATGTGTAGGGGCTTTGTGCTGGGAGCGAAGCTGAGCCCTGATTAGGGGGCGGGGCTTCACTGACTAGGGGTCCTATAAATGGAGCAGCCAGTCAGGCAGCGACACAGACAGCTGCAGCGGTACAGGAGCTAGCAAACAGAGCTGTAAACAGGGGAGTTTGAGTGGGAGTTCTGTTGGAAGAGAAGGTATTTGTGTGTGTTTGGTTTTGTATTGGTAGTATCTGTATGTGTAGGGTCTTTGTGCTGGGAGAAAAGCTGAGCCCTGATTAGGGGGCGGGGCTTCATTGACTAGGGGTCCTAGAAAGATAGCAGCCAGTCAGGCAGCGGCACAGGAGCTAGCAAACAGAGCTCTAAACAGGGGAGTATGAGTGGGAGTTCTGTCGGAGGAGAAGGTGTTTGTGTGTGTTTGGTTTTGTATTGGTAGTATCTGTATGTGTAGAGGCTTTGTGCTGGGAGAGAAGCTGAGCCCTGATAAGGGGGCGGGGCTTCCCTGACTAGGGGTCCTATAAAGGTACCAGCCAGTCAGACAGCGGCACAGACAGCTGCAGCGGCACTGGAGCTAGCAAACAGAGCTGTAAACAGGGGAGTTTGAGTGGGAATTCTTTTGGAGGAGAAGGCATTTGTGTGTGTTTGGGTTTGTATTGCTAGTATCTGTATGTGTAGAGGCTTGGAGGGGCTTTGTGCTGGGAGCGAAGCTGAGCCCTGATTAGGGGGCGGGGCTTCACTGACTAGGGGTCCTGTAAAGGTAGCAGCCAGTCAGGCAGCGGCACAGACAGCTGCAGTGGCACAGGAGCTTGCAAACTGAGCTGGAAACAGGGGAGTTTGAGTGGGAGTTCTGTTGGAGGAGAAGGTATTTGTGTGTGTTTGGTTTTGTATTCGTGGTATCTGTATGTGTAGGGGCTTTGTGCTGGGAGAGAAGCTGAGCCCTGATTAGGGGGGGGGGCTTCACTGACTAGGGGTCCTATAAGCGGAGCAGCCAGTCAGGCAGCTGCACAGACAGCTGCAGCGGTACAGGAGCTAGCAAACAGAGCTGTAAACAGGGGAGTTTGAGTGGGAGTTCTGTTGGAGGAGAAGGTATTTGTGTGTGTGTTTGGTTTTGTATTGGTGGTATCTGTATGTGTAGAGGCTTGGAGGGGCTTTGTGCTGGGAGAGAAGCTGAGCCCTGATTAGGGGGCGTGGCTTCACTGACGAGGGTTCCTATAAAGGGAGCAGCCAGTCAGGCAGCAGCACAGGAGCTAGCAAACAGAGCTGTAAACAGGGGAGTTTGAGTGGGAGTTCTGTTGGAGGAGAAGGTATTTGTGTGTGTTTGGTTTTGTATTGGTAGTATCTGTATGTGTAGGGGCTTTGTGCTGGGAGAAAAGCTGAGCCCTGATTAGGGGGCGGGGCTTCACTGACTAGGGGTGCTATAAAGGGAGCAGCCAGTCATGCAGGGGAACAGACAGCTGCAGCGGCACAGGAGCTAGCAAACAGAGCTGTAAACAGGTGAGTTTGAGAGGGAGTTCTGTTGGAGGAGAAGGTATTTGTGTGTTTGGTTTTGTATTGGTAGTATCTGTATGAGTAGAGGCTTTGTGCTGGGAGAGAATCTGAGCCCTGATTAGGGGGCGGGGCTTCCCTGACTAGGGGTCCTATAAAGGTATCAACCAGTCAGGCAGCGGCACAGACAGGTGCAGCGGCACTGGAGCTAACAAATAGAGATGTAAACAGGGGAGTTTGAGTGGGAGTTCTGTTTGAGGAGAAGGTATTTGTGTGTGTGTTTGGTTTTGTATTGGTGGTATCTGTATTTGTAGAGGCTTGGAGGGGCTTTGTCCTGGGAGAGAAGCTGAGCCCTGATTAGGGGGCGGGGCTTCACTGACTAGGGGTCCTATAAAGGGAGCAGCCAGTCAGGCAGCTGCACAGACAGCTGCAGCGGTACAGGAGCTAGCAAACAGAGCTGTAAACAGGGGAGTTTGAGTGGGAGTTCTGTTGGAAGAGAAGGTATTTGTGTGTGTTTGGTTTTGTATTGGTAGTATCTGTATGTGTAGAGGCTTTGTGCTGGGAGAGAAGCTGAGCCCTGATAAGGGGGCGGGGCTTCACTGACGAGGGGTCCTATAAAGGGAGCAGCCAGTCAGGCAGCGACACAGACAGCTGCAGCGGTACAGGAGCTAGCAAACAGAGCTGTAAACAGGGGAGTTTGAGTGGGAGTTCTGTTGGAAGAGAAGGTATTTGTGTGTGTTTGGTTTTGTATTGGTAGTATCTGTATGTGTAGAGGCTTTGTGCTGGGAGAGAAGCTGAGCCCTGATAAGGGGGCGGGGCTTCACTGACTAGGCGTCCTATAAAGGTAGCAGCCAGTAAGGCAGTGGCACAGACATCTGCAGCGGCACTGGAGCTAGCAAATAGAGCTGTAAACAGGGGAGTTTGAGTGGGAGTTCTGTTGGAGGAGAAGGTATTTGTGTGTGTGTCTGGTTTTGTATTGGTGGTATCTGTGTTTGTAGAGGCTTGGAGGAGTTTTGTGCTGGGAGAGAAGCTGAGCCCTGATTAGGGGACGGGGCTTCGCTGACTCGGGGTCCTATGATTGTAGCAGCCAGTCAGGCAGCGTCACAGACAGCTGCAGGGGCACAGGAGCTAGCAAACAGAGCTGTAAACAGGGGAGTTTGAGTGGGAGTTCTGTTGGAGGAGAAGGTATTTGTGTGTGTTTGGTTTTGTATTGGTGGTATCTGTATGTGTAGGGGCTTTGTGCTGGGAGAGAAGCTGAGCCCTGATTAGGGGGCGGGGCTTCACTGACGAGGGGTCCTATAAAGGTAGCAACCAGTCAGGCAGCGGCACAGGAGCTTGCAAACAGAGCTGTAAACAGGGGAGTTTGATTGGGAGTTCTGTTGGAGGAGAAGGTGTTTGTGTGTGTCTGGTTTTGTATTGGTAGTATCTGTATGTGTAGAGGCTTTGTGCTGGGAGAGAAGCTGAGCCCTGATTAGGGGGCGGGGATTCCCTGACTAGGGGTCCTATAAAGGTACCAGCCAGTCAGGCAGCGGCACAGACATCTGCAGCGGCACTGGAGCTAGCAAATAGAGCTGTAAACAGGGGAGTTTGAGTGGGAGTTCTCTTTGAGGAGAAGGTATTTCTGTGTGTGTTTGGTTTTGTATTCGTGGTATCTGTATGTGTAGGGGCTTTGTGCTGGGAGAGAAGCTGAGCCCTGATTAGGGGGGGGCTTCACTGACTAGGGGTCCTATAAGCGGAGCAGCCAGTCAGGCAGCTGCACAGACAGCTGCAGCGGTACAGGAGCTAGCAAACAGAGCTGTAAACAGGGGAGTTTGAGTGGGAGTTCTGTTGGAGGAGAAGGTATTTGTGTGTGTGTTTGGTTTTGTATTGGTGGTATCTGTATGTGTAGAGGCTTGGAGGGGCTTTGTGCTGGGAGAGAAGCTGAGCCCTGATTAGGGGGCGGGGCTTCACTGTCTAGGGGTCCTATAAAGGTAGCAGCCAGTCAGGCAGCGACACAGACAGCTGCAGCGGTACAGGAGCTTGCAAACTGGGCTGTAAACAGGGGAGTTTGAGTGGGAGTTCTGTTGGAGGAGAAGGTATTTGTGTTTGTTTGGTTTTGTATTGGTAGTATCTGTATGTGTAGAGGCTTGGAGGGGCTTTGTGCTGGGAGCGAAGCTGAGCCCTGATTAGGGGGCGGGGCTTCACTGACTAGGGGTCCTATAAAGGTAGCAGCCAGTCAGGCAGCGGCACTGGAGCTAGCAAATGCAGCAGTAAACAGGGGAGTTTGAGTGGGAGTTCTGTTTGAGGAGAAGGTATTTCTGTGTGTGTTTGGTTTTGTATTGGTAATATCTGTATGTGTAGAGGCTTGGAGGGGCTTTGTGCTGGGAGAGAAGCTGAGCCCTGATTAGGGGGCGGGGCTTCACTGACTAGGGGTCCTATAAAGGTACCAGCCAGTCAGGCAGCGGCACAGACAGCTGCAGTGGCACAGGAGCTAGCAAACAGAGCTGTAAACAGGGGAGTTTTAGTGGGACCTCTGTTGGAGGAGAAGGTATTTGTGTGTGTTTGGTTTTGTATTGGTAGTATCTGTATGTGTAGGGGCTTTGTGCTGGGAGAAAAGCTGAGCCCTGATTAGGGGGCGGGGCTTCACTGACTACGGGTCCTATAGAGGGAGCAGCCAGTCAGGCAGGGGCACAGACAGCTGCAGCGGAACAGGAGCTAGCAAACAGAGCTGTAAACAGGGGAGTTTGAGAGGGAGTTCTGTTTGAGGAGAAGGTATTTGTGTGTGTTTGGTTTTGTGTTGGTGGTATCTGTATGTGTAGGGGCTTTGTGCTGGGAGAGAAGCTGAGCCCTGATTAGGGGGCGGGGCTTCACTGACTAGGGGTCCTATAAAGGCAGCAGGCAGTCAGGCAGCGGCACAGACAGCTGCAGTGGCACAGGAGCTAGCAAACAGAGCTGTAAACAGGGGAGTTTGAGTGGGAGTTCTGTTGGAGGAGAAGGTGTTTGTGTGTGTTTGGTTTTGTATTGGTATTATCTGTATGTGTAGAGGCTTTGTGCTGGGAGAGAAGCTGAGCCCTGATTAGGGGGCGGGACTTCCCTGTCTAGGGGTCCTATAAAGGTACCAGCCAGTCAGGCAGCGGCACAGACATCTGCAGCGGCACTGGAGCTAGCAAATAGAACAGTAAACAGGGGAGTTTGAGTGGGAGTTCTGTTTGAGGAGAAGGTATTTCTGCGTGTGTTTGGTTTTGTATTGGTGGTATCTGTATGTGTATAGGCTTGGAGGGGCTTTGTGCTGGGAGAGAAACTGAGCCCTGATTAGGGGGCGGGGCTTCACTGACTAGGGGTCCAATAAAGGGAGCAGCCAGTCAGGCAGGGGCACAGACAGCAGCAGCGGAACAGGAGCTACAAAACTGAGCTGTAAACAGGGGAGTTTGAGAGGGAGTTCTGTTGGAGGAGAAGGTATTTGTGTGTGTTTGGTTTTGTATTGGTAGTATCTGTATGTGTAGAGGCTTGGAGGGGCTTTGTGCTGGGAGAGAAGCTGAGCCCTGATTAGGGGGCGGGGCTTCACTGACTAGGGGTCCTATAAAAGTAGCAGCCAGTCAGGCAGCGGCACAGGAGCTAGCAAACAGAGCTGTAAACAGGGGAGTTTGAGTGGGAGTTCTGTTGGAGGAGAAGGTATTTGTGTGTGTTTGGTTTTGTATTGGTAGTATCTGTATGTGTAGAGGCTTGGAGGGGCTTTGTGCTGGGAGAGAAGCTGAGCCCTGATTAGGGGGCGGGGCTTCACTGACTAGGGGTCCTATAAAGGTAGCAGCCAGTCAGGCAGCGTCACAGACAGCTGCAGGGGCACAGGAGCTAGCAAACAGAGCTGTAAACAGGGAAGTTTGAGTGGGAGTTCTGTTGGAGGAGAAGGTATTTGTGTGTGTTTGGTTTTGTGTTGGTGGTATCTGTATGTGTAGGGGCTTTGTGCTGGGAGAGAAGCTGAGCCCTGATTAGGGGGCAGGGCTTCACTGACGAGGGGTCCTATAAAGGGAGCAGCCAGTCAGGCAGCAACACAGACAGCTGCAGCGGTACAGGAGCTAGCAAACAGAGCTGTAAACAGGGGAGTTTGAGAGGGAGTTCTGTTGGAGGAGAAGGTATTTGTGTGTGTTTGGTTTTGTATTGGTAGTATCTGTATGAGTAGAGGCTTTGTGCTGGGAGAGAATCTGAGCCCTGATTAGAGGGCGGGGCTTCACTGACTAGGGGTCCTATAAAGGTAGCAGCCAGTCAGGCAGCAGCACAGACAGCTGCATTGGCACAGGAGCTAGCAAACAGAGCTGTAAACAGGGGAGTTTGAGTGGGAGTTCTGTTGGGGGAGAAGGCATTTGTGTGTGTGATTGGTTTTGTACTGGTAGTATCTGTATGTGTAGAGGCTTGGAGGGGATTTGTGCTGGGAGAGAAGCTGAGCCCTGATTAGGGGGCGGGGCTTCCCTGTCTAGGGGTCCTATAAAGGTACCAGCTAGTCAGGCAGCGGCACAGACATCTGCAGCGGCACTGGAGCTAGCAAAGAGAGCTGTAAACAGGGGAGTGTGAGTGGGAGTTCTGTTGGAGGAGAAGCTATTTGTGTGTGTGTTTGGTTTTGTATTGGTAGTATCTGTATGTGTAGAGGCTTGGAGGGGCTTTGTGCTGGGAGCGAAGCTGAGCCCTGATTAGGGGGCGGGGCTTCACTGACTAGGGGTCCTATAAAGGTAGCAGCCAGTCAGGCAGCGGCACAGGAGCTAGCAAACAGAGCTGTAAACAGGGGAGTCTGAGTGGGAGTTCTGTTGGAGGAGAAGGCATTTGTGTGTGTGTTTGGTTTTGTATTGGTAGCATCTGTATGTGTAGGGGCTTTGTGCTGGGAGAGAAGCTGAGCCCTGATTAGGGGGCGGGGCTTCACTGACTAGGGGTCCTGTAAAGGGAGCAGCCAGTCAGGCAGCGGCACAGACAGCTGCAGTGGCAGAGGAGCTAGCAAAGAGAGCTGTAAACAGGGGAGTTTGAGTGGGAGTTCTGTTGGAGGAGAAGGTATTTGTGTGTGTGTTTGGTTTTGTATTGTTGGTATCTGTATGTGTAGAGGCTTGAAGGGGCTTTGTGCTGGGAGAGAAGCTGAGCCCTGATTAGGGGGCGGGGCTTCACTGACTAGGGGTCCTATAAAGGTAGCAGCCAGTCAGGCAGCGTCACAGACAGCTGCAGGGGCACAGGAGCTAGCAAACAGAGCTGTAAACTGGGAAGTTTGAGTGGGAGTTCTGTTGGAGGAGAAGGTATTTGTGTGTGTTTGGTTTTGTGTTGGTGGTATCTGTATGTGTAGGGGCTTTGTGCTGGGAGAGAAGCTGAGCCCTGATTAGGGGGCGGGGCTTCACTGACGAGGGGTCCTATAAACGGAGCAGCCAGTCAGGCAGCGGCACAGGAGCTAGCAAACAGAGCTGTAAACAGGGGAGTTTGAGTGGGACTTCTGTTGGAAGAGAAGGTATTTGTGTGGGTGTTTGGTTTTGTATTGGTAGTATCTGTATGTGTAGGGGCTTTGTGCTGGAAGAAAAGCTGAGCCCTGATTAGGGGGCGGGGCTTCACTGACTACGGGTCCTATAAAGGGAGCAGCCAGTCAGCCAGGGGCACAGACAGCTGCAGCGGAACAGGAGCTAGCAAACTGAGCTGTAAACAGCGGAGTTTGAGAGGGAGTTCGGTTGGAGGAGAAGGTATTTGTGTGTGTTTGGTTTTGTATTGGTAGTATCTGTATGAGTAGAGGCTTTGTGCTGGGAGAGAATCTGAGCCCTGATTAGGGGGCGGGGCTTCACTGACTAGGGGTCCTATAAAGGTAGCAGCCAGTCAGGCAGCGGCACAGACAGCTGCATTGGCACAGGAGCCAGCAAACAGGGGAGTTTGAGTGGGAGTTCTGTTGGAGGAGAAGGTATTTGTGTGTGTGTTTGGTTTTGTATTGTTGGTATCTGTATGTGTAGAGGCTTGGAGGGGCTTTGTGCTGGGAGAGAATCTGAGCCCTGATTAGGGGGCGTGGCTTCACTGACGAGGGGTCCTATAAAGGGAGCAGCCAGTCAGGCAGCGGCACAGGAGCTAGCAAACAGAGCTGTAAACAGGGGAGTATGAGTGGGAGTTCTGTTGGAGGAGAAGGTGTTTGTGTGTGTTTGGTTTTGTATTGGTCGTATCTGTATGTGTAGAGGCTTTGTGCTGGGAGAGAAGCTGAGCCCCGATAAGGGGGCGGGGCTTCACTGACTAGGCGTCCTATAAAGGGAGCAGCCAGTCAGGCGGCGGCATGGACAGCTGCCGCGGCACAGGAGCTAGCAAACAGAGCTGTTAACAGGGGAGTTTGAGTGGGAGTTCTGTTGGAGGGGAAGGTATTTGTGTGTGTTTGGATTTGTGTTGGTGGTATCTGTATGTGTAGGGGCTTTGTGCTGAGAGAGAAGCTGAGCTCTGATTAGGGGGCGGGGCTTCACTGACTAGGGGTCCTATAAAGGCAGCAGTCAGTCAGGCAGCGGCACAGACAGCTGCAGTGGCACAGGAGCTAGCAAAGAGAGCTGTAAACAGGGGAGTTTGAGTGGGAGTTCTGTTGGAGGAGAAGGTATTTGTGTGTGTGTTTGGTTTTGTATTGTTGGTATCTGTATGTGTAGAGGCTTGGAGGGGCTTTGTGCTGGGAGAGAAGCTGAGCCCTGATTAGGGGGCGGGGCTTCACTGACGAGGGGTCCTATAAAGGGAGCAGCCAGTCAGGCAGCGACACAGACAGCTGCAGCGGTACAGGAGCTAGCAAACAGAGCTGTAAACAGGGGAGTTTGAGTGGGAGTTCTGTTGGAGGAGAAGGTATTTGTGTGTGTTTTTGGTTTTGTATTGGTAGTATCTGTATGTGTAGAGGCTTTGTGCTGGGAGAGAAGCTGAGCCCCGATAAGGGGGCGGGGCTTCACTGACTAGGCGTCCTATAAAGGTAGCAGCCAGTCAGGCAGCGGCACAGCAGCTAGCAAACAGTGCTGTAAACACGGGAGTTTGAGTGGGAGTTCTGTTGGAGGAGAAGGTATTTGTGTGTGTTTGGTTTTGTATTGGTAGTATTTGTATGTGTAGAGGCTTGGAGGGGCTTTGTGCTGGGAGAGAAGCTGAGCCCTTATTAGGGGGCGGGACTTCCCTGACTAGGGGTCCTATAAAGCAAGCAGCCAGTCAGGCAGCAGCACAGGAGCTTGCAAACAGTGCTGTAAACACGGGAGTTTGAGTGGGAGATCTGTTGGAGGAGAAGGTATTTGTGTGTGTTTGGTTTTGTATTGGTGGTATCTGTATGTGTAGGGGCTTTTTGCTGGGAGAGAAGCTGAGCCCTGATTAGCGTGAAGGGCTTCACTGACCAGGGGTCCTATAAAGGTAGCAGCCAGTCAGGCAGCGGCACAGACAGCTGCAGTGGCACAGGAGCTTGCAAACTGAGCTGTAAACAGGGGAGTTTGAGTGGGAGTTCTGTTGGAGGAGAAGGTATTTGTGTTTGTTTGGTTTTGTATTGGTAGTATCTGTATGTGTAGAGGCTTGGAGGGGCTTTGTTCTGGGAGAGAAGCTGAGCCCTGATTAGGGGGCGGGGCTTCACTGACTAGGGTTCCTATAAAGGTAGCAGCCAGTCAGGCAGCGGCACAGACAGCTGCATTGGCACAGGAGCTAGCAAACGGGGGAGTTTGAGTGGGAGTTCTGTTGGAGGAGAAGGCATTTGTGTGTGTGTTTGGTTTTGTATTGGTAGCATCTGTATGTGTAGGGGCTTTGTGCTGGGAGAGAAGCTGAGCCCTGATTAGGGGGCGGGGCTTCACTGACTAGGGGTCCTATAAAGGCAGCAGTCAGTCAGGCAGCGGCACAGACAGCTGCAGCAGTACAGGAGCTAGCAAACTGAGCTGTAAACAGGGGAGTTTGAGAGGGAGTTCTGTTGGAGGAGAAGGTATTTGTGTGTGTGTTTGGTTTTGTATTGTTGGTATCTGTATGTGTAGAGGCTTGGAGGGGCTTTGTGCTGGGAGAGAAGCTGAGCCCTGATTAGGGGGCGGGGCTTCACTGACGAGGGGTGCTATAAAGGGAGCAGCCATTCAGGCAGCGACACAGACAGCTGCAGCGGTACAGGAGCTAGCAAACTGAGCTGTAAACAGGGGTGTTTGAGAGGGAGTTCTGTTGGAGGAGAAGGTATTTGCGTGTGTTTGGTTTTGTATTGGTAGTATCTGTATGTGTAGAGGCTTGGAGGGGCTTTGTGCTGGGAGCGAAGCTGAGCCCTGATTAGGGGGCGGGGCTTCACCGACTAGGGGTCCTATAAAGGGAGCAGCCAGTCAGGCAGCGGCACAGGAGCTAGCAAACAGAGCTGTAAACAGGGGAGTCTGAGTGGGAGTTCTGTTGGAGGAGAAGGCATTTGTGTGTGTGTTTGGTTTTGTATTGGTAGCATCTGTATGTGTAGGGCCTTTGTGCTGGGAGAGAAGCTGAGCCCTGATTAGGGGGCGGGGCTTCACTGACTAGGGGTCCTATAAAGGCAGCAGTCAGTCAGGCAGCGGCACAGACAGCTGCAGTGGCACAGGAGCTAGCAAAGAGAGCTGTAAACAGGGGAGTTTGAGTGGGAGTTCTGTTGGAGGAGAAGGTATTTGTGTGTGTGTTTGGTTTTGTATTGTTGGTATCTGTATGTGTAGAGGCTTGGAGGGGCTTTTTCCTGGGAGAGAAGCTGAGCCCTGATTAGGGGGCGGGGCTTCACTGACGAGGGGTCCTATAAAGGTAGCAGCCAGTCAGGCAGCGGCACAGCAGCTAGCAAACAGTGCTGTAAACACGGGAGTTTGAGTGGGAGTTCTGTTGGAGGAGAAGGTATATGTGTGTGTTTGGTTTCGTATTGGTAGTATCTGTATGTGTAGAGGCTTGGAGGGGCTTTGTGCTGGGAGAAACGCTGAGCCCTGATTAGGGGGCGGGACTTCCCTGACTAGGGGTCCTATAAAGCTAGCAGCCAGTCAGGCAGCAGCACAGGAGCTAGCAAACAGTGCTGTAAACACGGGAGTTTGAGTGGGAGTTCTGTTGGAGGAGAAGGTATTTGTGTGTGTTTGGTTTTGTATTGGTGGTATCTGTATGTGTAGGGGCTTTTTGCTGGGAGAGAAGCTGAGCCCTGATTAGCGTGCAGGGCTTCACTGACCAGGGGTCCTATAAAGGTAGCAGCCAGTCAGGCAGCGGCACAGACAGCTGCAGTGGCACAGGAGCTTGCAAACTGAGCTGTAAAGAGGGGAGTTTGAGTGGGAGTTCTGTTGGAGGAGAAGGCATTTGTGTGTGTGTTTGGTTTTGTATTGGTGGTATCTGTATGTGTAGAGGCTTGGAGGGGCTTTGTGCTGGGAGCGAAGCTCAGCCCTGATTAGGGGGCGGGGCTTCACTGACGAGGGTTCCTATAAAGGGAGCAGCCAGTCAGGCAGCAACACAGGAGCTAGCAAACAGAGCTGTAAACAGGGGAGTTTGAGTGGGACTTCTGTTGGAGGAGAAGGTATTTGTGTGTGTGTTTGGTATTGTATTGGCAGTATCTGTATGTGTAGGGGCTTTGTGCTGGGAGAAAAGCTGAGCCCTGATTAGGGGGCGGGGCTTCGCTGACTAGGGGTCCTATGATTGTAGCAGCCAGTCAGGCAGCGTCACAGACAGCTCCAGGGGCACAGGAGCTAGCAAACAGAGCTGTAAACAGGGGAGTTTGAGTGGGAGTTCTGTTGGAGGAGAAGGTATTTGTGTGTGTTTGGTTCTGTATGGGTAGCATCTGTATGTGTAGGGGCTTTGTGCTGGGAGAGAAGCTGAGCCCTGATTAGGGGGCGGGGCTTCACTGACTAGGGGTCCTATAAAGGGAGCAGCCAGTCAGGCAGCTGCACAGACAGCTGGAGCGGTACAGGAGCTAGCAAACAGAGCTGTAAACAGGGGAGTTTGAGTGGGAGTTCTGTTGGAGGAGAAGGCATTTGTGTGTGTGTTTGGTTTTGTATTGGTGGTATCTGTATGTGTAGAGGCTTGGAGGGGCTTTGTGCTGGGAGAGAAGCTGAGCCCTGATTAGCGTGCAGGGCTTCACTGACCAGGGGTCCTATAAAGGTAGCAGCCAGTCAGGCAGCGGCACAGACAGCTGCAGTGGCACAGGAGCTTGCAAACTGAGCTGTAAACAGGGGAGTTTGAGTGGGAGTTCTGTTGGAGGAGAAGGTATTTGTGTTTGTTTGGTTTTGTATTGGTAGTATCTGTATGTGCAGAGGCTTGGAGGGGCTTTGTGCTGGGAGAGAAGCTGAGCCCTGATTAGGGGGCGGGGCTTCACTGACTAGGGGTCCTATAAAGGTACCAACCAGTCAGGCAGCAGCACAGGAGCTAGCAAACAGAGCTGTAAACAGGGGAGTTTGAGAGGGAGTTCTGTTGGAGGAGAAGGTATTTGTGTGTTTGGTTTTGTATTGGTAGTATCTGTATGAGTAGAGGCTTTGTGCTGGGAGAGAATCTGAGCCCTGATTAGGGGGCGGGGCTTCCCTGACTAGGGGTCCTATAAAGGTACCAACCAGTCAGGCAGCGGCACATACAGCTGCAGCGGCACTGGAGCTAGCAAATAGAGCTGTAAACAGGGGAGTTTGAGTGGGAGTTCTGTTTGAGGAGAAGGTATTTGTGTGTGTTTGGTTTTGTATTGGTGGTATCTGTATGTGTAGGGGCTTTGTGCTGGGAGAGAAGCTGAGCCCTGATTAGGGGGCGGGGCTTCGCTGACTAGGGGTCCTATGATTGTAGCAGCCAGTCAGGCAGCGTCACAGACAGCTCCAGGGGCACAGGAGCTAGCAAACACAGCTGTAAACAGGGGAGTTTGAGTGGGAGTTCTGTTCGAGGAGAAGGTATTTGTGTGTGTTTGGTTTTGTGTTGGTGGTATCTGTATGTGTAGGGGCTTTGTGCTGGGAGAGAATCTGAGCCCTGATTAGGGGGCGGGGCTTCACTGACTAGGGGTCCTATAAAGGTAGCAGCCAGTCAGGCAGCGGCACAGACAGCTGCATTGGCACAGGAGCTAGCAAACGGGGGAGTTTGAGTGGGAGTTCTGTTGGAGGAGAAGGTATTTGTGTGTGTGTTTGGTTTTGTATTGGTAGTATCTGTATGTGTAGAGGCTTGGAGGGGCTTTGTGCTGGGAGAAAAGCTGAGCCCTGATTAGGGGGCGGGACTTCCCTGACTAGGGGTCCTATAAAGCTAGCAGCCAGTCAGGCAGCAGCACAGGAGCTAGCAAACAGTGCTGTAAACACGGGAGTTTGAGTGGGAGTTCTGTTGGAGGAGAAGGTATTTGTGTGTGTTTTTTTTTGTGTTGGTGGTATCTGTATGTGTAGGGGCTTTGTGCTGGGAGAGAAGCTGAGCCCTGATTAGGGGGCGGGGCTTCGCTGACTAGGGGTCCTATGATTGTAGCAGCCAGTCAGGCAGCTGCACAGACAGCTGGAGCGGTACAGGAGCTAGCAAACAGAGCTGTAAACAGGGGAGTTTGAGTGGGAGTTCTGTTGGAGGAGAAGGTATTTGTGTGTGTTTGGTTTTGTATTGGTAGCATCTGTATGTGTAGGGGCTTTGCGCTGGGAGAGAAGCTGAGCCCTGATTAGGGGGCGGGGCTTCACTGACTAGGGGTTCTATAAAGGCAGCAGCCAGTCAGGCGTCGGCACGGACAGCTGCAGCGGCACAGGAGCTAGCAAACAGAGCTGTAAACAGGGGAGTTTGATTGGGAGTTCTGTTGGAGGAGAAGGTATTTGTGTGTGTTTGGTTTTGTATTGGTGGTATCTGTATGTGTAGGGGCTTTCTGCTCCGAGAGAAGCTGAGCCCTGATTAGGGGGCGGGGCTTCACTGACTAGGGGTCCTATAAAGGGAGCAGCCAGTCAGGCAGCTGCACAGACAGCTGCAGCGGTACAGGAGCTAGCAAACAGAGCTGTAAACAGGGGAGTTTGAGTGGGAGTTCTGTTGGAGGAGAAGGCATTTGTGTGTGTGTTTGGTTTTGTATTGGTGGTATCTGTATGTGTAGAGGCTTGGAGGGGCTTTGTGCTGGGAGAGAAGCTGAGCCCTGATTAGCGTGCAGGGCTTCACTGACCAGGGGTCCTATAAAGGTAGCAGCCAGTCAGGCAGCGGCACAGACAGCTGCAGTGGCACAGGAGCTTGCAAACTGAGCTGTAAACAGGGGAGTTTGAGTGGGAGTTCTGTTGGAGGAGAAGGTATTTGTGTTTGTTTGGTTTTGTATTGGTAGTATCTGTATGTGCAGAGGCTTGGAGGGGCTTTGTGCTGGGAGAGAAGCTGAGCCCTGATTAGGGGGCGGGGCTTCACTGACTAGGGGTCCTATAAAGGTACCAACCAGTCAGGCAGCAGCACAGGAGCTAGCAAACTGAGCTGTAAACAGGGGAGTTTGAGAGGGAGTTCTGTTTGAGGAGAAGGTATTTGTGTGTTTGGTTTTGTATTGGTGGTATCTGTATGTGTAGGGGCTTTGTGCTGGGAGAGAATCTGAGCCCTGATTAGGGGGCGGGGCTTCGCTGACTAGGGGTCCTATGATTGTAGCAGCCAGTCAGGCAGCGTCACAGACAGCTCCAGGGGCACAGGAGCTAGCAAACAGAGCTGTAAACAGGGGAGTTTGAGTGGGAGTTCTGTTCGAGGAGAAGGTATTTGTGTGTGTTTGGTTTTGTGTTGGTGGTATCTGTATGTGTAGGGGCTTTGTGCTGGGAGAGAATCTGAGCCCTGATTAGGGGGCGGGGCTTCACTGACTAGGGGTCCTATAAAGGTAGCAGCCAGTCAGGCAGCGGCACAGACAGCTGCATTGGCACAGGAGCTAGCAAACGGGGGAGTTTGAGTGGGAGTTCTGTTGGAGGAGAAGGTATTTGTGTGTGTGTTTGGTTTTGTATTGGTAGTATCTGTATGTGTAGAGGCTTGGAGGGGCTTTGTGCTGGGAGAAAAGCTGAGCCCTGATTAGGGGGCGGGACTTCCCTGACTAGGGGTCCTATAAAGCTAGCAGCCAGTCAGGCAGCAGCACAGGAGCTAGCAAACAGTGCTGTAAACACGGGAGTTTGAGTGGGACTTCTGTTGGAGGAGAAGGTATTTGTGTGTGTGTTTGGTATTGTATTGGCAGTATCTGTATGTGTAGGGGCTTTGTGCTGGGAGAAAAGCTGAGCCCTGATTAGGGGGCGGAGCTTCGCTGACTAGGGGTCCTATAAAGGGAGCAGCCAGTCAGGCAGCTGCACAGACAGCTGCAGCGGTACAGGAGCTAGCAAACTGAGCTGTAAACAGGGGAGTTTGAGAGGGAGTTTTGTTGGAGGAGAAGGTATTTGTGTGTGTGTTTGGTTTTGTATTGTTGGTATCTGTATGTGTAGAGGCTTGGAGGGGCTTTGTGCTGGGAGCGAAGCTGAGCCCTGATTAGGGGGCGGGGCTTCACCGACTAGGGGTCCTATAAAGGGAGCAGCCAGTCAGGCAGCGGCACAGGAGCTAGCAAACAGAGCTGTAAACAGGGGAGTCTGAGTGGGAGTTCTGTTGGAGGAGAAGGCATTTGTGTGTGTGTTTGGTTTTGTATTGGTAGCATCTGTATGTGTAGGGGCTTTGTGCTGGGAGAGAAGCTGAGCCCTGATTAGGGGGCGGGGCTTCACTGACTAGGGGTCCTATAAAGGCAGCAGTCAGTCAGGCAGCGGCACAGACAGCTGCAGTGGCACAGGAGCTAGCAAAGAGAGCTGTAAACAGGGGAGTTTGAGTGGGAGTTCTGTTGGAGGAGAAGGTATTTGTGTGTGTGTTTGGTTTTGTATTGTTGGTATCTGTATGTGTAGAGGCTTGGAGGGGCTTTGTGCTGGGAGAGAAGCTGAGCCCTGATTAGGGGGCGGGGCTTCACTGACGAGGGGTCCTATAAAGGTAGCAGCCAGTCAGGCAGCGGCACAGCAGCTAGCAAACAGTGCTGTAAACACGGGAGTTTGAGTGGGAGTTCTGTTGGAGGAGAAGGTATATGTGTGTGTTTGGTTTCGTATTGGTAGTATCTGTATGTGTAGAGGCTTGGAGGGGCTTTGTGCTGGGAGAAAAGCTGAGCCCTGATTAGGGGGCGGGACTTCCCTGACTAGGGGTCCTATAAAGCTAGCAGCCAGTCAGGCAGCAGCACAGGAGCTAGCAAACAGTGCTGTAAACACGGGAGTTTGAGTGGGAGTTCTGTTGGAGGAGAAAGTATTTGTGTGTGTTTGGTTTTGTATTGGTGGTATCTGTATGTGTAGGGGCTTTTTGCTGGGAGAGAAGCTGAGCCCTGATTAGCGTGCAGGGCTTCGCTGACTAGGGGTCCTATGATTGTAGCAGCCAGTCAGGCAGCGTCACAGACAGCTCCAGGGGCACAGGAGCTAGCAAACAGAGCTGTAAACAGGGGAGTTTGAGTGGGAGTTCTGTTGGAGGAGAAGGTATTTGTGTGTGTTTGGTTCTGTATTGGTAGCATCTGTATGTGTAGGGGCTTTGTGCTGGGAGAGAAGCTGAGCCCTGACTAGGGGGCGGGGCTTCACTGACTAGGGGTCCTATAAAGGGAGCAGCCAGTCAGGCAGCTGCACAGACAGCTGGAGCGGTACAGGAGCTAGCAAACAGAGCTGTAAACAGGGGAGTTTGAGTGGGAGTTCTGTTCGAGGAGAAGGTATTTGTGTGTGTTTTTTTTTGTGTTGGTGGTATCTGTATGTGTAGGGGCTTTCTGCTCCGAGAGAAGCTGAGCCCTGATTAGGGGGCGGGGCTTCACTGACTAGGGGTCCTATAAAGGGAGCAGCCCGTCAGGCAGCTGCACAGACAGCTGCAGCGGTACAGGAGCTAGCAAACAGAGCTGTAAACAGGGGAGTTTGAGTGGGAGTTCTGTTGGAGGAGAAGGTATTTGTGTGTGTTTTTGGTTTTGTATTGGTAGTATCTGTATGTGTAGAGGCTTGGAGGGGCTTTGTGCTGGGAGCGAAGCTGAGCCCTGATTAAGGGGCGGGGCTTCACTGACTAGGGGTCCTATAAAGCTAGCAGCCAGTCAGGCAGCAGCACAGGAGCTAGCAAACAGTGCTGTAAACACGGGAGTTTGAGTGGGAGTTCTGTTGGAGGAGAAGGTATTTGTGTTTGTTTGGTATTGTATTGGTAGTATCTGTGTGTGTAGAGGCTTGGAGGGGCTTTGTGCTGGGAGCGAAGCTGAGCCCTGATTAGGGGGCGGGGCTTCACTGACTAGGGGTCCTATAAAGGTAGCAGCCAGTCAGGCAGCGGCACAGACAGCTGCAGCGGCACTGGAGCTAGCAAACAGAGCTGTAAACAGGGGAGTTTGAGTGGGAGTTCTGTTGGAGGAGAAGGTATTTGTGTTTGTTTGGTTTTGTATTGGTAGTATCTGTATGTGCAGAGGCTTGGAGGGGCTTTGTGCTGGGAGAGAAGCTGAGCCCTGATTAGGGGGCGGGGCTTCACTGACTAGGGGTCCTATAAAGGTACCAACCAGTCAGGCAGCAGCACAGGAGCTAGCAAACAGAGCTGTAAACAGGGGAGTTTGAGAGGGAGTTCTGTTGGAGAAGGTATTTGTGTGTTTGGTTTTGTATTGGTAGTATCTGTATGAGTAGAGGCTTTGTGCTGGGAGAGAATCTGAGCCCTGATTAGGGGGCGGGGCTTCCCTGACTAGGGGTCCTATAAAGGTACCAACCAGTCAGGCAGCGGCACATACAGCTGCAGCGGCACTGGAGCTAGCAAATAGAGCTGTAAACAGGGGAGTTTGAGTGGGAGTTCTGTTTGAGGAGAAGGTATTTGTGTGTGTGTTTGGTTTTGTATTGGTGGTATCTGTATGTGTAGGGGCTTTGTGCTGGGAGAGAAGCTGAGCCCTGATTAGGGGGCGGGGCTTCGCTGACTAGGGGTCCTATGATTGTAGCAGCCAGTCAGGCAGCGTCACAGACAGCTCCAGGGGCACAGGAGCTAGCAAACAGAGCTGTAAACAGGGGAGTTTGAGTGGGAGTTCTGTTCGAGGAGAAGGTATTTGTGTGTGTTTGGTTTTGTATTGGTAGTATCTGTATGTGTAGAGGCTTTGTGCTGGGAGAGAAGCTGAGTCCTGATAAGGGGGCGGGGCTTCACTGACTAGGCGTCCTATAAAGGTAGCAGCCAGTCAGGCAGCGGCACAGCAGCAAGCAAACAGTGCTGTAAACACGGGAGTTTGAGTGGGAGTTGTGTTGGAGGAGAAGGTATTTGTGTGTGTTTGGTTTTGTATTGGTGGTATCTGTATGTGTAGGGGCTTTTTGCTGGGAGAGAAGCTGAGCCCTGATTAGCGTGCAGGGCTTCACTGACCAGGGGTCCTATAAAGGTAGCAGCCAGTCAGGCAGCGGCACAGACAGCTGCAGCGGCACTGGAGCTAGCAAACAGAGCTGTAAACAGGGGAGTTTGAGAGGGAGTTCTGTTGGAGGAGAAGGCATTTGTGTGTGTGTTTGGTTTTGTATTGGTGGTATCTGTATGTGTAGAGGCTTGGAGGGGCTTTGTGCTGGGAGCGAAGCTGAGCCCTGATTAGGGGGCGGGGCTTCACTGACTAGGGGTCCTATAAAAGGAGCAGCCAGTCAGGCAGCGGCACAGGAGCTAGCAAACAGAGCTGTAAACAGGGGAGTTTGAGTGGGAGTTCTGTTGGAGAGGAAGGTATTTGTGTGTGTTTGGTTTTGTATTGGTAGTATCTGTATGTGTAGGGACTTTGTGCTGGGAGAAAAGCTGAGCCCTGATTAGGGGGCGGGGCTTCACTGACTAGGGGTCCTATAAAAGGAGCAGCCAGTCAGGCAGCGGCACAGGAGCTAGCAAACAGAGCTGTAAACAGGTGAGTTTGAGAGGGAGTTCTGTTGGAGGAGAAGGTATTTGTGTGTTTGGTTTTGTATTGGTGGTATCTGTATTTGTAGGGGCTTTGTGCTGAGAGAGAAGCTGAGCCCTGATTAGGGGGCGGGCTTCACTGACTAGGGGTCCTATAAAGGCAGCAGCCAGTCAGGCAGCGGCACAGACAGCTGCAGTGGCACAGGAGCTAGCAAAGAGAGATGTAAACAGGGGAGTTTGAGTGGGAGTTCTGTTGGAGGAGAAGGCATTTGTGTGCGTGTTTGGTTTTGTATTGTTGGTATCTGTATGTGTAGAGGCTTGGAGGGGCTTTGTGCTGGGAGAGAAGCTGAGCCCTGATTAGGGGGCGGGGCTTAACTGACGAGGGGTCCTATAAAGGGAGCAGACAGTCAGGCAGCGACACAGACAGCTGCAGCGGTACAGGAGCTAGCAAACAGAGCTGTAAACAGGGGAGTTTGAGTGGGAGTTCTGTTGGAAGAGAAGGTATTTGTGTGTGTTTCGTTTTGTATTGGTAGTATCTGTATGTGTAGGGTCTTTGTGCTGGTAGAAAAGCTGAGCCCTGATTAAGGGGCGGGGCTTCACTGACTAGGGGTCCTAGAAAGATAGCAGCCAGTCAGGCAGCGGCACAGGAGCTAGCAAACAGAGCTCTAAACAGGGGAGTATGACTGGGAGTTCTGTTGGAGGAGAAGGTGTTTGTGTGTGTTTGGTTTTGTATTGGTAGTATCTGTATGTGTAGAGGCTTTGTGCTGGGAGAGAAGCTGAGCCCTGATAAGGGGGCGGGGCTTCACTGACGAGGCGTCCTATAAAGGTAGCAGCCAGTCAGGCAGCGGCACAGGAGCTAGCAAACAGAGCTGTAAACAGGGGAGTTTGAGTGGGACTTCTGTTGGAGGAGAAGGTATTTGTGTGCGTGTTTGGTATTGTATTGGTAGTATCTGTATGAGTAGAGGCTTGGAGGGGCTTTGTGCTGGGAGCGAAGCTGAGCCCTGATTAGGGGGCGGGGCTTCACTGACTAGGGGTCCTATAAAGGTAGCAGCCAGTCAGGCAGCGGCACAGGAGCTAGCAAACAGAGCTGTAAACAGGGGAGTTTGAGTGGGACTTCTGTTGGAGGAGATGGTATTTGTGTGTGTGTTTGGTATTGTATTGGTAGTATCTGTATGTGTAGAGGCATGGAGGGGCTTTGTGCTGGGAGCGAAGCTGAGCCCTGATTAGGGGGCGGGGCTTCATTGACTAGGGGTCCTATAAAGGGAGCAGCCAGTCAGGCAGGGGCACAGACAGCTGCAGCGGAACAGGAGCTACAAAACCGAGCTGTAAACAGGGGAGTTTGAGAGGGAGTTCTGTTGGAGGAGAAGGTATTTGTGTGTGTTTGGTTTTGTATTGGTAGTATCTGTATGAGTAGAGGCTTTGTGCTGGGAGAGAATCTGAGACCTGATTAGGGGGCGGGGCTTCACTGACTAGGGGTCCTATAAAGGGAGCAGCCAGTCAGGCAGCAGCACAGACAGCTGCATTGGCACAGGAGCTAGCAAACAGAGCTGTAAACAGGGGAGTTTGAGTGGGAGTCCTGTTGGAGGAGAAGGCATTTGTGTGTGTGTTTGGTTTTGTATTGGTAGTATCTGTATGTGTAGAGGCTTGGAGGGGCTTTGTGCTGGGAGAGAAGCTGAGCCCTGATTAGGGGGCGGGGCTTCACTGACTAGGGGTCATATAAAGGTAGCAGCCAGTCAGGCAGCGTCACAGACAGCTGCAGGGGCACAGGAGCTAGCAAACAGAGCTGTAAACAGGGAAGTTTGAGTGGGAGTTCTGTTGGAGGAGAAGGTATTTGTGTGTGTTTGGTTTTGTGTTGGTGGTATCTGTATGTGTAGGGGCTTTGTGCTGGGAGAGAAGCTGAGCCCTGATTAGGGGGCGGGGCTTCACTGACGAGGGGTCCTATAAAGGTAGCAGCCAGTCAGGCAGCGGCACAGACAGCTGCAGCGGCACTGGAGCTAGCAAACAGAGCTGTAAACAGGGGAGTTTGAGAGGGAGTTCTGTTGGAGGAGAAGGCATTTGTGTGTGTGTTTGGTTTTGTATTGGTAGTATCTGTATGTGTAGGGGCTTTGTGCTGGGAGCGAAGCTGAGCCCTGATTAGGGGGCGGGGCTTCACTGACTAGGGGTCCTATAAAGGTAGCAGCCAGTCAGGCAGCAGCACAGGAGCTAGCAAACAGAGCTGTAAACAGGGGAGTTTGAGTGGGAGTTCTGTTGGAGGAGAAGGTATTTGTGTGTGTTTGGTTTTGTATTGGTAGTATCTGTATGTGTAGGGGCTTTGTGCTGGGAGAAAAGCTGAGCCCTGATTAGGGGGCGGGGCTTCACTGACTAGGGGTCCTATAAAAGGAGCAGCCAGTCAGGCAGGGGAACAGACAGCTGCAGCGGCACAGGAGCTAGCAAACAGAGCTGTAAACAGGTGAGTTTGAGAGGGAGTTCTGTTGGAGGAGAAGGTATTTGTGTGTTTGGTTTTGTATTGGTGGTATCTGTATTTGTAGAGGCTTGGAGGGGCTTTGTGCTGGGAGAGAAGCTGAGCCCTGATTAGGGGGCGGGGCTTCGCTGACTAGGGGTCCTATGATTGTAGCAGCCAGTCAGGCAGCGTCACAGACAGCTCCAGGGGCACAGGAGCTAGCAAAGAGAGATGTAAACAGGGGAGTTTGAGTGGGAGTTCTGTTGGAGGAGAAGGCATTTGTGTGTGTGTTTGGTTTTGTATTGTTGGTATCTGTATGTGTAGAGGCTTGGAGGGGCTTTGTGCTGGGAGAGAAGCTGAGCCCTGATTAGGGGGCGGGGCTTCACTGACGAGGGGTCCTATAAAGGGAGCAGACAGTCAGGCAGCGACACAGACAGCTGCAGCGGTACAGGAGCTAGCAAACAGAGCTGTAAACAGGGGAGTTTGAGTGGGAGTTCTGTTGGAAGAGAAGGTATTTGTGTGTGTTTCGTTTTGTATTGGTAGTATCTGTATGTGTAGGGTCTTTGTGCTGGTAGAAAAGCTGAGCCCTGATTAAGGGGCGGGGCTTCACTGACTAGGGGTCCTAGAAAGATAGCAGCCAGTCAGGCAGCGGCACAGGAGCTAGCAAACAGAGCTCTAAACAGGGGAGTATGAGTGGGAGTTCTGTTGGAGGAGAAGGTGTTTGTGTGTGTTTGGTTTTGTATTGGTAGTATCTGTATGTGTAGAGGCTTTGTGCTGGGAGAGAAGCTGAGCCCTGATAAGGGGGCGGGGCTTCACTGACTAGGCGTCCTATAAAGGTAGCAGCCAGTCAGGCAGCGGCACAGGAGCTAGCAAACAGAGCTGTAAACAGGGGAGTTTGAGTGGGAGTTCTGTCTGAGGAGAAGGTATTTCTGTGTGTGTTTGGTTTTGTATTGGTGGTATCTGTATGTGTATAGGCTTGGAGGGGCTTTGTGCTGGGAGCGAAGCTGAGCCCTGATTAGGGGGCGGGGGTTCACTGACTAGGGGTCCTATAAAGGTAGCAGCCAGTCAGGCAGCGGCACAGGAGCTAGCAAACAGAGCTGTAAACAGGGGAGTTTGAGTGGGACTTCTGTTGGAGGAGAAGGTATTTGTGTGTGTGTTTGGTATTGTATTGGTAGTACCTGTATGTGTAGAGGCTCGGAGGGGCTTTGTGCTGGGAGCGAAGCTGAGCCCTGAGTAGGGGGCGGGGCTTCACTGACTAGGGGTCCTATAAAGGGAGCAGCCAGTCCGGCAGGGGCACAGACAGCTGCAGAGGAACAGGAGCTACAAAACTGAGCTGTAAACAGGGGAGTTTGAGAGGGAGTTCTGTTTGAGGAGAAGGTATTTGTGTGTGTTTGGTTTTGTATTGGTAGTATCTGTATGTGTAGGGGCTTTGTGCTGGGAGAAAAGCTGAGCCCTGATTAGGGGGCGGGGCTTCACTGACTACGGGTCCTATAAAGGGAGCAGCCAGTCAGGCAGGGGCACAGACAGCTGCAGCGGAACAGGAGCTAGCAAACAGAGCTGTAAACAGGGGAGTTTGAGAGGGAGTTCTGTTTGAGGAGAAGGTATTTGTGTGTGTTTGGTTTTGTATTGGTAGTATCTGTATGTGTAGGGGCTTTGTGCTGGGAGAAAAGCTGAGCCCTGATTAGGGGGCGGGGCTTCATTGACGAGGGGTCCTATAAAGGTAGCAGCCAGTCAGGCAGCAGCACAGGAGCTAGCAAACAGAGCTGTGAACAGGGGAGTTTGAGTGGGACTTCTGTTGGACGAGAAGGTATTTGTGTGTGTTTGGTTTTGTATTGGTAGTATCTGTATGAGTAGAGGCTTTGTGCTGGGAGAGAATCTGAGCCCTGATAAGGGGGCGGGGCTTCACTGACTACGGGTCCTATAAAGGGAGCAGCCAGTCAAGCAGGGGCACAGACAGCTGCAGCGGAACAGGAGCTAGCAAACTGAGCTGTAAACAGGGGATTTTGAGAGGGAGTTCTGTTGGAGGAGAAGGTATTTGTGTGTGTTTGGTTTTGTATTGGTAGTATCTGTATGAGTAGAGGCTTTGTGCTGGGAGAGAATGTGAGCCCTGATTAGGGGGCGGGGCTTCACTGACCAGGGGTCCAATAAAGGGAGCAGTCAGTCAGGCAGCTGCACAGACAGCTGCAGCGGTACAGGAGCTAGCAAACAGAGCTGTAAACAGGGGAGTTTGAGTGGGAGTTCTGTTCGAGGAGAAGGTATTTGTGTGTGTTTGCTTTTGTGTTGGTGGTATCTGTATGTGTAGGGGCTTTGTGCTGGGAGAGAAGCTGAGCTCTGATTAGGGGGCGGGGCTTCACTGACTAGGGGTCCTATAAAGGCAGCAGCCAGTCAGGCAGCGGCACAGACAGCTGCAGTGGCACAGGAGCTAGCAAAGAGAGCTTTAAACAGGGGAGTTTGAGTGGGAGTTCTGTTGGAGGAGAAGGTATTTGTGTGTGTTTGGTTTTGTATTGGTGGTATCTGTATGTGTCGAGGCTTGGAGGGGCTTTGTGCTGGGAGAGAAGCTGAGCCCTGATTAGGGGGCGGGGCTTCACTGACGAGGGGTCCTATAAAGGGAGCAGCCAGTCAGGCAGCGACACAGACAGCAGCAGCGGTACAGGAGCTAGCAAACAGGGCTGTAAATAGGGGACTTTGAGTGGGAGTTCTGTTGGAGGAGAAGCTATTTGTGTGTGTGTTTGGTTTTGTATTGGTAGTATCTGTATGTGTAGAGGCTTGGAGGGGCTTTGTGCTGGGAGCGAAGCTGAGCCCTGATTAGAGGGCGGGGCTTCACTGACTAGGGGTCCTATAAAGGTAGCAGACAGTCAGGCAGCGGCACAGGAGCTAGCAAACAGAGCTGTAAACTGGGGAGTCTGAGTGGGACTTCTGTTGGAAGAGAAGGTATTTGTGTGTGTTTGGTTTTGTATTGGTAGTATCTGTATGTGTAGGGGCTTTGTGCTGGGAGAAAAGCTGAGCCCTGATTAGGGGGCGGGGCTTCACTGACTACGGGTCCTATAAAGGGAGCAGCCAGTCAGGCAGGGGCACAGACAGCTGCAGCGGAACAGGAGCTAGCAAACTGAGCTGTAAACAGGGGAGTTTGAGAGGGAGTTCTGTTGGAGGAGAAGGTATTTGTGTGTGTTTGGTTTTGTATTGGTAGTATCTGTATGAGTAGAGGCTTTGTGCTGGGAGAGAATCTGAGCCCTGATTAGGGGGCGGGGCTTCACTGACTAGGGGTCCTATAAAGGTAGCAGCCAGTCAGGCAGCGGCACAGAGAGCTGCATTTGCACAGGAGCTAGCAAACAGAGCTGTAAACAGGGGAGTTTGAGTGGGAGTTCTGTTGGAGGAGAAGGTATTTTTGTGTGTTTGGTTTTGTATTGGTGGTATCTGTATGTGTCGAGACTTGGAGGGGCTTTGTGCTGGGAGAGAAGCTGAGCCCTGATTAGGGGGCGGGGCTTCACTGACGAGGGGTCCTATAAAGGGAGCAGCCAGTCAGGCAGCGACACAGACAGCAGCAGCGGTACAGGAGCTAGCAAACAGGGCTGTAAATAGGGGACTTTGAGTGGGAGTTCTGTTGGAGGAGAAGCTATTTGTGTGTGTGTTTGGTTTTGTATTGGTAGTATCTGTATGTCTAGAGGCTTGGAGGGGATTTGTGCTGGGAGCGAAGCTGAGCCCTGATTAGGGGGCGGGGCTTCACTGACTAGGGGTCCTATAAAGGTAGCAGACAGTCAGGCAGCGGCACAGGAGCTAGCAAACAGAGCTGTAAACAGGGGACTTTGAGTGGGAGTTCTGTTGGAGGAGAAGGCATTTGTGTGTGTGTTTGGTTTTGTATTGGTAGCATCTGTATGTGTAGGGGCTTTGTGCTGGGAGAGAAGCTGAGCCCTGATTAGGGGGCGGGGCTTCAATGACGAGGGGTCCTATAAAGGGAGCAGCCAGTCAGGCAGCGACACAGACAGCTGCAGCGGTACAGGAGCTAGCAAACAGAGCTGTAAACAGGGGAGTTTGAGTGGGACTTCTGTTGGAGGAGAAGGTATTTGTGTGTGTGTTTGGTATTGTATTGGTAGTATCTGTATGTGTAGAGGCTTGGAGGGGCTTTGTGCTGGGAGCGAAGCTCAGCCCTGATTAGGGGGCGGGCTTCATTGACTAGGGGTCCTATAAAGGGAGCAGCCAGTCAGGCAGGGGCACAGACAGCTGCAGCGGAACAGGAGCTACAAAACTGAGCTGTAAACAGGGGAGTTTGAGTTGGAGTTCTGTTTGAGGAGAAGGTATTTGTGTGTTTGGTTTGGTATTGGTAGTGTCTGTATGAGTAGAGGCTTTGTGCTGGGAGAGAATCTGAGCCCTGATTAGGGGGCGGGGCTTCCCTGACTAGGGGTCCTATAAAGGTACCAACCAGTCAGGCAGCGGCACAGACAGCTGCAGCGGCACTGGAGCTAGCAAATAGAGCTGTAAACAGGGGAGTTTGAGTGGGAGTTCTGTTTGAGGAGAAGGTATTTGTGTGTGTGTTTGGTTTTGTATTGGTGGTATCTGTATGTGTAGAGGCTTGGAGGGGCTTTGTGCTGGGAGAGAAGCTGAGCCCTGATTAGGGGGCGGGGCTTCACTGACGAGGGGTCCTATAAAGGGAGCAGCTAGTCAGGCAGCGACACAGACAGCTGCAGCGGTACAGGAGCTAGCAAACAGAGCTGTAAATAGGGGACTTTGAGTGGGAGTTCTGTTGGAGGAGAAGCTATTTGTGTGTGTTTGGTTTTGTATTGGTAGTATCTGTATGTGTAGAGGCATGGAGGGGCTTTGTGCTGGGAGCGAAGCTGAGCCCTGATTAGGGGGCGGGGCTTCATTGACTAGGGGTCCTATAAAGGTAGCAGCCAGTCAGGCAGCGGCACAGGAGCTAGCAAACAGAACTGTAAACAGGGGAGTTTGAGTGGGACTTCTGTTGGAAGAGAAGGTATTTGTGTGTGTTTGGTTTTGTATTGGTAGTATATGTATGTGTAGGGGCTTTGTGCTGGGAGAAAAGCTGAGCCCTGATTAGGGGGCGGGGCTTCACTGACTACGGGTCCTATAAAGGGAGCAGCCAGTCAGGCAGGGGCACAGACAGCTGCAGCGGAACAGGAGCTAGCAAACTGAGCTGTAAACAGGGGAGTTTGAGAGGGAGTTCTGTTGGAGGAGAAGGTATTTGTGTGTGTTTGCTTTTGTGTTGGTGGTATCTGTATGTGTAGGGGCTTTGTGCTGGGAGAGAAGCTGAGCTCTGATTAGGGGGCGGGGCTTCACTGACTTGGGGTCCTATAAAGGCAGCAGCCAGTCAGGCAGCGGCACAGACAGCTGCAGTGGCACAGGAGCTAGCAAAGAGAGCTGTAAACAGGGGAGTTTGAGTGGGAGTTCTGTTGGAGGAGAAGGTATTTGTGTGTGTTTGGTTTTGTATTGGTGGTATCTGTATGTGTCGAGACTTGGAGGGGCTTTGTGCTGGGAGAGAAGCTGAGCCCTGATTAGGGGGCGGGGCTTCACTGACGAGGGGTCCTATAAAGGTACCAACCAGTCAGGCAGCGGCACAGACAGCTGCAGAGGCACTGGAGCTAGCAAATAGAGCTGTAAACAGGGGAGTTTGAGTGGGAGTTCTGTTTGAGGAGAAGGTATTTGTGTGTGTGTTTGGTTTTGTATTGGTGGTATCTGTATGTGTAGAGGCTTGGAAGGGCTTTGTGCTGGGAGAGAAGCTGAGCCCTGATTAGGGGGCGGGGCTTCACTGACGAGGGGTCCTATAAAGGGAGCAGCCAGTCAGGCAGCGACACAGACAGCTGCCGCGGTACAGGAGCTAGCAAACAGAGCTGTAAATAGGGGACTTTGAGTGGGAGTTCTGTTGGAGGAGAAGCTATTTGTGTGTGTTTGGTTTTGTATTGGTAGTATCTGTATGTGTAGAGTCTTGGAGGGGCTTTGTGCTGGGAGCGAAGCTGAGCCCTGATTAGGGGGCGGGGCTTCACTGACTAGGGGTCCTATAAAGGTAGCAGCCAGTCAGGCAGCGGCACAGGAGCTAGCAAACAGAGCTGTGAACAGGGGAGTCTGAGTGGGAGTTCTGTTGGAGCAGAAGGTATTTGTGTGTGTGTTTGGTTTTGTGTTGGTGGTATCTGTATGTGTAGGGGCTTTGTGCTGAGAGAGAAGCTGAGCCCTGATTAGGGGGCGGGCTTCACTGACTAGGGGTCCTATAAAGGCAGCAGCCAGTCAGGCAGCGGCACAGACAGCTGCAGTGGCACAGGAGCTAGCAAAGAGAGCTGTAAACAGCGGAGTTTGAGTGGGAGTTCTGTTGGAAAAGAAGGTATTTGTGTGTGTTTGGTTTTGTATTGGTAGTATCTGTATGTGTAGGGTCTTTGTGCTGGGAGAAAAGCTGAGCCCTGATTAGGGGGCGGGGCTTCACTGACTAGGGGTCCTATAAAGGTAGCAGCCAGTCAGGCAGCGGCAAAGGAGCTAGCAAACAGAGCTGTAAACAGGGGAGTTTGAGTGGGACTTCTGTTGGAGGAGAAGGTATTTGTGTGTGTGTTTGGTATTGTATTGGTAGTATCTGTATGTGTAGAGGCTTGGAGGGGCTTTGTGCTGGGAGCGAAGCTGAGCCCTGATTAGGGGGCGGGTATTCATTGACTAGGGGTCCTATAAAGGGAGCAGCCAGTCAGGCAGGGGCACAGACAGCTGCAGCGGAACAGGAGCTACAAAACTGAGCTGTAAACAGGTGAGTTTGAGAGGGAGTTCTGTTGGAGGAGAAGGTATTTGTGTGTTTGGTTTTGTATTGGTAGTGTCTGTATGAGTAGAGGCTTTGTGCTGGGAGAGAATCTGAGCCCTGATTAGGGGGCGGGGCTTCACTGACGAGGGGTCCTGTAAAGGGAGCAGCCAGTCAGGCAGCGACACAGACAGCTGCAGCGTTACAGGAACTAGCAAACAGAGCTGTAAACAGGGGAGTTTGAGTGGGAGTTCTGTTGGAGGAGAAGGTATTTGTGTGCGTGTTTGGTTTTGTATTGGTAGTATCTGTATGTGTAGAGGCTTTGTGCTGGGAGAGAAGCTGAGGCCTGATAAGGGGGCGGGGCTTCACTGACTAGGCGTCCTATAAAGGTAGCAGCCAGTCAGGCAGCGGCACAGCAGCTAGCAAACAGAGCTGTAAACACGGGAGTTTGAGTGGGAGTTCTGTTGGAGGAGAAGGTATTTGTGTTTGTTTGGTTTTGTATTGGTAGTATCTGTATGTGTAGAGGCTTGGAGGGGCTTTGTGCTGGGAGCGAAGCTGAGCCCTGATTAGGGGGCGGGGCTTCACTGACGAGGGGTCCTATAAAGGGAGCAGCCAGTCAGGCAGCGACACGGACAGCTGCAGCAGTACAGGAGCTAGCAAACAGAGCTGTAAACAGGGGAGTTTGAGTGGGAGTTCTGTTGGAGGAGAAGGTATTTGTGTGTGTTTGGTTTTGTGTTGGTGGTATCTGTATGTGTAGGGGCTTTGTGCTGGGAGAGAAGCTGAGCCCTGATTAGGGGGCGGGGCTTCCCTGACTAGGGGTCCTATAAAGGGAGCAGCCAGTCAGGCAGCGGTACAGGAGCTAGCAAACAGAGCTGTAAACAGGGGAGTTTGAGTGGGAGTTCTGTTGGAGGAGAAGGTATTTGTGTGTGTTTGGTTTTGTATTGGTAGTATCTGTATGTGTAGAGGCTTGGAGGGGCTTTGTGCTGGGAGAGAGGCTGAGCCCTGATTAGGGGGCGGGGCTTCCCTGACTAGGGGTCCTATAAAGGTAGCAGCCAGTCAGGCAGCGGCACAGGAGCTAGCAAACAGAGCTGTAAACAGGGGACTTTGAGTGGGAGTTCTGTTGGAGGAGAAGGTATTTGTGTGTGTTTGGTTTTGTATTGGTAGTATGTGTATGTGTTGGGGCTTTGTGCTGGGAGAGAAGCTGAGCCCTGATTAGGGGGCGGGGCTTCACTGACTAGGGGTCCTATAAAGGGAGCAGCCAGTCAGGCGGCGGCACGGACAGCTGCAGCAGCACAGCAGCTAGCAAACAGAGCTGTAGACAGGGGAGTTTGAGTGGGAGTTCTTTTGGAGGAGAAGGTATTTGTGTTTGTTTGGTTTTGTATTCCTAGTATCTGTATGTGTAGAGGCTTGGAGGGGCTTTGTGCTGGGAGAGAAGCTGAGCCCTGATTAGGGGGCGGGGCTTCACTGACTAGGCGTCCTATAAAGGTAGCAGCCAGTCAGGCAGCGGCACAGACAGCTGCAGCGGCACAGGAGCTAGCAAACAGAGCTGTAAACGGGAGTTAGAGGGGGAGTTCTGTTGGAGGAGAAGGTATTTGTGTGTGTTTGGTTTTGCATTGGTAGTATCTGTATGTGTAGAGGCTTGTGGGTGCTTTGTACTGGGAGAGAAGCTGAGCCCTGATTAGGGGATGGGGCTTGACTGACTACGGGTCCTGTAAAGGTAGCAGCTGGTCAGGCAGCGGCACAGACAGCTAGCAAATAGAGCTGTAAACGGG
Source organism: Lepidochelys kempii (assembly GCF_965140265.1). Lineage (NCBI taxonomy): Eukaryota > Metazoa > Chordata > Testudines > Cheloniidae > Lepidochelys > Lepidochelys kempii. The sequence goes on from NC_133282.1 coordinate 487,005, forward strand.
AGAGTTAGAGTGGGAGTTCTGTTGGAGGAGAAGGTATATGTGTGTGTTTGGTTTTGTATTGTTAGTATCTGTATGTGTAGGGGCTTTGTGCTGGGAGAGAAGCTGAGCCCTGATTAGAGGGCGGGGCTTCCCTGACTAGGGGTCCTATAAAGGTAGCAGCCAGTCAGGCAGCGGTACAGGAGCTAGCAAACAGATCTGTAAACAGGCGAGTTTGAGTGGGAGTTCTGTTGGAGGAGAAGGTATTTGTGTGTGTGTTTGGTTTTGTATTGGTAGTATCTGTATGTGTAGGGGCTTTGTGCTGGGAGAGAAGCTGAGCCCTGATTAGGGGGCGGGGCTTCACTGACTAGGGGTCCTATAAACGCAGCAGCCAGTCAGGCAGCGACACGGACAGCTGCAGCGGTACAGGAGCTAGCAAACAGAGCTGTAAATAGGGGAGTTTGAGTGGGAGTTCTTTTGGAAGAGAAGCTATTTGTGTGTGTTTGGTTTTGTTTTGGTATTATCTGTATGTGTAGGGGCTTTTTGCTGGGAGAGAAGCTGAGCCCTGATTAGGGTGCGGGGCTTCACTGACCAGGGGTCCTATAAAGGTAGCAGCCAGTCAGGCAGCGGCACAGACAGCTGCAGTGGCACAGGAGCTTGCAAACTGACCTGTAAACAGGGGAGTTTGAGTGGGAGTTCTGTTGGAGGATAAGGTATTTGTGTGTGTTGGTTTTGTGTTGGTGGTATCTGTATGTGTAGGGGCTTTGTGCTGGGAGAGAAGCTGAGCTCTGATTAGGGGGCGGGGCTTCACTGACGAGGGGTCCTATAAAGGGAGCAGCCAGTCAGGCAGCGACACAGACAGCTGCAGAGGTACAGGAGCTAGCAAACAGAGCTGTAAACAGGGGACTCTGAGTGGGAGTTCTGTTGGAGGAGAAGGTATTTGTGTGTGCTTGGTTTTGTATTGGTAGTATCTGTATGTGTAGAGGCTTGGAGGGGCTCTGTGCTGGGAGAGAAGCTGAGCCCTGATTAGGGGGCGGGGCTTTCCTGACTAGGGGTCCTATAAAGGTAGCAGCCCGTCAGGCAGCGGCACAGGAGCTAGCAAACAGAGCTGTAAACAGGGGAGTTTGAGTGGGAGTTCTGTTGGAGGGGAAGGTATTTGTGTGTGTTTGGTTTTGTGTTGGTGGTATCTGTATGTGTAGGGGCTTTGTGCTGGGAGAGAACCTGAGCCCTGATTAGGGGGCGGGGCTTCACTGACGAGGGGTCCTATCAAGGGAGCAGCCAGTCAGGCAGCTGAACAGACAGCTGCAGCGATACAGGAGCTAGCAAACAGAGCTGTAAACAGGGGAGTTTGAGTGGGAGTTCTGTTGGAGGAAAGGTATTTGTGTGTGTGTTTGGTTTTGTATTGGTGGTATCTGTATGTGTAGAGGCTTGGAGGGGCTTTGTGCTGGGAGAGAAGCTGATTAAGGGGCGGGACTTCCCTGACTAGGGGTCCTATAAAGGTAGCAGCCAGTCAGGCAGCGGCACAGACAGCTGCAGCGGCACAGGAGCTAGCAAACAGAGGTGTAAACAGGGGAGTTTGAGTGGGAGTTCTCTTGGAGGAGAAGGTATTTGTGTGTGTTTGGTTTTGTATTGGTAGTATTTGTATGTGTAGAGGCTTGGAGGGGCTTTGTGCTGGGAGAGAAGCTGATTAGGGGGCGGGACTTCCCTGACTAGGGGTCCTATAAAGGTAGCAGCCAGTCAGGCAGCGGCACAGGAGCTAGCAAACAGAGCTGTAAACAGGGGACTTTGAGTGGGAGTTCTGTTAGAGGAGAAGGTATTTGTGTTTGTTTGGTTTTGTATTGGTAGTATTTGTATGTGTTGAGGCTTGGAGGGGCTTTGTGCTGGGAGAGAACCTGAGCCCTGAATAGGGGGCGGGGCTTCACTGATTAGGGGTCCTATAAAGGTAGCAGCCAGTCAGGCAGCGGCAAAGACAGCTGCAGTAGCACAGGAGCTTGCAAACTGAGCTGTAAACAGCGGAGTTTGAGTGGGAGTTCTGTTGGAGGAGAAGGTATTTGTGTGTGTTTGGTTTTGTATTGGTAGTATCTGTATGTGTAGAGGCTTGGAGGGGCTTTGTGCTGGGAGAGAAGCTGAGCCCTGATTAGGGGGCGGGGCTTCACTGACTAGGGGTACTATAAAGGTAGCAGCCAGTCAGGCAGTGGCACAGACAGCTGCAGCGGCACTGGAGCTAGCAAACAGAGCTGTAAACAGGGGAGTTTGAGTGGGAGTTCTGTTGGAGGAGAAGGTATTTGTGTGTGTTTGGTTTTTTGTTGGTGGTATCTGTATGTGTAGGGGCTTTGTGCTGGGAGAGAACCTGAGCCCTGATTAGGGGGCGGGGCTTCACTGACTAGGCGTCCTATAAAGGTTCCAGCCAGTCATGCAGCGGCACAGACAGCTGCAGCGGCTCTGGAGCTCCCAAACAGAGCTGTAAACAGGGGAGTTTGAGAGGGAGTTCTGTTGGAGGAGAAGGTATTTGTGTGTGTTTGGTCTTGTATTTGTGGTATCTGTATGTGTAGGGGCTTTGTGCTGGGAGAGAAGCTGAGCCCTGATTAGGGGGCGGGGCTTCACTGACTAGGGGTCCTATAACGGGAGCAGCCAATCAGGCAGCTGCACAGACAGCTGCAGCGATACAGGAGCTAGCAAACAGAGCTGTAAACAGGGGAGTTTGAGTGGGAGTTCTGTTGGAGGAAAGGTATTTGTGTGTGTTTGGTTTTGTGTTGGTGGTATCTGTATGTGTAGGGGTTTGTGCTGGGAGAGAAGCTGAGCCCTGATTAGGGGGCGGGGCTTCACTGACGAGGGGTCCTATAAAGGGAGCAGCCAGTCAGGCAGCGACACAGACAGCTGCAGCGGTACAGGAGCTAGCAAACAGAGCTGTAAACGGGAATTTGAGTGGGAGTTCTGTTGGAGGAGAAGGCATTTGTGTGTGTGTTTGGCTTCGTATTGGTGGTATCTGTGTGTGTAGAGGCTTGGAGGGGCTTTGTGCTGGGAGAGAAGATGAGCCCTGATTAGGGGGCGGGCCTTCGCTGACGAGGGGTCCTACAAAGGGAGCAGCCAGTCAGGCAGCGACACAGAGCGCTGCAGCGGAACAGGAGCTAGCAAACAGAGCTGTAAACAGGGGAGTTTGAGAGGGAGTTCTGTTGGAGGAGAAGGTATTTGTGTGTGTTTGGTCTTGTATTTGTGGTATCTGTATGTGTAGGGGCTTTGTGCTGGGAGAGAAGCTGAGCCCTGATTAGGGGGCGGGGCTTCACTGACTAGGGGTCCTATAACGGGAGCAGCCAATCAGGCAGCTGCACAGACAGCTGCAGCGATACAGGAGCTAGCAAACAGAGCTGTAAACAGGGGAGTTTGAGTGGGAGTTCTGTTGGAGGAAGGGTATTTGTGTGTGTGTTTGGTTTTGTATTTGTGGTATCTGTATGTGTAGAGGCGTAGAGGGGCTTTGTGCTGGGAGAGAAGATGAGCCCTGATTAGGGGGCGGGCCTTCGCTGACTAGGGGTCCTATGAAGGTAGCCGCCAGTCAGGCAGCGTCACAGACAGCTGCAGGGGCACAGGAGCTAGCAAACAGAGCTGTAAACAGGGGAGTTTGAGTGGGAGTTCTGTTGGAGGAGAAGGTATTTGTGTGTGTTTGGTTTTGTATTGGTAGTATGTGTATGTGTAGGGGCTTTGTGCTGGGAGAGAAGCTGAGCCCTGATTAGGGGGCGGTGTTTCACTGACTGGGGGTCCTATAAAGTTAGCAGCCAGTCAGGCAGCGGCACAGGAGCTAGCAAACAGAGCTGTAAACGGGAGTTTGAGTGGGAGTTCTGTTGGAGGAGAAGGCATTTGTGTGTGTGTTTGGTTTTGTATTGGTGGTATCTGTGTGTGTAGAGGCTTGGAGGGGCTTTGTGCTGGGAGAGAAGATGAGCCCTGATTAGGGGGCGGGCCTTCGCTGACGAGGGGTCCTACAAAGGGAGCAGCCAGTCAGGCAGCGACACAGAGCGCTGCAGCGGTACAGGAGCTAGCAAACAGAGCTGTAAACAGGGGAGTTTGAGTGGGAGTTCTGTTGGAGGAGAAGGTATTTGTGTGTGTTTCGTTTCGTATTGGTGGTATCTGTATGTGTAGGGGCTTTGTGCTGGGAGAGAAGCTGAGCCCTGATTAGGGGGCGGGGCTTCACTGACTAGGGGTCCTATCAAGGGAGCAGCCAGTCAGGCAGCTGAACAGACAGCTGCAGCGATACAGGAGCTAGCAAACAGAGCTGTAAACAGGGGAGTTTGAGTGGGAGTTCTGTTGGAGGAAAGGTATTTGTGTGTGTGTTTGGTTTTGTATTGGTGGTATCTATATGTGTAGAGGCTTGGAGGGGCTTTGTGCTGGGAGAGAAGCTGAGCCCTGATTAGGGGGCGGGGCTTCACTGACGAGGGGTCCTACAAAGGGAGCAGCCAGTCAGGCAGCGACACCGAGCGCTGCAGCGGTACAGGAGCTAGCAAACAGAGCTGTAAACAGGGGAGTTTGAGTGGGAGTTCTGTTGGAGGAGAAGGTATTTGTGTGTGCTTGGTTTTGTATTGGTAGAATCTGTATGTGCAGGGGCTTTGTGCTGGGAGAGAAGCTGAGCCCTGATTAGGGGGCGGGGCTTCACTGACTAGGCGTCCTATAAAGGTTCCAGCCAGTCATGCAGCGGCACAGACAGCTGCAGCGGCTCTGGAGCTCGCAAACAGAGCTGTAAACGGGAGTTTGAGTGGGAGTTCTGTTGGAGGAGAAGGCATTTGTGTGTGTGTTTGGTTTTGTATTGGTGGTATCTGTGTGTGTAGAGGCTTGGAGGGGCTTTGTGCTGGGAGAGAAGCTGAGCCCTGATTAGGGGGCGGGCCTTTGCTGACTAGGGGTCTTATGAAGGTAGCAGCCAGTCAGGCAGCGGCACAGACAGCTGCAGCGGAACAGGAGCTAGCAAACAGAGCTGTAAACAGGGGAGTTTGAGTGGGAGTTCTGTTGGAGGAGAAGGTATTTGTGTATGTTTGGTTTTGTATTGGTAGTATGTGTATGTGTAGGGGCTTTGTGCTGGGAGAGAAGCTGAGCCCTGATTAGTGGCGGGGCTTCACTGACTAGGGGTCCTATAAAGGGAGCAGCCAATCAGTCTGCGGCACAGACAGCTGCAGCAGCACAGGAGCTAGCAAACAGAGCTGTAAACAGGGGAGTTTGAGTAGGAGTTCTGTTGGAGGAGAAGGTATTTGTGTGTGTTTGGTTTTGTATTGGTGGTATCTGTACGTGTAGGGGCTTTGTGCTGGGAGAGAAGCTGAGCCCTGATTAGGGGGCGGGGCTTCACTGACTATGGGTCCTATAAAGGGAGCAGCCAGTCAGGCAGCGACACAGACAGCTGCAGCGGTACAGGAGCTAGCAAACAGAGCTGTAAACAGGCGAGTTAGAGTGGGAGTTCTGTTGGAGGAGAAGGTATTTGTGTGTGCTTGGTTTTGTATTGGTAGTATCTGTATGTGCAGGGGCTTTGTGCTGGGAGAGAAGCTGAGCCCTGATTAGGGGGCGGGGCTTCACTGACTAGGCGTCCTATAAAGGTACCAGCCAGTCATGCAGCGGCACAGACAGCTGCAGCGGCTCTGGAGCTAGCAAACAGAGCTGTAAACGGGAGTTTGAGTGGGAGTTCTGTTGGAGGAGAAGGCATTTGTGTGTGTGTTTGGTTTTGTATTTGTGGTATCTGTGTGTGTAGAGGCTTGGAGGGGCTTTGTGCTGGGAGAGAAGATGAGCCCTGATTAGGGGGCGGGCCTTCGCTGACGAGGGGTCCTACAAAGGGAGCAGCCAGTCAGGCAGCGACACAGAGCGCTGCAGCGGTACAGGAGCTAGCAAACAGAGCTGTAAACAGGGGAGTTTGAGTGGGAGTTCTGTTGGAGGAGAAGGTATTTGTGTGTGCTTGGTTTTGTATTGGTGATATCTGTATGTGTAGGGGCTTTTTGCTGGAAGAGAAGCTGAGCCCTGATTAGGGTGCAGGGCTTCACTAACCAGGGGTCCTATAAAGGTAGCAGCCAGTCAGGCAGCGGCACAGACAGCTGCAGTGGCACAGGAGCTTGCAAACTGAGCTGTAAACAGGGGAGTTTGAGTGGGAGTTCTGTTGGAGGAGAAGGTATTTGTGTGTGTTTGGTTTTGTATTGGTAGTATCTGTATGTGTAGAGGCTTGGAGGGGCTTTGTGCTGGGAGAGAAGCTGAGCCCTGATTAGGGGGCGGGGCTTCCCTGACTAGGGGTCCTATAAAGGTAGCAGCCAGTCAGGCAGCGGCACAGGAGCTAGCAAACAGAGCTGTAAACAGAGGAGTTTGAGAGGGAGTTCTGTTGGAAGAGAAGGTATTTGTGTGTGCTTGGTTTTGTATTGGTAGTATCTGTATGTGTAGGGGCTTTGTGATGGGAGAGAAGCTGAGCCCTGATTAGGGGGCGGGGTTTCACTGACTAGGGGTGCTATAAAGGTACCAGCCAGTCAGGCAGCGGCACAGACAGCTGCAGCGGCACTGGAGCTAGCAAACCGAGCTGTAAACGGCAGTTTGAGTCGGAGTTCTGTTGGAGGAGAAGTCATTTGTGTGTGTGTTTGGTTTTGTATTGGTGGTATCTGTGTGTGTAGAGGCTTGGAGCGGCTTTGTGCTGGGAGAGAAGATGAGCCCTGATTAGGGGGCGGGCCTTCGCTGACTAGGGGTCCTATGAAGGTAGCCGCCAGTCAGGCAGCGTCACAGACAGCTGCAGGGGCACAGGAGCTAGCAAACAGAGCTGTAAACAGGGGAGTTTGAGTGGGAGTTCTGTTGGAGGAGAAGGTATTTGTGTGTGTTTGGTTTTGTATTGGTAGTATGTGTATGTGTAGGGGCTTTGTGCTGGGAGAGAAGCTGAGCCCTGATTAGGGGGCGGGGCTTCACTGACGAGGGGTCCTACAAAGGGAGCAGCCAGTCAGGCAGCGACACCGAGCGCTGCAGCGGTACAGGAGCTAGCAAACAGAGCTGTAAACAGGGGAGTTTGAGTGGGAGTTCTGTTGGAGGAGAAGGTATTTGTGTGTGCTTGGTTTTGTATTGGTAGAATCTGTATGTGCAGGGGCTTTGTGCTGGGAGAGAAGCTGAGCCCTGATTAGGGGGCGGGGCTTCACTGACTAGGCGTCCTATAAAGGTTCCAGCCAGTCATGCAGCGGCACAGACAGCTGCAGCGGCTCTGGAGCTCGCAAACAGAGCTGTAAACGGGAGTTTGAGTGGGAGTTCTGTTGGAGGAGAAGGCATTTGTGTGTGTGTTTGGTTTTGTATTGGTGGTATCTGTGTGTAGAGGCTTGGAGGGGCTTTGTGCTGGGAGAGAAGCTGAGCCCTGATTAGGGGGCGGGCCTTTGCTGACTAGGGGTCTTATGAAGGTAGCAGCCAGTCAGGCAGCGGCACAGACAGCTGCAGCGGAACAGGAGCTAGCAAACAGAGCTGTAAACAGGGGAGTTTGAGTGGGAGTTCTGTTGGAGGAGAAGGTATTTGTGTGTGTTTGGTTTTGTATTGGTGGTATCTGTACGTGTAGGGGCTTTGTGCTGGGAGAGAAGCTGAGCCCTGATTAGGGGGCGGGGCTTCACTGACTATGGGTCCTATAAAGGGAGCAGCCAGTCAGGCAGCGACACAGACAGCTGCAGCGGTACAGGAGCTAGCAAACAGAGCTGTAAACAGGCGAGTTAGAGTGGGAGTTCTGTTGGAGGAGAAGGTATTTGTGTGTGCTTGGTTTTATATTGGTAGTATCTGTATGTGCAGGGGCTTTGTGCTGGGAGAGAAGCTGAGCCCTGATTAGGGGGCGGGGCTTCACTGACTAGGCGTCCTATAAAGGTACCAGCCAGTCATGCAGCGGCACAGACAGCTGCAGCGGCTCTGGAGCTAGCAAACAGAGCTGTAAACGGGAGTTTGAGAGGGAGTTCTGTTGGAGGAGAAGGTATTTGTGTGTGTTTGGTCTTGTATTTGTGGTATCTGTATGTGTAGGGGCTTTGTGCTGGGAGAGAAGCTGAGCCCTGATTAGGGGGCGGGGCTTCACTGACTAGGGGTCCTATAACGGGAGCAGCCAATCAGGCAGCTGCACAGACAGCTGCAGCGATACAGGAGCTAGCAAACAGAGCTGTAAACAGGGGAGTTTGAGTGGGAGTTCTGTTGGAGGAAGGGTATTTGTGTGTGTGTTTGGTTTTGTATTTGTGGTATCTGTATGTGTAGAGGCGTAGAGGGGCTTTGTGCTGGGAGAGAAGCTGAGCCCTGATTAGGGGGCGGGGCTTCACTGACGAGGGGTCCTATAAAGGGAGCACCCAGTCAGGCAGCCACACAGACAGCTGCAGCGGTACAGGAGCTAGCAAACAGAGCTGTAAACGGGAGTTTGAGTGGGAGTTCTGTTGGAGGAGAAGGCATTTGTGTGTGTGTTTGGTTTTGTATTGGTGGTATCTGTGTGTGTAGAGGCTTGGAGGGGCTTTGTGCTGGGAGAGAAGATGAGCCCTGATTAGGGGGCGGGCCTTCGCTGACGAGGGGTCCTACAAAGGGAGCAGCCAGTCAGGCAGCGACACAGACAGCTGCAGCGGTACAGGAGCTAGCAAACAGAGCTGTAAACAGGGGAGTTTGAGTGGGAGTTCTGTTGGAGGAGAAGGTATTTGTGTGTGTTTCGTTTCGTATTGGTGGTATCTGTATGTGTAGGGGCTTTGTGCTGGGAGAGAAGCTGAGCCCTGATTAGTGGCGGGGCTTCACTGACTAGGCGTCCTATAAAGGTACCAGCCAGTCATGCAGCGGCACAGACAGCTGCAGCGGCTCTGGAGCTAGCAAACAGAGCTGTAAACGGGAGTTTGAGTGGGAGTTCTGTTGGAGGAGAAGGCATTTGTGTGTGTGTTTGGTTTTGTATTGGTGGTATCTGTGTGTGTAGAGGCTTGGAGGGGCTTTGTGCTGGGAGAGAAGCTGAGCCCTGATTAGGGGGCGGGGCTTCACTGACGAGGGGTCCTATAAAGGGAGCAGCCAGTCAGGCGGCGGCACGGACAGCTGCAGCGGCACAGGAGCTAGCAAACAGAGCTGTAAACAGCGGAGTTTGAGTGGGACTTCTGTTGGAGGAGAAATTATTTGTGTGTGTTTGGTTTTGTATTGGTAGTATCTGTATGTGTAGGGGCTTTGTGCTGGGAGAAAAGCTGAGCCCTGATTAGGGGGCGGGGCTTCACTGACTAGGGGTCCTATAAAGGGAGCAGCCAGTCAGGCAGGGGCACAGATAGCTGCAGCGGAACAGGAGCTAGCAAACTGAGCTGTAAACAGGGGAGTTTGAGAGGGAGTTCTGTTGGAGGAGAAGGTATTTGTGTGTGTTTGGTCTTGTATTTGTGGTATCTGTATGTGTAGGGGCTTTGTGCTGGGAGAGAAGCTGAGCCCTGATTAGGGGGCGGGGCTTCACTGACTAGGGGTCCTATAACGGGAGCAGCCAATCAGGCAGCTGCACAGACAGCTGCAGCGATACAGGAGCTAGCAAACAGAGCTGTAAACAGGGGAGTTTGAGTGGGAGTTCTGTTGGAGGAAGGGTATTTGTGTGTGTGTTTGGTTTTGTATTTGTGGTATCTGTATGTGTAGAGGCGTAGAGGGGCTTTGTGCTGGGAGAGAAGCTGAGCCCTGATTAGGGGGCGGGGCTTCACTGACGAGGGGTCCTATAAAGGGAGCAGCCAGTCAGGCGGCGGCACGGACAGCTGCAGCGGTACAGGAGCTAGCAAACAGAGCTGTAAACAGGGGAGTTTGAGTGGGAGTTCTGTTGGAGGAGAAGGTATTTGTGTGTGTTTGGTTTTGTATTGGTGGTATCTGTATGTGTAGGGGCTTTGTGCTGGGAGAGAAGCTGAGCCCTGATTAGGGGGCGGGGCTTCACTGACGAGGGGTCCTATAAAGGGAGCAGCCAGTCAGGCAGCGACACAGACAGCTGCAGCGGTACAGGAGCTAGCAAACAGAGCTGTAAACGGGAGTTTGAGTGGGAGTTCTGTTGGAGGAGAAGGCATTTGTGTGTGTGTTTGGTTTTGTATTGGTGGTATCTGTGTGTGTAGAGGCTTGGAGGGGCTTTGTGCTGGGAGAGAAGATGAGCCCTGATTAGGGGGCGGGCCTTCGCTGACGAGGGGTCCTACAAAGGGAGCAGCCAGTCAGGCAGCGACACAGAGCGCTGCAGCGGTACAGGAGCTAGCAAACAGAGCTGTAAACAGGGGAGTTTGAGTGGGAGTTCTGTTGGAGGAGAAGGTATTTGTGTGTGTTTCGTTTCGTATTGGTGGTATCTGTATGTGTAGGGGCTTTGTGCTGGGAGAGAAGCTGAGCCCTGATTAGGGGGCGGGGCTTCACTGACTAGGGGTCCTATCAAGGGAGCAGCCAGTCAGGCAGCTGAACAGACAGCTGCAGCGATACAGGAGCTAGCAAACAGAGCTGTAAACAGGGGAGTTTGAGTGGGAGTTCTGTTGGAGGAAAGGTATTTGTGTGTGTGTTTGGTTTTGTATTGGTGGTATCTGTATGTGTAGAGGCTTGGAGGGGCTTTGTGCTGGGAGAGAAGCTGAGCCCTGATTAGGGGGCGGGGCTTCACTGACGAGGGGTCCTACAAAGGGAGCAGCCAGTCAGGCAGCGACACCGAGCGCTGCAGCGGTACAGGAGCTAGCAAACAGAGCTGTAAACAGGGGAGTTAGAGTGGGAGTTCTGTTGGAGGAGAAGGTATTTGTGTGTGCTTGGTTTTGTATTGGTAGTATCTGTATGTGCAGGGGCTTTGTGCTGGGAGAGAAGCTGAGCCCTGATTAGGGGGCGGGGCTTCACTGACTAGGCGTCCTATAAAGGTACCAGCCAGTCATGCAGCGGCACAGACAGCTGCAGCGGCTCTGGAGCTAGCAAACAGAGCTGTAAACGGGAGTTTGAGTGGGAGTTTTGTTGGAGGAGAAGGCATTTGTGTGTGTGTTTGGTTTTGTATTGGTGGTATCTGTGTGTGTAGAGGCTTGGAGGGGCTTTGTGCTGGGAGAGAAGCTGAGCCCTGATTAGGGGGCGGGCCTTTGCTGACTAGGGGTCTTATGAAGGTAGCAGCCAGTCAGGCAGCGGCACAGACAGCTGCAGCGGGACAGGAGCTAGCAAACAGAGCTGTAAACAGGGGAGTTTGAGTGGGAGTTCTGTTGGAGGAGAAGGTATTTGTGTATGTTTGGTTTTGTATTGGTAGTATGTGTATGTGTAGGGGCTTTGTGCTGGGAGAGAAGCTGAGCCCTGATTAGTGGCGGGGCTTCACTGACTAGGGGTCCTATAAAGGGAGCAGCCAATCAGTCTGCGGCACAGACAGCTGCAGCAGCACAGGAGCTAGCAAACAGAGCTGTAAACAGGGGAGTTAGAGTGGGAGTTCTGTTGGAGGAGAAGGTATTTGTGTGTGCTTGGTTTTGTATTGGTAGTATCTGTATGTGCAGGGGCTTTGTGCTGGGAGAGAAGCTGAGCCCTGATTAGGGGGCGGGGCTTCACTGACTAGGCGTCCTATAAAGGTACCAGCCAGTCATGCAGCGGCACAGACAGCTGCAGCGGCTCTGGAGCTAGCAAACAGAGCTGTAAACGGGAGTTTGAGTGGGAGTTCTGTTGGAGGAGAAGGCATTTGTGTGTGTGTTTGGTTTTGTATTGGTGGTATCTGTGTGTGTAGAGGCTTGGAGGGGCTTTGTGCTGGGAGAGAAGCTGAGCCCTGATTAGGGGGCGGGGCTTCACTGACGAGGGGTCCTATAAAGGGAGCAGCCAGTCAGGCGGCGGCACGGACAGCTGCAGCGGCACAGGAGCTAGCAAACAGAGCTGTAAACAGCGGAGTTTGAGTGGGACTTCTGTTGGAGGAGAAATTATTTGTGTGTGTTTGGTTTTGTATTGGTAGTATCTGTATGTGTAGGGGCTTTGTGCTGGGAGAAAAGCTGAGCCCTGATTAGGGGGCGGGGCTTCACTGACTAGGGGTCCTATAAAGGGAGCAGCCAGTCAGGCAGGGGCACAGATAGCTGCAGCGGAACAGGAGCTAGCAAACTGAGCTGTAAACAGGGGAGTTTGAGAGGGAGTTCTGTTGGAGGAGAAGGTATTTGTGTGTGTTTGGTCTTGTATTTGTGGTATCTGTATGTGTAGGGGCTTTGTGCTGGGAGAGAAGCTGAGCCCTGATTAGGGGGCGGGGCTTCACTGACTAGGGGTCCTATAACGGGAGCAGCCAATCAGGCAGCTGCACAGACAGCTGCAGCGGTACAGGAGCTAGCAAACAGAGCTGTAAACAGGGGAGTTTGAGTGGGAGTTCTGTTGGAGGAGAAGGTATTTGTGTGTGTTTGGTTTTGTATTGGTGGTATCTGTATGTGTAGGGGCTTTGTGCTGGGAGAGAAGCTGAGCCCTGATTAGGGGGCGGGGCTTCACTGACGAGGGGTCCTATAAAGGGAGGAGCCAGTCAGGCAGCGACACAGACAGCTGCAGCGGTACAGGAGCTAGCAAACAGAGCTGTAAACGGGAGATTGAGTGGGAGTTCTGTTGGAGGAGAAGGCATTTGTGTGTGTGTTTGGTTTTGTATTGGTGGTATCTGTGTGTGTAGAGGCTTGGAGGGGCTTTGTGCTGGGAGAGAAGATGAGCCCTGATTAGGGGGCGGGCCTTCGCTGACGAGGGGTCCTACAAAGGGAGCAGCCAGTCAGGCAGCGACACAGAGCGCTGCAGCGGTACAGGAGCTAGCAAACAGAGCTGTAAACAGGGGAGTTTGAGTGGGAGTTCTGTTGGAGGAGAAGGTATTTGTGTGTTTCGTTTCGTATTGGTGGTATCTGTATGTGTAGGGGCTTTGTGCTGGGAGAGAAGCTGAGCCCTGATTAGGGGGCGGGGCTTCACTGACTAGGGGTCCTATGAAGGGAGCAGCCAGTCAGGCAGCGACACAGACAGCTGCAGCGGTACAGGAGCTAGCAAACAGAGCTGTAAACAGGGGAGTTTGAGTGGGAGTTCTGTTGGAGGAGAAGGTATTTGTGTGTGTTTGGTTTTGTGTTGGTGGTATCTGTATGTGTAGGGGCTTTGTGCTGGGAGAGAAGCTGAGCCCTGATTAGGGTGCAGGGCTTCACTAACCAGGGGTCCTATAAAGGTAGCAGCCAGTCAGGCAGCGGCACAGACAGCTGCAGTGGCACAGGAGCTTGCAAACTGAGCTGTAAACAGGGGAGTTTGAGTGGGAGTTCTGTTGGAGGAGAAGGTATTTGTGTGTGTTTGGTTTTGTATTGGTAGTATCTGTATGTGTAGAGGCTTGGAGGGGCTTTGTGCTGGGAGAGAAGCTGAGCCCTGATTAGGGGGCGGGGCTTCCCTGACTAGGGGTCCTATAAAGGTAGCAGCCAGTCAGGCAGCGGCACAGGAGCTAGCAAACAGAGCTGTAAACAGAGGAGTTTGAGAGGGAGTTCTGTTGGAAGAGAAGGTATTTGTGTGTGCTTGGTTTTGTATTGGTAGTATCTGTATGTGTAGGGGCTTTGTGATGGGAGAGAAGCTGAGCCCTGATTAGGGGGCGGGGTTTCACTGACTAGGGGTGCTATAAAGGTACCAGCCAGTCAGGCAGCGGCACAGACAGCTGCAGCGGCACTGGAGCTAGCAAACCGAGCTGTAAACGGGAGTTTGAGTCGGAGTTCTGTTGGAGGAGAAGTCATTTGTGTGTGTGTTTGGTTTTGTATTGGTGGTATCTGTGTGTGTAGAGGCTTGGAGCGGCTTTGTGCTGGGAGAGAAGATGAGCCCTGATTAGGGGGCGGGCCTTCGCTGACTAGGGGTCCTATGAAGGTAGCCGCCAGTCAGGCAGCGTCACAGACAGCTGCAGGGGCACAGGAGCTAGCAAACAGAGCTGTAAACAGGGGAGTTTGAGTGGGAGTTCTGTTGGAGGAGAAGGTATTTGTGTGTGTTTGGTTTTGTATTGGTAGTATGTGTATGTGTAGGGGCTTTGTGCTGGGAGAGAAGCTGAGCCCTGATTAGGGGGCGGTGTTTCACTGACTGGGGGTCCTATAAAGTTAGCAGCCAGTCAGGCAGCGGCACAGGAGCTAGCAAACAGAGCTGTAAACGGGAGTTTGAGTGGGAGTTCTGTTGGAGGAGAAGGCATTTGTGTGTGTGTTTGGTTTTGTATTGGTGGTATCTGTGTGTGTAGAGGCTTGGAGGGGCTTTGTGCTGGGAGAGAAGATGAGCCCTGATTAGGGGGCGGGCCTTCGCTGACGAGGGGTCCTACAAAGGGAGCAGCCAGTCAGGCAGCGACACAGAGCGCTGCAGCGGTACAGGAGCTAGCAAACAGAGCTGTAAACAGGGGAGTTTGAGTGGGAGTTCTGTTGGAGGAGAAGGTATTTGTGTGTGTTTCGTTTCGTATTGGTGGTATCTGTATGTGTAGGGGCTTTGTGCTGGGAGAGAAGCTGAGCCCTGATTAGGGGGCGGGGCTTCACTGACTAGGGGTCCTATCAAGGGAGCAGCCAGTCAGGCAGCTGAACAGACAGCTGCAGCGATACAGGAGCTAGCAAACAGAGCTGTAAACAGGGGAGTTTGAGTGGGAGTTCTGTTGGAGGAAAGGTATTTGTGTGTGTGTTTGGTTTTGTATTGGTGGTATCTGTATGTGTAGAGGCTTGGAGGGGCTTTGTGCTGGGAGAGAAGCTGAGCCCTGATTAGGGGGCGGGGCTTCACTGACTATGGGTCCTATAAAGGGAGCAGCCAGTCAGGCAGCGACACAGACAGCTGCAGCGGTACAGGAGCTAGCAAACAGAGCTGTAAACAGGCGAGTTAGAGTGGGAGTTCTGTTGGAGGAGAAGGTATTTGTGTGTGCTTGGTTTTGTATTGGTAGAATCTGTATGTGCAGGGGCTTTGTGCTGGGAGAGAAGCTGAGCCCTGATTAGGGGGCGGGGCTTCACTGACTAGGCGTCCTATAAAGGTTCCAGCCAGTCATGCAGCGGCACAGACAGCTGCAGCGGCTCTGGAGCTCGCAAACAGAGCTGTAAACGGGAGTTTGAGTGGGAGTTCTGTTGGAGGAGAAGGCATTTGTGTGTGTGTTTGGTTTTGTATTGGTGGTATCTGTGTGTGTAGAGGCTTGGAGGGGCTTTGTGCTGGGAGAGAAGCTGAGCCCTGATTAGGGGGCGGGCCTTTGCTGACTAGGGGTCTTATGAAGGTAGCAGCCAGTCAGGCAGCGGCACAGACAGCTGCAGCGGAACAGGAGCTAGCAAACAGAGCTGTAAACAGGGGAGTTTGAGTGGGAGTTCTGTTGGAGGAGAAGGTATTTGTGTATGTTTGGTTTTGTATTGGTAGTATGTGTATGTGTAGGGGCTTTGTGCTGGGAGAGAAGCTGAGCCCTGATTAGTGGCGGGGCTTCACTGACTAGGGGTCCTATAAAGGGAGCAGCCAATCAGTCTGCGGCACAGACAGCTGCAGCAGCACAGGAGCTAGCAAACAGAGCTGTAAACAGGCGAGTTAGAGTGGGAGTTCTGTTGGAGGAGAAGGTATTTGTGTGTGCTTGGTTTTGTATTGGTGGTATCTGTACGTGTAGGGGCTTTGTGCTGGGAGAGAAGCTGAGCCCTGATTAGGGGGCGGGGCTTCACTGACTATGGGTCCTACAAAGGGAGCAGCCAGTCAGGCGGCGGCACGGACAGCTGCAGCGGCACAGGAGCTAGCAAACAGAGCTGTAAACGGGAGTTTGAGTGGGAGTTCTGTTGGAGGAGAAGGCATTTGTGTGTGTGTTTGGTTTTGTATTGGTGGTATCTGTGTGTGTAGAGGCTTGGAGGGGCTTTGTGCTGGGAGAGAAGATGAGCCCTGATTAGGGGGCGGGCCTTCGCTGACGAGGGGTCCTACAAAGGGAGCAGCCAGTCAGGCAGCGACACAGAGCGCTGCAGCGGTACAGGAGCTAGCAAACAGAGCTGTAAACAGGGGAGTTTGAGTGGGAGTTCTGTTGGAGGAGAAGGTATTTGTGTGTGTTTGGTTTTGTATTGGTAGTATCTGTATGTGTAGAGGCTTGGAGGGGCTTTGTGCTGGGAGAGAAGCTGAGCCCTGATTAGGGGGCGGGGCTTCCCTGACTAGGGGTCCTATAAAGGGAGCAGCCAGTCAGGCAGCGGCACAGGAGCTAGCAAACAGAGCTGTAAACGGGAGTTTGAGTGGGAGTTCTGTTGGAGGAGAAGGCATTTGTGTGTGTGTTTGGTTTTGTATTGGTGGTATCTGTGTGTGTAGAGGCTTGGAGGGGCTTTGTGCTGGGAGAGAAGATGAGCCCTGATTAGGGGGCGGGCCTTTGCTGACTAGGGGTCTTACGAAGGTAGCAGCCAGTCAGGCAGCGGCACAGACAGCTGCAGCGGAACAGGAGCTAGCAAACAGAGCTGTAAACAGGGGAGTTTGAGTGGGAGTTCTGTTGGAGGAGAAGGTATTTGTGTATGTTTGGTTTTGTATTGGTAGTATGTGTATGTGTAGGGGCTTTGTGCTGGGAGAGAAGCTGAGCCCTGATTAGTGGCGGGGCTTCACTGACTAGGGGTCCTATAAAGGGAGCAGCCAATCAGTCTGCGGCACAGACAGCTGCAGCAGCACAGGAGCTAGCAAACAGAGCTGTAAACAGGGGAGTTTGAGTAGGAGTTCTGTTGGAGGAGAAGGTATTTGTGTGTGTTTGGTTTTGTATTGGTGGTATCTGTACGTGTAGGGGCTTTGTGCTGGGAGAGAAGCTGAGCCCTGATTAGGGGGCGGGGCTTCACTGACTATGGGTCCTATAAAGGGAGCAGCCAGTCAGGCAGCGACACAGACAGCTGCAGCGGTACAGGAGCTAGCAAACAGAGCTGTAAACAGGCGAGTTAGAGTGGGAGTTCTGTTGGAGGAGAAGGTATTAGTGTGTGTGTTTGGTTTTGTATTGGTAGTATCTGTATGTGTAGAGGCTTGGAGGGGCTTTGTGCTGGGAGAGAAGCTGAGCCCTGATTAGGGGGCGGGGCTTCACTGACTAGGGGTCCTATAAAGGGAGCAGCCAGTGAGGCCGCGGCACAGACAGCTGCAGCGGCACAGGAGCAAGCAAACAGAGGTGTAAAAAGGGGAGTTTGAGTGGGAGTTCTCTTGGAGGAGAAGGTATTTGTGTGTGTTTGGTTTTGCATTGGTGGTATCTGTGTGTGTAGAGGCTTGGATGGGCTTTGTGCTGGGAGAGAAGCTGAGCCCTGATTAGGGGGCGGGGCTTCCCTGACTAGGGGTCCTATAAAGGTAGCAGCCAGTCAGGCAGCGGCACAGGAGCTAGCAAACAGAGCTGTAAACAGGGGAGTTTGAGTGGGAGTTCTGTTGGAGGAGAAGGTATTTGTGTGCGTTGGGTTTTGTGTTGGTGGTATCTGTATGTGTAGGGGCTTTGTGCTGGGAGAGAAGCTGAGCCCTGATTAGGGGGCGGGGCTTCATTGACGAGGGGTCCTATAAAGGGAGCAGCCAGTCAGGCAGCGGCACAGACAACTGGAGTAGCACAGGAGCTAGCAAACAGAGCTGTAAACAGGGGAGTTTGAGTGGGAGTTCTGTTGGAGGAGAAGGTATTTGTGTGTGTTTGGTTTTGTATTGGTAGTATCTGTATGTGTAGAGGCTTGGAGGGGCTTTGTGCTGGGAGAGAAACTGAGCCCTGATTAGGGGGCGGGGCTTCCCTGACTAGGGGTCCTATAAAGGTAGCAGCCAGTCAGGCAGCGGCACAGGAGCTAGCAAACAGAGCTGTAAACAGGGGAGTTTGAGAGGGAGTTCTGTTGGGAGAGAAGGTATTTGTGTGTGCTTGGTTTTGTATTGGTAGTATCTGTATGTGTAGGGGCTTTGTGATGGGAGAGAACCTGAGCCCTGATTAGGGGGCGGGGTTTCACTGACTAGTGGTCCTATAAAGGTACCAGCCAGTCAGGCAGCGGCACAGACAGCTGCAGCGGCACTGGAGCTAGCAAACCGAGCTGTAAACGGCAGTTTGAGTGGGAGTTCTGTTGGAGGAGAAGGCATTTGTGTGTGTGTTTGGTTTTGCATTGGTGGTATCTGTATGTGTAGGGACTTTGTGCTGGGAGAGAAGCTGAGCCCTGATTAGGGGGCGGGGCTTCACTGACTCGGGGTCCTATAAAGGTAGCAGCCAGTCAGGCAGCGACACTGGCAGCTGCACAGGAGCTAGCAAACAGAGCTGTAAACAGGGGAGATTGAGTGGGAGTTCTGTTGGAGGAGAAGGTATTTTTGTTTGTGTTTGGTCTTGTATTGGTGATATCTGTATGTGTAGGGGATTTTTGCTGGGAGAGAAGCTGAGCCCTGATTAGGGTGCAGGGCTTCAATAACCAGGGGTCCTATAAAGGTAGCAGCCAGTCAGGCAGCGGCACAGACAGCTGCAGTGGCACAGGAGCTTGCAAACTGAGCTGTAAACAGGGGAGTTTGAGTGGGAGTTCTGTTGGAGGAGAAGGTATTTGTGTGTGTGTTTGGTTTTGTATTGGTAGTATCTGTATGTGTAGAGGCTTGGAGGGGCTTTGTGCTGGGAGAGAAGCTGAGCCCTGATTAGGGGGCGGGGCTTCACTGACTAGGGGTCCTATAAAGGGAGCAGCCAGTCAGGCAGCGGCACAGACAGCTGCAGCGGCACTGGAGCTAGCAAACAGAGCTGTAAACACGGGAGTTTGAGTGGGAGTTCTGTTGCAGGAGAAGGCATTTGTGTGTGTGTTTGGTTTTGTATTGGTGGTATCTGTATGTGTAGAGGCTTGGAGGGGCTTTGTGCTGGGAGCGAAGCTGAGCCCTGATTAGGGGGCGGGGCTTCACTGACTAGGGGTCCTATAAAGGTAGCAGCCAGTCAGGCAGCGGAACAGGAGCTAGCAAACAGAGCTGTAAACAGGGGAGTTTGAGAGGGAGTTCTGTTGGAGGAGAAGGTATTTGTGTTTGTTTGGTTTTGTATTGGTAGTATCTGTATGTGTAGAGGCTTGGAGGGGCTTTGTGCTGGGAGAGAAGCTGAGCCCTGATGAGGGGACGGGGCTTCGCTGACTAGGGGTCCTATGATTGTAGCAGCCAGTCAGGCAGCGTCACAGACATCTGCAGGGGCACAGGAGCTAGCAAACAGAGCTGTAAACAGGGGAGTTGGAGTGGGAGTTCTGTTGGAGGAAAGGTATTTGTTTGTGTGTTTGGTTTTGTGTTGGTGGTATCTGTATGTGTAGGGGCTTTGTGCTGGGAGAGAAGCCTAGCCCTGATTAGGGGGCGGGGCTTCACTGACGAGGGGTCCTATAAAGGGAGCAGCCAGTAAGGCAGCGGTACAGGAGCTAGCAAACAGAGCTGTAAACAGGTGAGTTTGAGTGGGAGTTCTGTTGGAGGAGAAGGTATTTGTGTGTGCTTGGTTTTGTATTGTTAGTATCTGTATGTGCAGGGGCTTTGTGCTGGGAGAGAAGCTGAGCCCTTATTAGGGGGCGGGGCTTCCCTGACTAGGGGTCCTATAAAGGTAGCAGCCAGTCAGGCAGCAGCACAGGAGGTAGGAAACAGAGCTGTAAACAGGGGAGTTTGACGGGGAGTTCTGTTGGAGGAGAAGGGATTTGTGTGTGTGATTGGTTTTGTATTGGTGGTATCTGTATGTGTAGAGGCTTGGAGAGGCTTTGTGCTGGGAGAGAAGATGAGCCCTGATTAGGGGGCGGGGCTTCACTGACGAGGGGTCCTATGATTGTAGCAGCCAGTCAGGCAGCGTCACAGACATCTGCAGGGGCAGAGGAGCTTGCAAACAGAGCTGTAAACAGGGGAGTTTGAGTGGGAGTTCTCTTGGAGGAGAAGGTATTTGTGTGTGTTTGGTTTTGAATTTGTAGTATTTGTATGTGTGGAGGCTTGGAGGGGCTTTGTGCTGGGAGAGAAGATGAGCCCTGATTAGGGGGCGGGGCTTTACTGACTAGGGGTCCTATAAAGGGAGCAGCCAGTCAGGCAGCGGCACAGACAGCTGCAGCGGCACTGGAGCTAGCAAACAGAGCTGTAAACACGGGAGTTTGAGTGGGAGTTCTGTTGCAGGAGAAGGCATTTGTGTGTGTGTTTGGTTTTGTATTGGTGGTATCTGTATGTGTAGAGGCTTGGAGGGGCTTTGTGCTGGGAGCGAAGCTGAGCCCTGATTAGGGGGCGGGGCTTCACTGACTAGGGGTCCTATAAAGGTACCAGCCACTCAGGCAGCGGCACAGACAGCTGCAGCGGCACTGGAGCTAGCAAACCGAGCTGTAAACGGGAGTTTGAGTGGGAGTTCTGTTGGAGGAGAAGGCATTTGTGTGTGTGTTTGGTTTTGTATTGGTGGTATCTGTGTGTGTAGAGGCTTGGAGGGGCTTTGTGCTGGGAGCGAAGCTGAGCCCTGACTAGGGGGCGGGGCTTCACTGACTAGGGGTCCTATAAAGGTAGCAGCCAGTCAGGCAGCGGAACAGGAGCTAGCAAGCAGAGCTGTAAACAGGGGAGTTTGAGAGGGAGTTCTGTTGGAGGAGAAGGTATTTGTGTTTGTTTGGTTTTGTATTTGTAGTATCTGTATGTGTAGAGGCTTGGAGGGGCTTTGTGCTGGGAGAGAAGCTGAGCCCTGATTGGGGGCGGGGCTTCCCTGACTAGGGTCCTATAAAGGCACCAGCCAGTCAGGCAGCGGCACAGACAGCTGCAGCGTCACTGGAGCTAGCAAATAGAGCTGTAAACAGGGGAGTTTGAGTGGGAGTTCTGTTGGAGGAGAAGGTATTTGTGTGTGTTTGGTTTTGTATTGGTGGTATCTGTATTTGTAGAGGCTTGGAGGAGCTTTGTGCTGGGAGAGAAGCTGAGCCCTGATGAGGGGACGGGGCTTCGCTAACTAGGGGTCCTATGATTGTAGCAGCCTGTCAGGCAGCGTCACAGACACCGGCAGGGGCACAGGAGCTAGCAAACAGAGCTGTAAACAGGGGAGTTTGAGTGGGAGTTCTGTTGGAGGAAAGGTATTTTTGTGTGTGTTTGGTTTTGTATTGGTGGTATCTGTATGTGTAGGGGCTTTGTGCTGGGAGAGAAGCCTAGCCCTGATTAGGGGGCGGGACTTCACTGACGAGGGGTCCTATAAAGGGAGCAGCCAGTGAGGCAGCGGCACAGACAGCTGCAGCGGCACAGGAGCAAGCAAACAGAGGTGTAAACAGGGGAGTTTGAGTGGGAGTTCTCTTGGAGGAGAAGGTATTTGTGTGTGTTTGGTTTTGTATTGGTGGTATCTGTATGTGTAGAGGCTTGGAGGGGCTTTGTGCTGGGAGAGAAGCTGAGCCCTGATTAGGGGGCGGGGCTTCACTGACGAGGGGTCCTATAAAGGGAGCAGCCTGTCAGGCAGCGACACAGACAGCTGCAGCGGTACAGGAGCTAGCAAACAGAGCTGTAAACAGGGGAGTTTGAGTGGGACTTCTGTTGGAGGAGAAGGTATTTGTGTGTGTGTTTGGTATTGTATTGGTAGTATCTGTATGTGTAGAGGCTTGGAGGGGCTTTGTGCTGGGAGCGAAGCTGAGCCCTGATTAGGGGGCGGGGCTTCACTGACCAGGGGTCCTATAAAGGTAGCAGCCAGTCAGGCAGCGGCACAGGAGCTAGCAAACAGAGCTGTAAACAGGGGAGTTTGAGTGGGACTTCTGTTGGAGGAGAAGGTATTTGTGTGTGTTTGGTTTTGAATTTGTGGTATCTGTATGTGTAGGGGCTTTGTGCTGGGAGAGAAGCCTAGCCCTGATTAGGGGGCGGGGCTTCACTGACGAGGGGTCCTATAAAGGGAGCAGCCAGTAAGGCAGCGGTACAGGAGCTAGCAAACAGAGCTGTAAACAGGGGAGTTTGAGTGGGAGTTCTGTTGGAGGAGAAGGTATTTGTGTGTGTTTGGTTTTGTATTGGTAGTATCTGTATGTGTAGGGGCTTTGTGATGGGAGAGAACCTGAGCCCTGATTAGGGGGCGGGGTTTCACTGACTAGTGGTCCTATAAAGGTACCAGCCAGTCAGGCAGCGGCACAGACAGCTGCAGCGGCACTGGAGCTAGCAAACCGAGCTGTAAACGGCAGTTTGAGTGGGAGTTCTGTTGGAGGAGAAGGCATTTGTGTGTGTGTTTGGTTTTGCATTGGTGGTATCTGTGTGTGCAGAGGCTTGGAGGGGCTTTGTGCTGGGAGAGAAGATGAGCCCTGATTAGTGGGCGGGGCTTCACTGACTAGGGGTCCTATAAAGGTAGCAGCCAGTCAGGCAGCGACACTGGCAGCTGCACAGGAGCTAGCAAACAGAGCTGTAAACAGGGGAGATTGAGTGGGAGTTCTGTTGGAGGAGAAGGTATTTTTGTTTGTGTTTGGTCTTGTATTGGTGATATCTGTATGTGTAGGGGATTTTTGCTGGGAGAGAAGCTGAGCCCTGATTAGGGTGCAGGGCTTCAATAACCAGGGGTCCTATAAAGGTAGCAGCCAGTCAGGCAGCGGCACAGACAGCTGCAGTGGCACAGGAGCTTGCAAACTGAGCTGTAAACAGGGGAGTTTGAGTGGGAGTTCTGTTGGAGGAGAAGGTATTTGTGTGTGTGTTTGGTTTTGTATTGGTAGTATCTGTATGTGTAGAGGCTTGGAGGGGCTTTGTGCTGGGAGAGAAGCTGAGCCCTGATTAGGGGGCGGGGCTTCACTGACTAGGGGTCCTATAAAGGGAGCAGCCAGTCAGGCAGCGGCACAGACAGCTGCAGCGGCACTGGAGCTAGCAAACAGAGCTGTAAACACGGGAGTTTGAGTGGGAGTTCTGTTGCAGGAGAAGGCATTTGTGTGTGTGTTTGGTTTTGTATTGGTGGTATCTGTATGTGTAGAGGCTTGGAGGGGCTTTGTGCTGGGAGCGAAGCTGAGCCCTGATTAGGGGGCGGGGCTTCACTGACTAGGGGTCCTATAAAGGTAGCAGCCAGTCAGGCAGCGGAACAGGAGCTAGCAAACAGAGCTGTAAACAGGGGAGTTTGAGAGGGAGTTCTGTTGGAGGAGAAGGTATTTGTGTTTGTTTGGTTTTGTATTGGTAGTATCTGTATGTGTAGAGGCTTGGAGGGGCTTTGTGCTGGGAGAGAAGCTGAGCCCTGATGAGGGGACGGGGCTTCGCTGACTAGGGGTCCTATGATTGTAGCAGCCAGTCAGGCAGCGTCACAGACATCTGCAGGGGCACAGGAGCTAGCAAACAGAGCTGTAAACAGGGGAGTTGGAGTGGGAGTTCTGTTGGAGGAAAGGTATTTGTTTGTGTGTTTGGTTTTGTATTGGTGGTATCTGTATGTGTAGGGGCTTTGTGCTTGGAGGGAAGCTGAGCCCTGATTAGGGGGCGGGGCTTCACTCACTATGGGTCCTATAAAGGGAGCAGCCAGTCAGGCAGCGACACAGACAGCTGCAGCGGTACAGGAGCTAGCAAACAGAGGGGTAAACAAGCGAGTTTGAGTGGGAGTTCTGTTGTAGGAGAAGGTATTTGTGTGCGTTTGGTTTTGTATTGGTAGTATCTGTATGTGTGGAGGCTTGGAGGGGCTTTGTGCTGGGGGCGAAGCTGAGCCCTGATTAGGGGGCGGGGCTTCACTGACGAGGGGTCCTATAAAGGGAGCAGCCAGTCAGGCAGCGACACAGACAGCTGCAGCGGTACAGGAGCTAGCAAACAGAGCTGTAAACAAGCGAGTTTCAGTGGGAGTTCTGTTGGAGGAGAAGGTATTTGTGTGTGTTTGGTTTTGTGTTGGTGGTATCTGTATGTGTAGGGGCTTTGTGCTGGGAGAGAAGCCTAGCCCTGATTAGGGGGCGGGGCTTCACTGACGAGGGGTCCTATAAAGGGAGCAGCCAGTAAGGCAGCGGTACAGGAGCTAGCAAACAGAGCTGTAAACAGGGGAGTTTGAGTGGGAGTTCTGTTGGAGGAGAAGGTATTTGTGTGTGCTTGGTTTTGTATTGTTAGTATCTGTATGTGCAGGGGCTTTGTGCTGGGAGAGAAGCTGAGCCCTTATTAGGGGGCGGGGCTTCCCTGACTAGGGGTCCTATAAAGGTAGCAGCCAGTCAGGCAGCAGCACAGGAGGTAGGAAACAGAGCTGTAAACAGGGGAGTTTGACGGGGAGTTCTGTTGGAGGAGAAGGGATTTGTGTGTGTGATTGGTTTTGTATTGGTGGTATCTGTATGTGTAGAGGCTTGGAGAGGCTTTGTGCTGGGAGAGAAGATGAGCCCTGATTAGGGGGCGGGGCTTCACTGACGAGGGGTCCTATGATTGTAGCAGCCAGTCAGGCAGCGTCACAGACATCTGCAGGGGCAGAGGAGCTTGCAAACAGAGCTGTAAACAGGGGAGTTTGAGTGGGAGTTCTCTTGGAGGAGAAGGTATTTGTGTGTGTTTGGTTTTGAATTTGTAGTATTTGTATGTGTGGAGGCTTGGAGGGGCTTTGTGCTGGGAGAGAAGATGAGCCCTGATTAGGGGGCGGGGCTTTACTGACGAGGGGTCCTATAAAGGGAGCAGCCAGTAAGGCAGCGGTACAGGAGCTAGCAAACAGAGCTGTAAACAGGGGAGTTTGAGTGGGAGTTCTGTTGGAGGAGAAGGTATTTGTGTGTGCTTGGTTTTGTATTGGTAGTATCTGTATGTGTAGGGACTTTGTGCTGGAACAGAAGCTGAGCCCTGATTAGGGGGCGGGGCTTCACTGACTAGGGGTCCTATAAAGGTACCAGCCACTCAGGCAGCGGCACAGACAGCTGCAGCGGCACTGGAGCTAGCAAACCGAGCTGTAAACGGGAGTTTGAGTGGGAGTTCTGTTGGAGGAGAAGGCATTTGTGTGTGTGTTTGGTTTTGTATTGGTGGTATCTGTGTGTGTAGAGGCTTGGAGGGGCTTTGTGCTGGGAGCGAAGCTGAGCCCTGACTAGGGGGCGGGGCTTCACTGACTAGGGGTCCTATAAAGGTAGCAGCCAGTCAGGCAGCGGAACAGGAGCTAGCAAACAGAGCTGTAAACAGGGGAGTTTGAGAGGGAGTTCTGTTGGAGGAGAAGGTATTTGTGTTTGTTTGGTTTTGTATTTGTAGTATCTGTATGTGTAGAGGCTTGGAGGGGCTTTGTGCTGGGAGAGAAGCTGAGCCCTGATTGGGGGCGGGGCTTCCCTGACTAGGGTCCTATAAAGGCACCAGCCAGTCAGGCAGCGGCACAGACAGCTGCAGCGTCACTGGAGCTAGCAAATAGAGCTGTAAACAGGGGAGTTTGAGTGGGAGTTCTGTTGGAGGAGAAGGTATTTGTGTGTGTTTGGTTTTGTATTGGTGGTATCTGTATTTGTAGAGGCTTGGAGGAGCTTTGTGCTGGGAGAGAAGCTGAGCCCTGATGAGGGGACGGGGCTTCGCTAACTAGGGGTCCTATGATTGTAGCAGCCTGTCAGGCAGCGTCACAGACACCGGCAGGGGCACAGGAGCTAGCAAACAGAGCTGTAAACAGGGGAGTTTGAGTGGGAGTTCTGTTGGAGGAAAGGTATTTTTGTGTGTGTTTGGTTTTGTATTGGTGGTATCTGTATGTGTAGGGGCTTTGTGCTGGGAGAGAAGCCTAGCCCTGATTAGGGGGCGGGACTTCACTGACGAGGGGTCCTATAAAGGGAGCAGCCAGTGAGGCAGCGGCACAGACAGCTGCAGCGGCACAGGAGCAAGCAAACAGAGGTGTAAACAGGGGAGTTTGAGTGGGAGTTCTCTTGGAGGAGAAGGTATTTGTGTGTGTTTGGTTTTGTATTGGTGGTATCTGTATGTGTAGAGGCTTGGAGGGGCTTTGTGCTGGGAGAGAAGCTGAGCCCTGATTAGGGGGCGGGGCTTCACTGACGAGGGGTCCTATAAAGGGAGCAGCCAGTCAGGCAGCGACACAGACAGCTGCAGCGGTACAGGAGCTAGCAAACAGAGCTGTAAACAGGGGAGTTTGAGTGGGACTTCTGTTGGAGGAGAAGGTATTTGTGTGTGTGTTTGGTATTGTATTGGTAGTATCTGTATGTGTAGAGGCTTGGAGGGGCTTTGTGCTGGGAGCGAAGCTGAGCCCTGATTAGGGGGCGGGGCTTCACTGACCAGGGGTCCTATAAAGGTAGCAGCCAGTCAGGCAGCGGCACAGGAGCTAGCAAACAGAGCTGTAAACAGGGGAGTTTGAGTGGGACTTCTGTTGGAGGAGAAGGTATTTGTGTGTGTTTGGTTTTGAATTTGTGGTATCTGTATGTGTAGGGGCTTTGTGCTGGGAGAGAAGCCTAGCCCTGATTAGGGGGCGGGGCTTCACTGACGAGGGGTCCTATAAAGGGAGCAGCCAGTAAGGCAGCGGTACAGGAGCTAGCAAACAGAGCTGTAAACAGGGGAGTTTGAGTGGGAGTTCTGTTGGAGGAGAAGGTATTTGTGTGTGTTTGGTTTTGTATTGGTAGTATCTGTATGTGTAGGGGCTTTGTGATGGGAGAGAACCTGAGCCCTGATTAGGGGGCGGGGTTTCACTGACTAGTGGTCCTATAAAGGTACCAGCCAGTCAGGCAGCGGCACAGACAGCTGCAGCGGCACTGGAGCTAGCAAACCGAGCTGTAAACGGCAGTTTGAGTGGGAGTTCTGTTGGAGGAGAAGGCATTTGTGTGTGTGTTTGGTTTTGCATTGGTGGTATCTGTGTGTGCAGAGGCTTGGAGGGGCTTTGTGCTGGGAGAGAAGATGAGCCCTGATTAGTGGGCGGGGCTTCACTGACTAGGGGTCCTATAAAGGGAGCAGCCAGTCAGGCGGCGGCACGGACAGCTGCAGCAGCACAGGAGCTAGCAAACAGAGCTGTAAACAGGGGAGTTTGAGTGGAAGTTATGTTGGAGGAGAAGGTATTTGTTTGTGTTTGGTTTTGTATTGGTGGTATCTGTATGTGTAGGGACTTTGTGCTGGGAGAGAAGCTGAGCCCTGATTAGGGGGCGGGGCTTCACTGACTCGGGGTCCTATAAAGGTAGCAGCCAGTCAGGCAGCGACACAGACAGCTGCAGCGGTACAGGAGCTAGCAAACAGAGCTGTAAACAGGGGAGTTTGAGTGGGAGTTCTGTTGGAGGAGAAGGTATTTGTGTGTGTTTGGTTTTGTGTTGGTGGTATCTGTATGTGTAGGGGCTTTGTGCTGGGAGAGAAGCTGAGCCCTGATTAGGGGGCGGGGCTTCATTGACGAGGGGTCCTATAAAGGGAGCAGCCAGTCAGGCAGCGACACTGACAGCTGCAGCGGTACAGGAGCTAGCAAACAGAGCTGTAAACAGGGGAGATTGAGTGGGAGTTCTGTTGGAGGTAAAGGTATTTTTGTGTGTGTTTGGTCTTGTATTGGCAGTATTTGTATGTGTAGAGGCTTGGATGGGCTTTGTGCTGGGAGAGAAGCTGAGCCCTGATTAGGGGGCGGGGCTTCCCTGACTAGGGGTCCTATAAAGGTAGCAGCCAGTCAGGCAGCGGCACAGGAGCTAGCAAACAGAGCTGTAAACAGGGGAGTTTGAGTGGGAGTTCTGTTGGAGGAGAAGGTATTTGTGTGCGTTGGGTTTTGTGTTGGTGGTATCTGTATGTGTAGGGGCTTTGTGCTGGGAGAGAAGCTGAGCCCTGATTAGGGGGCGGGGCTTCATTGACGAGGGGTCCTATAAAGGGAGCAGCCAGTCAGGCAGCGGCACAGACAACTGCAGTAGCACAGGAGCTTGCAACTGAGCTGTAAACAGCGGAGTTTGAGTGGGAGTTCTGTTGGAGGAGAAGGTATTTGTGTTTGTTTGGTTTTGTATTGGTGGTATCTGTATGTGTAGAGGCTTGGAGGGGCTTTGTGCTGGGAGAGAAGCTGAGCCCTGATTAGGGGGCGGGGCTTCACTGACGAGGGGTCCTATAAAGGTAGCAGCCAGTGAGGCAGCGGCACAGACAGCTGCAGCGGTACAGGAGCTAGCAAACAGATCTGTAAACAGGGGAGTTTGAGTGGGACTTCTGTTGGACGAGAAGGTATTTGTGTGTGTGTTTGGTATTGTATTGGTAGTATCTGTATGTGTAGAGGCTTGGAGGGGCTTTGTGCTGGGAGCGAAGCTGAGCCCTGATTAGGAGGCGGGGCTTCACTGACCAGGGGTCCTATAAAGGTAGCAGCCAGTCAGGCAGCGGCACAGGAGCTAGCAAACAGAGCTGTAAACAGGGGAGTTTGAGTGGGACTTCTGTTGGAGGAGAAGGTATTTGTGTGTGTTTGGTTTTGTATTTGTGGTATCTGTATGTGTAGGAGCTTTGTGCTGGGAGAGAAGCCTAGCCCTGATTAGGGGGCGGGGCTTCACTGACGAGGGGTCCTATAAAGGGAGCAGCCAGTAAGGCAGCGGTACAGGAGCTAGCAAACAGAGCTGTAAACAGGGGAGTTTGAGTGGGAGTTCTGTTGGAGGAGAAGGTATTTGTGTGTGTTTGGTTTTGTATTGGTAGTATCTGTATGTGTAGAGGCTTGGAGGGGCTTTGTGCTGGGAGAGAAACTGAGCCCTGATTAGGGGGCGGGGCTTCCCTGACTAGGGGTCCTATAAAGGTAGCAGCCAGTCAGGCAGCGGGAGAGGAGCTAGCAAACAGAGCTGTAAACAGGGGAGTTTGAGAGGGAGTTCTGTTGGGAGAGAAGGTATTTGTGTGTGCTTGGTTTTGTATTGGTAGTATCTGTATGTGTAGGGGCTTTGTGATGGGAGAGAACCTGAGCCCTGATTAGGGGGCGGGGTTTCACTGACTAGTGGTCCTATAAAGGTACCAGCCAGTCAGGCAGCGGCACAGACAGCTGCAGCGGCACTGGAGCTAGCAAACCGAGCTGTAAACGGCAGTTTGAGTGGGAGTTCTGTTGGAGGAGAAGGCATTTGTGTGTGTGTTTGGTTTTGTATTGGTGATATCTGTATGTGTAGGGGATTTTTGCTGGGAGAGAAGCTGAGCCCTGATTAGGGTGCAGGGCTTCAATAACCAGGGGTCCTATAAAGGTAGCAGCCAGTCAGGCAGCGGCACAGACAGCTGCAGTGGCACAGGAGCTTGCAAACTGAGCTGTAAACAGGGGAGTTTGAGTGGGAGTTCTGTTGGAGGAGAAGGTATTTGTGTGTGTGTGTTTGGTTTTGTATTGGTAGTATCTGTATGTGTAGAGGCTTGGAGGGGCTTTGTGCTGGGAGAGAAGCTGAGCCCTGATTAGGGGGCGGGGCTTCCCTGACTAGGGGTCCTATAAAGGTACCAGCCAGTCAGGCAGCGGCACAGACAGCTGCAGCGGCACTGGAGCTGGCAAATAGAGCTGTAAACAGGGGAGTTCGAGTGGGAGTTCTGTTGGAGGAGAAGGTATTTGTGTGTGTTTGGTTTTGTATTGGTGGTATCTGCATTTGTAGAGGCTTGGAGGAGCTTTGTGCTGGGAGAGAAGCTGAGCCCTGATGAGGGGACGGGGCTTCACTGACGAGGGGTCCTATAAAGGGAGCAGCCAGTCAGGCAGCGACACAGACAGCTGCAGCGGTACAGGAGCTAGCAAACAGAGCTGTAAACAGGGGAGTTTGAGTGGGAGTTCTGTTGGAGGAGAAGGTATTTGTGTGTGTGTTTGGTTTTGTATTGGTGGTATCTGTATGTGTAGGGGCTTTGTGCTGGGAGAGAAGCTGAGCCCTGATTAGGGGGCGGGGCTTCACTGACTAGGGGTCCTATAAAGGGAGCAGCCAGTCAGGCAGCTGCACAGACAGCTGCAGCGATACAGGAGCTAGCAAACAGAGCTGTAAACAGGGGAGTTTGAGTGGGAGTTCTGTTGGAGGAGAAGGTATTTGTGTGTGTGTTTGGTTTTGTATTGGTAGTATCTGTATGTGTAGAGGCTTGGAGGGGCTTTGTGCTGGGGGCGAAGCTGAGCCCTGATTAGGGGGCGGGGCTTCACTGACTAGGGGTCCTATAAAGGTAGCAGCCAGTCAGGCAGCGGCACAGACAGCTGCAGCGGCACTGGAGCTTGCAAACTGAGCTGTAAACAGGGGAGTTTGAGTGGGACTTCTGTTGGAGGAGAAGGTATTTGTGTGTGTTTGGTTTTGTATTGGTAGTATATGTATGTGTAGGGGCTTTGTGCTGGGAGAAAAACTGAGCCCTGATTAGGGGGCGGGGCTTCACTGACTGGGGGTCCTATAAAGGGAGCAGCCAGTCAGGCAGGGGCACAGACAGCTGCAGCGGAACAGGAGCTAGCAAACAGAGCTGTAAACAGGGGAGTTTGAGTGGGAGTTCTGTTGGAGGAGATGGTATTTGTGTATGTTTGGTTTTGTATTGTTAGTATCTGTATGTGTAGGGGCTTTGTGCTGGGAGAGAAGCTGAGCCCTGATTAGGGGGCGGGGCTTCACTGACTGGGGGTCCTATAAAGGTAGCAACCAGTCAGGCAGCGGAACAGACAGCTGCAGCGGCACAGGAGCTAGCAAACAGAGCTGTAAACAGGGGAGTTTGAGTGGGAGTTCTGTTGGAGAAGAAGGTATTTTTGCGTGTTTGGTTTTGTATTGGTAGCATTGGTATGTGTAGGGGTTTGGCGGGGCTTTGTGCTTGGAGAGAAGCTGAGCCCTGATTAGGGGGCGGGGCTTCACTGACTTGGGGTCCTATAAAGGTAGCAGCCAGTCAGGCAGCGGAACAGACAGCTGCAGCGATACAGGAGCTAGCAAACAGAGCTGTAAACAGGGGAGTTTGAGTGGGAGTTCTGTTGGAGGAAAGGTATTTGTGTGTGTGTTTGGTTTTGTTTTGGTGGTATCTGTATGTGTAGAGGCTTGGAGGGGCTTTGTGCTGGGAGAGAAGCTGAGCCCTGATTAGGGGGCGGGGCTTCACTGACGAGGGGTCCTACAAAGGGAGCAGCCAGTCAGGCAGCGACACAGAGCGCTGCTGCGGTACAGGAGCTAGCAAACAGAGCTGTAAACGGGAGTTTGAGTGGGAGTTCTGTTGGAGGAGAAGGTATTTGTGTGTGTTTGGTTTTGTATTGGTGGTATCTGTACGTGTAGGGGCTTTGTGCTGGGAGAGAAGCTGAGCCCTGATTAGGGGGCGGGGCTTCACTGACTATGGGTCCTATAAAGGGAGCAGCCAGTCAGGCAGCGACACAGACAGCTGCAGCGGCACAGGAGCTAGCAAACAGAGCTGTAAACAGGCGAGTTTGAGTGGGAGTTCTGTTGGAGGAGAAGGTATTTGTGTGTGCTTGGTTTTGTATTGGTAGTATCTGTATGTGCAGGGGCTTTGTGCTGGGAGAGAAGCTGAGCCCTGATTAGGGGGCGGGGCTTCACTGTTTAGGCGTCCTATAAGGGTACCAGCCAGTCATGCAGCGGCACAGACAGCTGCAGCGGCTCTGGAGCTAGCAAACAGAGCTGTAAACGGGAGTTTGAGTGGGAGTTCTGTTGGAGGAGAAGGCATTTGTGTGTGTGTTTGGTTTTGTATTGGTGGTATCTGTGTGTGTAGAGGCTTGGAGGGGCTTTGTGCTGGGAGAGAAGATGAGCCCTGATTAGGGGGCGGGCCTTCGCTGACTAGGGGTCTTATGAAGGTAGCCGCCAGTCAGGCAGTGGAACAGACAGCTGCAGGGGCACAGGAGCTAGCAAACAGAGCTGTAAACAGGGGAGTTTGAGTGGGAGTTCTGTTGGAGGAGAAGGTATTTGTGTGTGTTTCGTTTCGTATTGGTGGTATCTGTATGTGTAGGGGCTTTGTGCTGGGAGAGAAGCTGAGCCCTGATTACGGGGCGGGGCTTCACTGACTAGGGGTCCTATAAAGGGAGGAGCCAGTCAGGCAGCGACACAGACAGCTGCAGCGGCACAGGAGCTAGCAAACAGAGCTGTAAACAGGGGAGTTTGAGTGGGAGTTCTGTTGGAGGAGAAGGTATTTGTGTGTGTTTGGTTTTGTGTTGGTGGTATCTGTATGTGTAGGGGCTTTGTGCTGGGAGAGAACCTGAGCCTTATTAGGGGGCGGGGCTTCCCTGACTAGTTGTCCTATAAAGGTAGCAGCCAGTCAGGCAGCAGCACAGGAGCTAGCAAACAGAGCTGTAAACAGGGGAGTTTGAGTGGGAGTTCTGTTGGAGGAGAAGGTATTTGTGTGTGCTTGGTTTTGTATTGGTGGTATCTGTATGTGCAGGGGCTTTGTGCTGGGAGAGAAGCTGAGCCCTGATTAGGGGGCGGGGCTTCACTGACTAGGCGTCCTATAAAGGTACCAGCCAGTCAGGCAGCGGCACAGACAGCTGCAGGGGAACAGGAGCTAGCAAACAGAGCTGTAAACAGGGGAGTTTGAGTGGGAGTTCTGTTGGAGGAGAAGGTATTTGTGTGTGTTTGGTTTTGTATTGGTGGTATCTGTATGTGTAGGGGCTTGGAGGGGCTTTGTGCTGGGGGCGAAGCTGAGCCCTGATTAGGGGGCGGGGCTTCACTGACGAGGGGTCCTATAAAGGGAGCAGCCAGTAAGGCAGCGGTACAGGAGCTAGCAAACAGAGCTGTAAACAGGGGAGTTTGAGTGGGAGTTCTGTTGGAGGAGAAGGTAGTTGACTGACTAGGGGTCCTATAAAGGTAGCAGCCAGTCAGGCAGCGGCACAGACAGCTGCAGCGGCACAGGAGCTAGCAAACAGAGGTGTAAACAGGGGAGTTTGAGTGGGAGTTCTCTTGGAGGAGAAGGTATTTGTGTGTGTTTGGTTTTGTATTGGTAGTATTTGTATGTGTAGAGGCTTGGAGGGGCTTTGTGCTGGGAGAGAAGCTGATTAGGGGGCGGGACTTCCCTGACTAGGGGTCCTATAAAGGTAGCAGCCAGTCAGGCAGCGGCACAGGAGCTAGCAAACAGAGCTGTAAACAGGGGAGTTTGAGTGGGAGTTCTGTTGGAGGAGAAGGTATTTGTGTGTGTTTGGTTTTTTGTTGGTGGTATCTGTATGTGTAGGGGCTTTGTGCTGGGAGAGAAGCTGAGCCCTGATTAGGGGGCGGGGCTTCACTGACGAGGGGTCCTATAAAGGGAGCAGCCAGTCAGGCAGCTGCACAGACAGCTGCAGCGATACAGGAGCTAGCAAACAGAGCTGTAAACAGGGGAGTTTGAGTGGGAGTTCTGTTGGAGGAAAGGTATTTGTGTGTGTGTTTGGTTTTGTTTTGGTGGTATCTGTATGTGTAGAGGCTTGGAGGGGCTTTGTGCTGGGAGAGAAGCTGAGCCCTGATTAGGGGGCGGGGCTTCACTGACGAGGGGTCCTACAAAGGGAGCAGCCAGTCAGGCAGCGACACAGAGCGCTGCAGCGGTACAGGAGCTAGCAAACAGAGCTGTAAACAGGGGAGTTTGAGTGGGAGTTCTGTTGGAGGAGAAGGTATTTGTGTGTGTTTGGTTTTGTATTGGTGGTATCTGTACGTGTAGGGGCTTTGTGCTGGGAGAGAAGCTGAGCCCTGATTAGGGGGCGGGGCTTCACTGACTATGGGTCGTATAAAGGGAGCAGCCAGTCAGGCAGCGACACAGACAGCTGCAGCGGTACAGGAGCTACCAAACAGAGCTGTAAATAGGGGACTTTGAGTCGGAGTTCTGTTGGAGGAGAAGCTATTTGTGTGTGTGTTTGGTTTTGTATTGGTACTATCTGTATGTGTAGAGGCTTGGAGGGGCTTTGTGCTGGGAGCGAAGCTGAGCCCTGATTAGGGGGCGGGGCTTCACTGACTAGGGGTCCTATAAAGGTAGCAGCCAGTCAGGCAGCGGCACAGGAGCTAGCAAACAGAGCTGTAAACAGGGGAGTCTGAGTGGGAGTTCTGTTGGAGGAGAAGGCATTTGTGTGTGTGTGTGTTTGGTTTTGTATTGGTAGCATCTGTATGTGTAGGGGCTTTGTGCTGGGAGAGAAGCTGAGCCCTGATTAGGGGGCGGGGCTTCACTGACTAGGGGTCCTATAAAGGGAGCAGCCAGTCAGGCGGCGGCACGGACAGCTGCAGCGGCACAGGAGCTAGCAAACAGAGCTGAAACAGGGGAGTTTGAGTGGGAGTTCTGTTGGAGGAGAAGGTATTTGTGTGTGTTTGGTTTTGTGTTGGTGGTATCTGTATGTGTAGAGGCTTGGAGGGGGTTTGTGCTGGGAGCGAAGCTGAGCCCTGATTAGGGGGCGGGGCTTCACTGACTAGGGGTCCTATAAAGGTAGCAGCCAGTCAGGCAGCGGCACAGGAGCTAGCAAACAGAGCTGTAAACAGGGGAGTTTGAGTGGGAGTTCTGTTGGAAGAGAAGGTATTTGTGTGTGTTTGGTTTTGTATTGGTAGTATCTGTATGTGTAGGGTCTTTGTACTGGGAGAAAAGCTGAGCCCTGATTAGGGGGCGGGGCTTCAGTGACTACGGGTCCTAGAAAGGTAGCAGCCAGTCAGGCAGCGGCACAGACAGCTGCAGCGGTACAGGAGCTAGCAAACAGAGCTGTAAACAAGCGAGTTTCAGTGGGAGTTCTGTTGGAGGAGAAGGTATTTGTGTGTGTTTGGTTTTGTGTTGGTGGTATCTGTATGTGTAGGGGCTTTGTGC
Source organism: Lepidochelys kempii (assembly GCF_965140265.1). Classification (NCBI taxonomy): domain Eukaryota; kingdom Metazoa; phylum Chordata; order Testudines; family Cheloniidae; genus Lepidochelys; species Lepidochelys kempii. Next base: position 521,211 of record NC_133282.1, read on the forward strand.
TGGGAGAGAAGCCTAGCCCTGATTAGGGGGCGGGGCTTCACTGACGAGGGGTCCTATAAAGGGAGCAGCCAGTAAGGCAGCGGTACAGGAGCTAGCAAACAGAGCTGTAAACAGGGGAGTTTGAGTGGGAGTTCTGTTGGAGGAGAAGGTATTTGTGTGTGCTTGGTTTTGTATTGTTAGTATCTGTATGTGCAGGGGCTTTGTGCTGGGAGAGAAGCTGAGCCCTTATTAGGGGGCGGGGCTTCCCTGACTAGGGGTCCTATAAAGGTAGCAGCCAGTCAGGCAGCAGCACAGGAGGTAGGAAACAGAGCTGTAAACAGGGGAGTTTGACGGGGAGTTCTGTTGGAGGAGAAGGGATTTGTGTGTGTGATTGGTTTTGTATTGGTGGTATCTGTATGTGTAGAGGCTTGGAGAGGCTTTGTGCTGGGAGAGAAGATGAGCCCTGATTAGGGGGCGGGGCTTCACTGACGAGGGGTCCTATGATTGTAGCAGCCAGTCAGGCAGCGTCACAGACATCTGCAGGGGCAGAGGAGCTTGCAAACAGAGCTGTAAACAGGGGAGTTTGAGTGGGAGTTCTCTTGGAGGAGAAGGTATTTGTGTGTGTTTGGTTTTGAATTTGTAGTATTTGTATGTGTGGAGGCTTGGAGGGGCTTTGTGCTGGGAGAGAAGATGAGCCCTGATTAGGGGGCGGGGCTTCACTGACTAGGGGTCCTATAAAGGTAGCAGCCAGTCAGGCAGCGGAACAGGAGCTAGCAAACAGAGCTGTAAACAGGGGAGTTTGAGAGGGAGTTCTGTTGGAGGAGAAGGTATTTGTGTTTGTTTGGTTTTGTATTTGTAGTATCTGTATGTGTAGAGGCTTGGAGGGGCTTTGTGCTGGGAGAGAAGCTGAGCCCTGATTGGGGGCGGGGCTTCCCTGACTAGGGTCCTATAAAGGCACCAGCCAGTCAGGCAGCGGCACAGACAGCTGCAGCGTCACTGGAGCTAGCAAATAGAGCTGTAAACAGGGGAGTTTGAGTGGGAGTTCTGTTGGAGGAGAAGGTATTTGTGTGTGTTTGGTTTTGTATTGGTGGTATCTGTATTTGTAGAGGCTTGGAGGAGCTTTGTGCTGGGAGAGAAGCTGAGCCCTGATGAGGGGACGGGGCTTCGCTAACTAGGGGTCCTATGATTGTAGCAGCCTGTCAGGCAGCGTCACAGACACCGGCAGGGGCACAGGAGCTAGCAAACAGAGCTGTAAACAGGGGAGTTTGAGTGGGAGTTCTGTTGGAGGAAAGGTATTTTTGTGTGTGTTTGGTTTTGTATTGGTGGTATCTGTATGTGTAGGGGCTTTGTGCTGGGAGAGAAGCCTAGCCCTGATTAGGGGGCGGGACTTCACTGACGAGGGGTCCTATAAAGGGAGCAGCCAGTGAGGCAGCGGCACAGACAGCTGCAGCGGCACAGGAGCAAGCAAACAGAGGTGTAAACAGGGGAGTTTGAGTGGGAGTTCTCTTGGAGGAGAAGGTATTTGTGTGTGTTTGGTTTTGTATCGGTGGTATCTGTATGTGTAGAGGCTTGGAGGGGCTTTGTGCTGGGAGAGAAGCTGAGCCCTGATTAGGGGGCGGGGCTTCACTGACGAGGGGTCCTATAAAGGGAGCAGCCAGTCAGGCAGCGACACAGACAGCTGCAGCGGTACAGGAGCTAGCAAACAGAGCTGTAAACAGGGGAGTTTGAGTGGGACTTCTGTTGGAGGAGAAGGTATTTGTGTGTGTGTTTGGTATTGTATTGGTAGTATCTGTATGTGTAGAGGCTTGGAGGGGCTTTGTGCTGGGAGCGAAGCTGAGCCCTGATTAGGGGGCGGGGCTTCACTGACCAGGGGTCCTATAAAGGTAGCAGCCAGTCAGGCAGCGGCACAGGAGCTAGCAAACAGAGCTGTAAACAGGGGAGTTTGAGTGGGACTTCTGTTGGAGGAGAAGGTATTTGTGTGTGTTTGGTTTTGAATTTGTGGTATCTGTATGTGTAGGGGCTTTGTGCTGGGAGAGAAGCCTAGCCCTGATTAGGGGGCGGGGCTTCACTGACGAGGGGTCCTATAAAGGGAGCAGCCAGTAAGGCAGCGGTACAGGAGCTAGCAAACAGAGCTGTAAACAGGGGAGTTTGAGTGGGAGTTCTGTTGGAGGAGAAGGTATTTGTGTGTGTTTGGTTTTGTATTGGTAGTATCTGTATGTGTAGGGGCTTTGTGATGGGAGAGAACCTGAGCCCTGATTAGGGGGCGGGGTTTCACTGACTAGTGGTCCTATAAAGGTACCAGCCAGTCAGGCAGCGGCACAGACAGCTGCAGCGGCACTGGAGCTAGCAAACCGAGCTGTAAACGGCAGTTTGAGTGGGAGTTCTGTTGGAGGAGAAGGCATTTGTGTGTGTGTTTGGTTTTGCATTGGTGGTATCTGTGTGTGCAGAGGCTTGGAGGGGCTTTGTGCTGGGAGAGAAGATGAGCCCTGATTAGTGGGCGGGGCTTCACTGACTAGGGGTCCTATAAAGGGAGCAGCCAGTCAGGCGGCGGCACGGACAGCTGCAGCAGCACAGGAGCTAGCAAACAGAGCTGTAAACAGGGGAGTTTGAGTGGAAGTTATGTTGGAGGAGAAGGTATTTGTTTGTGTTTGGTTTTGTATTGGTGGTATCTGTATGTGTAGGGACTTTGTGCTGGGAGAGAAGCTGAGCCCTGATTAGGGGGCGGGGCTTCACTGACTCGGGGTCCTATAAAGGTAGCAGCCAGTCAGGCAGCGACACAGACAGCTGCAGCGGTACAGGAGCTAGCAAACAGAGCTGTAAACAGGGGAGTTTGAGTGGGAGTTCTGTTGGAGGAGAAGGTATTTGTGTGTGTTTGGTTTTGTGTTGGTGGTATCTGTATGTGTAGGGGCTTTGTGCTGGGAGAGAAGCTGAGCCCTGATTAGGGGGCGGGGCTTCATTGACGAGGGGTCCTATAAAGGGAGCAGCCAGTCAGGCAGCGACACTGACAGCTGCAGCGGTACAGGAGCTAGCAAACAGAGCTGTAAACAGGGGAGATTGAGTGGGAGTTCTGTTGGAGGTAAAGGTATTTTTGTGTGTGTTTGGTCTTGTATTGGCAGTATTTGTATGTGTAGAGGCTTGGATGGGCTTTGTGCTGGGAGAGAAGCTGAGCCCTGATTAGGGGGCGGGGCTTCCCTGACTAGGGGTCCTATAAAGGTAGCAGCCAGTCAGGCAGCGGCACAGGAGCTAGCAAACAGAGCTGTAAACAGGGGAGTTTGAGTGGGAGTTCTGTTGGAGGAGAAGGTATTTGTGTGCGTTGGGTTTTGTGTTGGTGGTATCTGTATGTGTAGGGGCTTTGTGCTGGGAGAGAAGCTGAGCCCTGATTAGGGGGCGGGGCTTCATTGACGAGGGGTCCTATAAAGGGAGCAGCCAGTCAGGCAGCGGCACAGACAACTGCAGTAGCACAGGAGCTTGCAACTGAGCTGTAAACAGCGGAGTTTGAGTGGGAGTTCTGTTGGAGGAGAAGGTATTTGTGTTTGTTTGGTTTTGTATTGGTGGTATCTGTATGTGTAGAGGCTTGGAGGGGCTTTGTGCTGGGAGAGAAGCTGAGCCCTGATTAGGGGGCGGGGCTTCACTGACGAGGGGTCCTATAAAGGTAGCAGCCAGTGAGGCAGCGGCACAGACAGCTGCAGCGGTACAGGAGCTAGCAAACAGATCTGTAAACAGGGGAGTTTGAGTGGGACTTCTGTTGGACGAGAAGGTATTTGTGTGTGTGTTTGGTATTGTATTGGTAGTATCTGTATGTGTAGAGGCTTGGAGGGGCTTTGTGCTGGGAGCGAAGCTGAGCCCTGATTAGGAGGCGGGGCTTCACTGACCAGGGGTCCTATAAAGGTAGCAGCCAGTCAGGCAGCGGCACAGGAGCTAGCAAACAGAGCTGTAAACAGGGGAGTTTGAGTGGGACTTCTGTTGGAGGAGAAGGTATTTGTGTGTGTTTGGTTTTGTATTTGTGGTATCTGTATGTGTAGGAGCTTTGTGCTGGGAGAGAAGCCTAGCCCTGATTAGGGGGCGGGGCTTCACTGACGAGGGGTCCTATAAAGGGAGCAGCCAGTAAGGCAGCGGTACAGGAGCTAGCAAACAGAGCTGTAAACAGGGGAGTTTGAGTGGGAGTTCTGTTGGAGGAGAAGGTATTTGTGTGTGTTTGGTTTTGTATTGGTAGTATCTGTATGTGTAGAGGCTTGGAGGGGCTTTGTGCTGGGAGAGAAACTGAGCCCTGATTAGGGGGCGGGGCTTCCCTGACTAGGGGTCCTATAAAGGTAGCAGCCAGTCAGGCAGCGGGAGAGGAGCTAGCAAACAGAGCTGTAAACAGGGGAGTTTGAGAGGGAGTTCTGTTGGGAGAGAAGGTATTTGTGTGTGCTTGGTTTTGTATTGGTAGTATCTGTATGTGTAGGGGCTTTGTGATGGGAGAGAACCTGAGCCCTGATTAGGGGGCGGGGTTTCACTGACTAGTGGTCCTATAAAGGTACCAGCCAGTCAGGCAGCGGCACAGACAGCTGCAGCGGCACTGGAGCTAGCAAACCGAGCTGTAAACGGCAGTTTGAGTGGGAGTTCTGTTGGAGGAGAAGGCATTTGTGTGTGTGTTTGGTTTTGTATTGGTGATATCTGTATGTGTAGGGGATTTTTGCTGGGAGAGAAGCTGAGCCCTGATTAGGGTGCAGGGCTTCAATAACCAGGGGTCCTATAAAGGTAGCAGCCAGTCAGGCAGCGGCACAGACAGCTGCAGTGGCACAGGAGCTTGCAAACTGAGCTGTAAACAGGGGAGTTTGAGTGGGAGTTCTGTTGGAGGAGAAGGTATTTGTGTGTGTGTTTGGTTTTGTATTGGTAGTATCTGTATGTGTAGAGGCTTGGAGGGGCTTTGTGCTGGGAGAGAAGCTGAGCCCTGATTAGGGGGCGGGGCTTCCCTGACTAGGGGTCCTATAAAGGTACCAGCCAGTCAGGCAGCGGCACAGACAGCTGCAGCGGCACTGGAGCTGGCAAATAGAGCTGTAAACAGGGGAGTTCGAGTGGGAGTTCTGTTGGAGGAGAAGGTATTTGTGTGTGTTTGGTTTTGTATTGGTGGTATCTGCATTTGTAGAGGCTTGGAGGAGCTTTGTGCTGGGAGAGAAGCTGAGCCCTGATGAGGGGACGGGGCTTCACTGACGAGGGGTCCTATAAAGGGAGCAGCCAGTCAGGCAGCGACACAGACAGCTGCAGCGGTACAGGAGCTAGCAAACAGAGCTGTAAACAGGGGAGTTTGAGTGGGAGTTCTGTTGGAGGAGAAGGTATTTGTGTGTGTGTTTGGTTTTGTATTGGTGGTATCTGTATGTGTAGGGGCTTTGTGCTGGGAGAGAAGCTGAGCCCTGATTAGGGGGCGGGGCTTCACTGACTAGGGGTCCTATAAAGGGAGCAGCCAGTCAGGCAGCTGCACAGACAGCTGCAGCGATACAGGAGCTAGCAAACAGAGCTGTAAACAGGGGAGTTTGAGTGGGAGTTCTGTTGGAGGAGAAGGTATTTGTGTGTGTGTTTGGTTTTGTATTGGTAGTATCTGTATGTGTAGAGGCTTGGAGGGGCTTTGTGCTGGGGGCGAAGCTGAGCCCTGATTAGGGGGCGGGGCTTCACTGACTAGGGGTCCTATAAAGGTAGCAGCCAGTCAGGCAGCGGCACAGACAGCTGCAGCGGCACTGGAGCTTGCAAACTGAGCTGTAAACAGGGGAGTTTGAGTGGGACTTCTGTTGGAGGAGAAGGTATTTGTGTGTGTTTGGTTTTGTATTGGTAGTATATGTATGTGTAGGGGCTTTGTGCTGGGAGAAAAACTGAGCCCTGATTAGGGGGCGGGGCTTCACTGACTGGGGGTCCTATAAAGGGAGCAGCCAGTCAGGCAGGGGCACAGACAGCTGCAGCGGAACAGGAGCTAGCAAACAGAGCTGTAAACAGGGGAGTTTGAGTGGGAGTTCTGTTGGAGGAGATGGTATTTGTGTATGTTTGGTTTTGTATTGTTAGTATCTGTATGTGTAGGGGCTTTGTGCTGGGAGAGAAGCTGAGCCCTGATTAGGGGGCGGGGCTTCACTGACTGGGGGTCCTATAAAGGTAGCAACCAGTCAGGCAGCGGAACAGACAGCTGCAGCGGCACAGGAGCTAGCAAACAGAGCTGTAAACAGGGGAGTTTGAGTGGGAGTTCTGTTGGAGAAGAAGGTATTTTTGCGTGTTTGGTTTTGTATTGGTAGCATTGGTATGTGTAGGGGTTTGGCGGGGCTTTGTGCTTGGAGAGAAGCTGAGCCCTGATTAGGGGGCGGGGCTTCACTGACTTGGGGTCCTATAAAGGTAGCAGCCAGTCAGGCAGCGGAACAGACAGCTGCAGCGATACAGGAGCTAGCAAACAGAGCTGTAAACAGGGGAGTTTGAGTGGGAGTTCTGTTGGAGGAAAGGTATTTGTGTGTGTGTTTGGTTTTGTTTTGGTGGTATCTGTATGTGTAGAGGCTTGGAGGGGCTTTGTGCTGGGAGAGAAGCTGAGCCCTGATTAGGGGGCGGGGCTTCACTGACGAGGGGTCCTACAAAGGGAGCAGCCAGTCAGGCAGCGACACAGAGCGCTGCTGCGGTACAGGAGCTAGCAAACAGAGCTGTAAACGGGAGTTTGAGTGGGAGTTCTGTTGGAGGAGAAGGTATTTGTGTGTGTTTGGTTTTGTATTGGTGGTATCTGTACGTGTAGGGGCTTTGTGCTGGGAGAGAAGCTGAGCCCTGATTAGGGGGCGGGGCTTCACTGACTATGGGTCCTATAAAGGGAGCAGCCAGTCAGGCAGCGACACAGACAGCTGCAGCGGCACAGGAGCTAGCAAACAGAGCTGTAAACAGGCGAGTTTGAGTGGGAGTTCTGTTGGAGGAGAAGGTATTTGTGTGTGCTTGGTTTTGTATTGGTAGTATCTGTATGTGCAGGGGCTTTGTGCTGGGAGAGAAGCTGAGCCCTGATTAGGGGGCGGGGCTTCACTGTTTAGGCGTCCTATAAGGGTACCAGCCAGTCATGCAGCGGCACAGACAGCTGCAGCGGCTCTGGAGCTAGCAAACAGAGCTGTAAACGGGAGTTTGAGTGGGAGTTCTGTTGGAGGAGAAGGCATTTGTGTGTGTGTTTGGTTTTGTATTGGTGGTATCTGTGTGTGTAGAGGCTTGGAGGGGCTTTGTGCTGGGAGAGAAGATGAGCCCTGATTAGGGGGCGGGCCTTCGCTGACTAGGGGTCTTATGAAGGTAGCCGCCAGTCAGGCAGTGGAACAGACAGCTGCAGGGGCACAGGAGCTAGCAAACAGAGCTGTAAACAGGGGAGTTTGAGTGGGAGTTCTGTTGGAGGAGAAGGTATTTGTGTGTGTTTCGTTTCGTATTGGTGGTATCTGTATGTGTAGGGGCTTTGTGCTGGGAGAGAAGCTGAGCCCTGATTACGGGGCGGGGCTTCACTGACTAGGGGTCCTATAAAGGGAGGAGCCAGTCAGGCAGCGACACAGACAGCTGCAGCGGCACAGGAGCTAGCAAACAGAGCTGTAAACAGGGGAGTTTGAGTGGGAGTTCTGTTGGAGGAGAAGGTATTTGTGTGTGTTTGGTTTTGTGTTGGTGGTATCTGTATGTGTAGGGGCTTTGTGCTGGGAGAGAACCTGAGCCTTATTAGGGGGCGGGGCTTCCCTGACTAGTTGTCCTATAAAGGTAGCAGCCAGTCAGGCAGCAGCACAGGAGCTAGCAAACAGAGCTGTAAACAGGGGAGTTTGAGTGGGAGTTCTGTTGGAGGAGAAGGTATTTGTGTGTGCTTGGTTTTGTATTGGTGGTATCTGTATGTGCAGGGGCTTTGTGCTGGGAGAGAAGCTGAGCCCTGATTAGGGGGCGGGGCTTCACTGACTAGGCGTCCTATAAAGGTACCAGCCAGTCAGGCAGCGGCACAGACAGCTGCAGGGGAACAGGAGCTAGCAAACAGAGCTGTAAACAGGGGAGTTTGAGTGGGAGTTCTGTTGGAGGAGAAGGTATTTGTGTGTGTTTGGTTTTGTATTGGTGGTATCTGTATGTGTAGGGGCTTGGAGGGGCTTTGTGCTGGGGGCGAAGCTGAGCCCTGATTAGGGGGCGGGGCTTCACTGACGAGGGGTCCTATAAAGGGAGCAGCCAGTAAGGCAGCGGTACAGGAGCTAGCAAACAGAGCTGTAAACAGGGGAGTTTGAGTGGGAGTTCTGTTGGAGGAGAAGGTAGTTGACTGACTAGGGGTCCTATAAAGGTAGCAGCCAGTCAGGCAGCGGCACAGACAGCTGCAGCGGCACAGGAGCTAGCAAACAGAGGTGTAAACAGGGGAGTTTGAGTGGGAGTTCTCTTGGAGGAGAAGGTATTTGTGTGTGTTTGGTTTTGTATTGGTAGTATTTGTATGTGTAGAGGCTTGGAGGGGCTTTGTGCTGGGAGAGAAGCTGATTAGGGGGCGGGACTTCCCTGACTAGGGGTCCTATAAAGGTAGCAGCCAGTCAGGCAGCGGCACAGGAGCTAGCAAACAGAGCTGTAAACAGGGGAGTTTGAGTGGGAGTTCTGTTGGAGGAGAAGGTATTTGTGTGTGTTTGGTTTTTTGTTGGTGGTATCTGTATGTGTAGGGGCTTTGTGCTGGGAGAGAAGCTGAGCCCTGATTAGGGGGCGGGGCTTCACTGACGAGGGGTCCTATAAAGGGAGCAGCCAGTCAGGCAGCTGCACAGACAGCTGCAGCGATACAGGAGCTAGCAAACAGAGCTGTAAACAGGGGAGTTTGAGTGGGAGTTCTGTTGGAGGAAAGGTATTTGTGTGTGTGTTTGGTTTTGTTTTGGTGGTATCTGTATGTGTAGAGGCTTGGAGGGGCTTTGTGCTGGGAGAGAAGCTGAGCCCTGATTAGGGGGCGGGGCTTCACTGACGAGGGGTCCTACAAAGGGAGCAGCCAGTCAGGCAGCGACACAGAGCGCTGCAGCGGTACAGGAGCTAGCAAACAGAGCTGTAAACAGGGGAGTTTGAGTGGGAGTTCTGTTGGAGGAGAAGGTATTTGTGTGTGTTTGGTTTTGTATTGGTGGTATCTGTACGTGTAGGGGCTTTGTGCTGGGAGAGAAGCTGAGCCCTGATTAGGGGGCGGGGCTTCACTGACTATGGGTCGTATAAAGGGAGCAGCCAGTCAGGCAGCGACACAGACAGCTGCAGCGGTACAGGAGCTACCAAACAGAGCTGTAAATAGGGGACTTTGAGTCGGAGTTCTGTTGGAGGAGAAGCTATTTGTGTGTGTGTTTGGTTTTGTATTGGTACTATCTGTATGTGTAGAGGCTTGGAGGGGCTTTGTGCTGGGAGCGAAGCTGAGCCCTGATTAGGGGGCGGGGCTTCACTGACTAGGGGTCCTATAAAGGTAGCAGCCAGTCAGGCAGCGGCACAGGAGCTAGCAAACAGAGCTGTAAACAGGGGAGTCTGAGTGGGAGTTCTGTTGGAGGAGAAGGCATTTGTGTGTGTGTGTGTTTGGTTTTGTATTGGTAGCATCTGTATGTGTAGGGGCTTTGTGCTGGGAGAGAAGCTGAGCCCTGATTAGGGGGCGGGGCTTCACTGACTAGGGGTCCTATAAAGGGAGCAGCCAGTCAGGCGGCGGCACGGACAGCTGCAGCGGCACAGGAGCTAGCAAACAGAGCTGAAACAGGGGAGTTTGAGTGGGAGTTCTGTTGGAGGAGAAGGTATTTGTGTGTGTTTGGTTTTGTGTTGGTGGTATCTGTATGTGTAGAGGCTTGGAGGGGGTTTGTGCTGGGAGCGAAGCTGAGCCCTGATTAGGGGGCGGGGCTTCACTGACTAGGGGTCCTATAAAGGTAGCAGCCAGTCAGGCAGCGGCACAGGAGCTAGCAAACAGAGCTGTAAACAGGGGAGTTTGAGTGGGAGTTCTGTTGGAAGAGAAGGTATTTGTGTGTGTTTGGTTTTGTATTGGTAGTATCTGTATGTGTAGGGTCTTTGTACTGGGAGAAAAGCTGAGCCCTGATTAGGGGGCGGGGCTTCAGTGACTACGGGTCCTAGAAAGGTAGCAGCCAGTCAGGCAGCGGCACAGGAGCTAGCAAACAGAGCTGTAAACAGGGGAGTTTGAGTGGGAGTTCTGTTCGAGGAGAAGGTATTTGTGTGTGTTTGGTTTTGTGTTGGTGGTATCTGTATGTGTAGGGTTTTTGTGCTGGGAGAGAAGCTGAGCCCTGATTAGGGGGCGGGGTTTCACTGACTAGGGGTCCTATAAAGGCAGCAGACAGTCAGGCAGCGACACAGACAGCTGCAGCGGTACAGGAGCTAGCAAACAGAGCTGTAAATAGGGGACTTTGGGTGGGAGTTCTGTTGGAGGAGAAGCTATTTGTGTGTGTGTTTGGTTTTGTAATGGTAGTATCTGTATGTGTAGAGCTTGGAGGGGCTTTGTGCTGGGAGCGAAGCTGAGCCCTGATTAGGGGGCGGGGCTTCACTGACTAGGCGTCCTATAAAGGTAGCAGCCAGTCAGGCAGCGGCACAGGAGCTAGCAAACAGAGCTGTAAACAGGGGAGTCTGAGTGGGAGTTCTGTTGGAGGAGAAGGCATTTGTGTGTGTGTTTGGTTTTGTATTGGTAGCATCTGTATGTGTAGGGGCTTTGTGCTGGGAGAGAAGCTGAGCCCTGATTAGGGGGCGGGGCTTCCCTGACTTGGGGTCCTATAAAGGTACCAGCCAGTCAGGCAGCGGCACAGACCTCTGCAGCGGCACTGGAGCTAGGAAATAGAGCTGTAAACAGGGGAGTTTGAGTGGGAGTTCTGTTTGAGGAGAAGGTATTTCTGTGTGTGTTTGGTATTGTATTGGTGGTATCTGTATGTGTATAGGCTTGGAGGGGCTTTGTGCTGGGAGAGAAGCTGAGCCCTGATTAGGGGGCGGGGCTTCACTGACGAGGGGTCCTATAAAGGGAGCAGCCAGTCAGGCAGCAGCACAGACAGCTGCAGCGGTACAGGAGCTAGCAAACAGAGCTGTAAACAGGGGAGTTTGACTGGGACTTCTGTTGGAGGAGAAGGTATTTGTGTATGTGTTTGGTATTGTATTGGTAGTATCTGTATGTGTAGAGGCTTGGAGGGGCTTTGTGCTGGGAACGAAGCTGAGCCCTGATTAGGGGGCGGGGCTTCACTGACTAGGGGTCCTATAAAGGGAGCAGCCAGTCAGGCAGAGGCACAGACAGCTGTAGCGGAACAGGAGCTACAAAACTGAGCTGTAAACAGGGGAGTTTGAGAGGGAGTTCTGTTGGAGGAGAAGGTATTTGTGTGTGTTTGGTTTTGTATTTGTAGTATCTGTATGTGTAGAGGCTTGGAGGAGCTTTGTGCTGGGAGAGAAGCTGAGCCCTGATTAGGGGGCGGGGCTTCACTGACTAGGGGTCCTATAAAGGGAGCAGCCAGACAGGCGGCGGCACGGACAGCTGCAGAGGCACAGGAGCTAGCAAACAGAGCTGTAAACAGGGGAGTTTGAGTGGGAGTTCTGTTGCAGGAGAAGGTATTTGTGTTTGGTTTTGTGTTCGTGGTATCTGTATGTGTAGGGGCTTTGTGCTGGGAGAGAAGCTGAGCCCTGATTAGGGGGCGGGGCTTCACTGACTAGGGGTCCTATAAAGGCAGCAGCCAGTCAGGCAGCGGCACAGACAGCTGCAGTGGCACAGGAGCTATCAAAGAGAGCTGTAAACAGGGGAGTTTGAGTGGGAGTTCCTTTGGAGGAGAAGGTATTTGTGTGTGTGTTTGGTTTTGTATTGGTAGTATTTGTATGTGTAGAGGCTTGGAGGGGCTTTGTGCTGGGAGAAAAGCTGAGCCCTGATTAGGGGGCGGGGCTTCACTGACCAGCGGTCCTATAAAGCTAGCAGCCAGTCAGGCAGCAGCACAGGAGCTAGCAAACAGACCTGTAAACAGGGGAGTTTGAGAGGGAGTTCTGTTGGAGGAGAAGGTATTTGTGTGTTTGGTTTTGTATTGGTAGCATCTGTATGAGTAGAGGCTTTGTGCTGGGAGAGAATCTGAGCCCTGATTAGGGGGCGGGGCTTCCCTGACTAGGGGTCCTATAAAGGTACCAGAAGTCAGGCAGCGGCACAGACAGCTGCAGCGGCACTGGAGCTAGCAAATAGAGCTGTAAACAGGGGAGTTTGAGTGGGTTTTCTGTTGGAGGAGAAGGTATTTGTGTGTGTTTGGTTTTGTATTGGTAGCATCTGTATGTGTAGGGGCTAGGTGCTGGGAGAGAAGCTGAGCCCTGATAAGGGGGCGGGGCTTCACTGACTAGGCGTCCTATAAAGGTAGCAGCCAGTCAGGCAGCGGCACAGACAGCTGCAGCGGCACAGGAGCGAGCAAACAGAGCTGTAAACAGGGGAGTTTGAGTGGGAGTTCTGTTGGAGGAGAAGGTATTTGTGTGTGTGTTTGGTTTTGTATTGTTGGTATCTGTATGTGTAGGGGCTTGGAGGGGCTTTGTGCTGGGAGAGAAGCTGAGCCCTGATTAGGGGGCGGGGCTTCACTGACTAGGGGTCCTAGAAAGGTAGCAGCCAGTCAGGCAGCGGCACAGGAGCTAGCAAACAGAGCTGTAAACAGGGGAGTATGAGTGGGAGTTCTGTTGGAGGAGAAGGTGTTTGTGTGTGTTTGGTTTTGTATTGGTGGTATCTGTATGTGTAGGGGCTTTTTGCTGGGAGAGAAGGTGAGCCTTGATTAGCGTGCAGGGCTTCACTCACTAGGCGTCCTATAAAGGTAGCAGCCAGTCAGGCAGCGGCACAGACAGCTGCAGCGGCAAAGGAGCGAGCAAACAGAGCTGTAAACAGGGGAGTTTGAGAGGGAGTTCTGTTGGAGGAGAAGGTATTTGTGTGTTTGGTTTTGTATTGGTAGTATCTGTATGAGTAGAGGCTTTGTGCTGGGAGAGAATCTGAGCCCTGATTAGGGGGCGGGGCTTCACTGACGAGGGGTCCTATAAAGGGAGCAGCCACTCAGGCAGTGACACAGACAGCTGCAGCGGTACAGGAGCTAGCAAACAGAGCTCAAAATAGGGGACTTTGAGTGGTAGTTCTGTTGGAGGAGAAGCTATTTGTGTGTGTGTTTGGTTTTGTATTGGTAGTATCTGTATGTGTAGAGGCTTGGAGGGGCTTTGTGCTGAGAGAGAAGCTGAGCCCTGATTAGGGGGCGGGGCTTCACTGACTAGGGTTCCTATAAATGCAGCAGCCAGTCAGGCAGCGGCACAGACAGCTGCAGTGGCACAGGAGCTAGCAAAGAGAGCTGTAAACAGGGGAGTTTGAGTGGGAGTTCTGTTGGAGGAGAAGGTATTTGTGTGTGTTTGGTTTTGTGTTGGTGGTATCTGTATGTGTAGGGGCTTTGTGCTGAGAGAGAAGCTGAGCCCTGATTAGGGGGCGGGGCTTCCCTGACTAGGGGTCCTATAAAGGCAGCAGCCAGTCAGGCAGCGGCACAGACAGCTGCAGTGGCACAGGAGCTAGCAAAGAGAGCTGTAAACAGGGGAGTTTGAGTGGGAGTTCTGTTGGAGGAGAAGGTATTTGTGTGTGTGTTTGGTTTTGTATTGGTAGTATCTGTATGTGTAGAGGCTTGGAGGGGCTTTGTGCTGGGAGCGAAGCTGAGCCCTGATTAGGGGGCGGGGCTTCAGTGACTAGGGGTCCTAGAAAGGTAGCAGCCAGTCAGGCAGCGGCACAGGAGCTAGCAAACAGAGCTGTAAACAGGGGAGTATGAGTGGGAGTTCTGTTGGAGGAGAAGGTGTTTGTGTGTGTTTGGTTTTGTATTGGTAGTATCTGTATGTGTAGAGGCTTTGTGCTGGGAGAGAAGCTGAGCCCTGATAAGGGGGCGGGGCTTCCCTGACTAGGGGTCCTAAAAAGCTAGCAGCCAGTCAGGCAGCAGCACAGGAGCTAGCAAACAGAGCTGTAAACAGGGGAGTTTGAGTGGGAGTTCTGTTGGAGGAGAAGGTATTTGTGTGTGTTTGGTTTTGTTTTGGTAGTATCTGTATGTGTAGGGGCTTTTTTCTGGGAGAGAAGCTGAGCCCTGATTAGGGTGCGGGGCTTCACTGACCGGGGGTCCTATAAAGGTAGCAGCCAGTCAGGCAGCGGCACTGACAGCTGCAGTGGCACAGGAGCTTGCAAACAGAGCTGTAAACAGGGGAGTTTGAGTGGGAGTTCTGTTGCAGGAGAAGGTATTTGTGTTTGTTTGGTTTTGTCTTGGTAGTATTTGTATGTGTAGAGGCTTGGAGGGGCTTTGTGCTGGGAGAGAACCTGAGCCCTGATTAGGGGGCGGGGCTTCACTGACTAGGGGTCCTATAAAGGGAGCAGCCAGTCAGGCGGCGGCACGGACAGCTGCAGCGGCACAGAAGCTAGCAAACAGAGCTGTAAACAGGGTAGTTTGAGTGGGAGTTCTGTTGGAGGAGAAGGTATTTGTGTGTGTTTGGTTTTGTGTTGGTGGTATCTGTATGTGTAGGGGCTTTGTGCTGGGAGAGAAGCTGAGCCCTGATTAGGGGGCGGGGCTTCACTGACGAGGGTTCCTATAAAGGGAGCAGCCAATCAGGCAGCAACACAGACAGCTGCAGCGGTACAGGAGCTAGCAAACAGAGCTGTAAACAGGGGAGTTTGAGTGGGACTTCTGTTGGAGGAGAAGGTATTTGTGTGTGTTTGGTTTTGTATTGGTAGTATCTGTATGTGTAGGGGCTTTGTGCTGGGAGAAAAGCTGAGCCCTGATTAGGGGGCGGGGCTTCACTGACTAGGGGTCCTATAAAGGTAGCAGCCAGTCAGGCAGCGGCACAGACAGCTGCATTGGCACAGGAGCTAGCAAACAGAGCTGTAAACAGGGGAGTTTGAGTGGGACTTCTGTTGGAGGAGAAGGTATTTGTGTGTGTGTTTGGTATTGTATTGGTGGTATCTGTATGTGTAGAGGCTTGGAGGGGCTTTGTGCTGGGAGAGAAGCTGAGCCCTGATTAGGGGGCGGGGCTTCACTGACGAGGGGTCCTATAAAGGGAGCAGCCAGTCAGGCAGCGACACAGACAGCTGCAGCGGTACAGGAGCTAGGAAACAGAGCTGTAAATAGGGGACTTTGAGTCGGAGTTCTGTTGGAGGAGAAGCTATTTGTGTGTGTGTTTGGTTTTGTATTGGTAGTATCTGTATGTGTAGAGGCTTGGAGGGGCTTTGTGCTGGGAGCGAAGCTGAGCCCTGATTAGGGGGCGGGGCTTCACTGACTTGGGGTTCTATAAAGGCAGCAGCCAGTCAGGCAGCAGCACAGACAGCTGCAGTGGCACAGGAGCTAGCAAAGAGAGCTGTAAACAGGGGAGTTTGAGTGGGAGTTCTGTTGGAGGAGAAGGTATTTGTGTGTGTGTTTGGTTTTGTATTGTTGGTATCTGTATGTGTAGAGGCTTGGAGGGGCTTTGTGCTGGGAGAGAATCTGAGCCCTGATTAGGGGGCGGGGCTTCACTGACTAGGGGTTCTATAAAGGCAGCAGCCAGTCAGGCAGCGGCACAGACAGCTGCAGTGGCACAGGAGCAAGCAAAGAGAGCTGTAAACAGGGGAGTTTGAGTGGGAGTTCTGTTGGAGGAGAAGGTATTTGTGTGTGTGTTTGGTTTTGTATTGTTGGTATCTGTATGTGTAGAGGCTTGGAGGGGCTTTGTGCTGGGAGAGAAGCTGAGCCCTGATTAGGGGGCGGGGCTTCACTGACTAGGGGTCCTAGAAAGGTAGCAGCCAGTCAGGCAGCGGCACAGGAGCTAGCAAACAGAGCTGTAAACAGGGGAGTATGAGTGGGAGTTCTGTTGGAGGAGAAGTTATTTGTGTGTGTTTGGTTTTGTGTTGGTGGTATCTGTATGTGTAGGGGCTTTGTGCAGAGAGAGAAGCTGAGCCCTAATTAGGGGGCGGGGCTTCCCTGACTTGGGGTCCTATAAAGGTACCAGCCAGTCAGGCAGCGGCACAGACATCTGCAGCGGCACTGGAGCTAGCAAATAGAGCTGTAAACAGGGGAGTTTGAGTGGGAGTTCTGTTTGAGGAGAAGGTATTTCTGTGTGTGTTTGGTATTGTATTGGTGGTATCTGTATGTGTAGAGGCTTGGAGGAGCTTTGTGCTGGGAGAGAAGCTGAGCCCTGATTAGGGGGCGGGGCTTCACTGACGAGGGGTCCTATAAAGGGAGCAGCCAGTCAGGCGGCGGCACAGGAGCTAGCAAACAGAGCTGTAAACAGGGGAGTTTGAGTGGGAGTTCCTTTGGAAGAGAAGGTATTTGTGTGTGTTTGGTTTTGTATTGGTAGTATTTGTATGTGTAGAGGCTTGGAGGGGCTTTGTGCTGGGAGAAAAGCTGAGCCCTGATTAGGGGGCGGGGCTTCACTGACCAGCGGTCCTATAAAGCTAGCAGCCAGTCAGGCAGCAGCACAGGAGCTAGCAAACAGAGCTGTAAACAGGGGAGTTTGAGAGGGAGTTGTGTTGGATGAGAAGGTATTTGTGTGTTTGGTTTTGTATTGGTAGTATCTGTATGAGTAGAGGCTTTGTGCTGGGAGAGAATCTGAGCCCTGATTAGGGGGCGGGGCTTCCCGGACTAGGGGTCCTATAAAGGTACCAGCCAGTCAGGCAGCGGCACAGACAGCTGCAGCGGCACTGGAGCTAGCAAATAGAGCTGTAAACAGGGGAGTTTGAGTGGGTTTTCTGTTGGAGGAGAAGGTATTTTTGTGTGTTTGGTTTTGTATTGGTAGCATCTGTATGTGTAGGGGCTAGGTGCTGGGAGAGAAGCTGAGCCCTGATAAGGGGGCGGGGCTTCACTGACTAGGGGTCCTAGAAAGGTGGCAGCCAGTCAGGCAGCGGCACAGGAGCTAGCAAACAGAGCTGTAAACAGGGGAGTTTGAGTGGGAGTTCTGTTGGAGGAGGAGGTATTTGTGTGTGTTTGGTATTGTATTGGTGGTATCTGTATGTGTAGAGGCTTGGAGGGGCTTTGTGCTGGGAGAGAAGCTGAGCCCTGATTAGGGGGCGGGGCTTCACTGACGAGGGGTCCTATAAAGGGAGCAGCCAGTCAGGCAGCGGCACAGACAGCTGCAGCGGCACAGGAGCGAGCAAACAGAACTGTAAACAGGGGAGTTTGAGAGGGAGTTCTGTTGGAGGAGAAGGTATTTGTGTGTTTGGTTTTGTATTGGTAGTATCTGTATGAGTAGAGGCTTTGTGCTGGGAGAGAAGCTGAGCCCTGATTAGGGGGCGGGGCTTCACTGACTAGGGGTCCTATAAAGGCAGCAGCCAGTCAGGCAGCGGCACAGACACCTGCAGTGGCACAGGAGCTAGCAAAGAGAGCTGTAAACAGGGGAGTTTGAGAGGGAGTTCTGTTGGAGGAGAAGGTATTTGTGTGTGTGTTTGGTTTTGTATTGGTAGTATCTGTATGTGTAGAGGCTTGGAGGGGCTTTGTGCTGGGAGCGAAGCTGAGCCCTGATTAGGGGGCGGGGCTTCACTGACTAGGGGTCCTATAAAGGTGGCAGCCAGTCAGGCAGCGGCACAGGAGCTAGCAAACAGAGCTGTAAACAGGGGAGTTTGAGTGGGAGTTCTGTTGGAGGAGGAGGTATTTGTGTGTGTTTGGTATTGTATTGGTGGTATCTGTATGTGTAGAGGCTTGGAGGGGCTTTGTGCTGGGAGAGAAGCTGAGCCCTGATTAGGGGGCGGGGCTTCACTGACGAGGGGTCCTATAAAGGGAGCAGCCAGTCAGGCAGCGACACAGACAGCTGCAGCGGTACAGGAGCTAGCAAACAGAGCTGTAAATAGGGGACTTTGAGTGGGAGTTCTGTTGGAGGAGAAGCTATTTGTGTGTGTGTTTTTTTTTGTATTGGTAGTATCTGTATGTGTAGAGGCTTGGAGGGGCTTTGTGCTGGGAGCGAAGCTGAGCCCTGATTAGGGGGCGGGGCTTCACTGACTTGGGGTTCTATAAAGGCAGCAGCCAGTCAGGCAGCGGCACAGACAGCTGCAGTGGCACAGGAGCTAGCAAAGAGAGCTGTAAACAGGGGAGTTTGAGTGGGAGTTCTGTTGGAGGAGAAGGTATTTGTGTGTGTGTTTGGTTTTGTATTGTTGGTATCTGTATGTGTAGAGGCTTGGAGGGGCTTTGTGCTGGGAGAGAAGCTGAGCCCTGATTAGGGGGCGGGGCTTCACTGACTAGGGGTTCTATAAAGGCAGCAGCCAGTCAGGCAGCGGCACAGACAGCTGCAGTGGCACAGGAGCAAGCAAAGAGAGCTGTAAACAGGGGAGTTTGAGTGGGAGTTCTGTTGGAGGAGAATGTATTTGTGTGTGTGTTTGGTTTTGTATTGGTGGTATCTGTATGTGTAGAGGCTTGGAGGGGCTTTGTGCTGGGAGAGAAGCTGAGCCCTGATTATGGGGCGGGGCTTCACTGACGAGGGGTCCTATAAAGGGAGCAGCCACTCAGGCAGTGACACAGACAGCTGCAGCGGTACAGGAGCTAGCAAACAGAGCTGAAAATAGGGGACTTTGAGTGGTAGTTCTTTTGGAGGAGAAGCTATTTGTGTGTGTGTTTGGTTTTGTATTGGTAGTATCTGTATGTGTAGAGGCTTGGAGGGGCTTTGTGCTGAGAGAGAAGCTGAGCCCTGATTAGGGGGCGGGGCTTCACTGACTAGGGGTCCTATAAATGCAGCAGCCAGTCAGGCAGCGGCACAGACAGCTGCAGTGGCACAGGAGCTAGCAAAGAGAGCTGTAAACAGGGGAGTTTGTGTGGAAGTTCTGTTGGAGGAGAAGGTATTTGTGTGTGTTTGGTTTTGTGTTGGTGGTATCTGTATGTGTAGGGGCTTTGTGCTGAGAGAGAAGCTGAGCCCTGATTAGGGGGCGGGGCTTCACTGACTAGGGGTCCTATAAAGGCAGCAGCCAGTAAGGCAGCGGCACAGACAGCTGCAGTGGCACAGGAGCTAGCAAAGAGAGCTGTAAACAGGGGAGTTTGAGTGGAAGTTCTGTTGGAGGAGAAGGTATTTGTGTGTGTGTTTGGTTTTGTATTGGTAGTATCTGTATGTGTAGAGGCTTGGAGGGGCTTTGTGCTGGGAGCGAAGCTGAGCCCTGATTAGGGGGCGGGGCTTCACTGACTAGGGGTCCTATAAAGGTAGCAGCCAGTCAGGCAGCGGCACAGGAGCTAGCAAACAGAGCTGTGAACAGGGGAGTTTGAGTGGGAGTTCTGTTGGAAGAGAAGGTATTTGTGTGTGTTTGGTTTTGGATTGGTAGTATCTGTATGTGTAGGGTCTTTGTGCTGGGAGAAAAGCTGAGCCCTGATTAGGGGGCGGGGCTTCAGTGACTAGGGCTCCTAGAAAGGTAGCAGCCAGTCAGGCAGCGGCACAGGAGCTAGCAAACAGAGCTGTAAACAGGGGAGTATGAGTGGGAGTTCTGTTGGAGGAGAAGGTGTGTGTGTGTTTGGTTTTGTATTGGTAGTATCTGTATGTGTAGAGGCTTTGTGCTGGGAGAGAAGCTGAGCCCTGATAAGGGGGCGGGGCTTCCCTGACTAGGGGTCCTATAAAGCTAGCAGCCAGTCAGGCAGCGGCACAGACAGCTGCAGCGGCACAGGAGCTAGCAAACAGAGCTGTAAACAGGGGAGTTTGAGTGGGAGTTCTGTAGGAGGAGAAGGTATTTGTGTGTGTTTGGTTTTGTATTGGTTGTATCTGTATGTGTAGGGGCTTTGTGCTGGGAGAAAAGCTGAGCCCTGATTAGGGGGCGGGGCTTCACTGACTAGGGGTCCTCTAAAGGGAGCAGCCAGTCAGGCAGGGGAACAGACAGCTGCAGGGGCACAGGAGCTAGCAAACAGAGCTGTAAACAGGGGAGTTTGAGTGGGAGTTCTGTTGGAGGAGAAGGTATTTGTGTGTGTTTGGTTTTGTATTGGTAGCATCTGTATGTGTAGGGGCTTTGTGCTGGGAGAGAAGCTGAGCCCTGATTAGGGGGCGGGGTTCACTGACTAGGGGTCCTATAAAGGGAGCAGCCAGTCAGGCAGCTGCACAGACAGCTGCAGCGGTACAGGAGCTAGCAAACAGAGATGTAAACAGGGGAGTTTGAGTGGGAGTTCTGTTCGAGGAGAAGGTATTTGTGTGTGTTTGGTTTTGTGTTGGTGGTATCTGTATGTGTAGGGGCTTTTTGCTGGGAGAGAAGCTGAGGCCTGATTAGGGGGCGGGGCTTCCCTGACTAGGGGTCCTATAAAGGTAGCAGCCAGTCAGGCAGCGGCACAGGAGCTAGCAAACAGAGCTGTAAACAGGGGAGTCTGAGTGGAAGTTCTGTTGGAGGAGATGGTATTTGTGTGTGTTTGGTTTTGTGTTGGTGGTATCTGTATGTGTAGGGGCTTTTTGCTGGGAGAGAAGCTGAGGCTGATTAGGGGGCGGGGCTTCCCTGACTAGGGGTCCTATAAAGGGAGCAGCCAGTCAGGCAGCGGCACAGACAGCTGCAGCGGCACTGGAGCTAGCAAAGAGAGCTGTAAACAGGGGAGTTTGAGTGGGACTTCTGTTGGAGGAGAAGGTATTTGTGTGTGTGTTTGGTATTGTATTGGCAGTATCTGTATGTTTAGAGGCTTGGAGGGGCTTTGTGCTGGGAGAGAAGCCGAGCCCTGATTAGGGGGCGGGGCTTCGCTGACTAGGGGTCCTATAAAGGTAGCAGCCAGTCAGGCAGCGGCACAGGAGCTAGCAAACAGAGCTGTAAACAGGGGAGTCTGAGTGGGAGTTCTGTTGGAGGACAAGGCATTTGTGTGTGTGTGTTTGGTTTTGTATTGGTAGCATCTGTATGTGTAGGGGCTTTGTGCTGAGAGAGAAGCTGAGCCCTGATTAGGGGGCGGGGCTTCACTGACGAGGGGTCCTATAAAGGGAGCAGCCAGTCAGGCAGCGACACAGACAGCTGCAGCGGTACAGGAGCTAGCAAACAGAGCTGTAAACAGGGGAGTTTGAGTGGGACTTCTGTTGGAGGAGAAGGTATTTGTGTGTGTGTTTGGTATTATATTGGCAGTATCTGTATGTTTAGAGGCTTGGAGGGGCTTTGTGCTGGGAGCGAAGCTGTGCCCTGATTAGGGGGCGGGGCTTCACTGACTAGTTGTCCTATAAAGGTAGCAGCCAATCAGGCAGCGGTACAGGAGCTAGCAAACAGAGCTGTAAACAGGGGAATTTGAGTGGGAGTTCTGTTGGAGGAGAAGGTATTTGTGTGTTTGGTTTTGTATTGGTAGTATCTGTATGAGTAGAGGCTTTGTGCTGGGAGAGAATCTGAGCCCTGATTAGGGGGCAGGGCTTCACTGACTAGGGGTCCTATAAAGGGAGCAGCCAGTCAGGCAGGGGAACAGACAGCTGCAGCGGAACAGGAGCTAGCAAACAGAGCTGTAAACAGGGGAGTTTGAGTGGGAGTTCTGTTGGAGGAGAAGGTATTTGTGTGTGTGTTTGGTTTTGTATTGGTGGTATCTGTATTTGTAGAGGCTTGGAGGGGCGTTGTGCTGGGAGAGAAGCCGAGCCCTGATTAGGGGGCGCGGCTTCGCTGACTAGGGGTCCTATGATTGTAGCAGCCAGTCAGGCAGCGTCACAGACAGCTGCAGGGGCACAGGAGCAAGCAAACAGAGCTGTAAGCAGGGGAGTTTGAGTGGGAGTTCTGTTGGAGGAGAAGGTATTTGTGTGTGTTTGGTTTTGTATTGGTGGTATCTGTATGTGTAGGGGCTTTTTGCTTGGAGAGAAGCTGAGCCCTGATTAGGGTGCAGGGCTTCACTGACCAGGGGTCCTATAAAGGTAGCAGCCAGTCAGGCAGCGGCACAGACAGCTGCAGTGGCACAGGAGCTTGCAAACTGAGCTGTAAACAGGGGAGTTTGAGTGGGAGTTCTGTTCGAGGAGAAGGTATTTGTGTGTTTGGTTTTGTATTGGTAGTATCCGTATGTGTAAAGGCTTGGAGGGGCTTTGTGCTGGGAGAGAAGCTGAGCCCTGATTATGGGGCGGGGCTTCACTGACTAGGGGTCCTATAAAGGTAGCAGCCAGTCAGGCAGCGGCAGAGACAGCTGCAGCGGCACTGGAGTTAGCAAACAGAGCTGTAAAGAGGGGAGTTTGAGAGGGAGTTCTGTTGGAGGAGAAGGCATTTGTGTGTGTGTTTGGTTTTGTATTGGTGGTATCTGTATGTGTAGAGGCTTGGAGGGGCTTTGTGCTGGGAGAGAAGCTGAGCCCTGATTAGGGGGCGGGGCTTCACTGACTAGGGGTCCTATAAAGGTACCAGCCAGTCAGGCAGCGGCACAGACATCTGCAGCGGCACTGGAGCTAGCAAATAGAGCTGTAAACAGGGGAGTTTGAGTGGGAGTTCTGTTTGAGGAGAAGGTATTTCTGTGTGTGTTTGGTTTTGTACTGGTAGTATCTGTATGTGTAGGGGCTTTGTGCTGGGAGAGAAGCTGAGCCCTGATTAGGGGGCGGTGCTTCACTGACTAGGGGTCCTATAAAGGGAGCAGCCAGTCAGGCGGCGGCACGGACAGCTGCAGAGGCACAGGAGCTAGCAAACAGAGCTGTAAACAGGGGAGTTTGAGTGGGAGTTCTGTTGCAGGAGAAGGTATTTGTGTGTGTTTGGTTTTGTATTCGTGGTATCTGTATGTGTGGAGGCTTGGAGGGGCTTTGTGCTGGGAGAGAAGCTGAGCCCTGATTAGGGGGCGGGGCTTCACTGACTAGGGGTCCTATAAAGGGAGCAGCCAGTCAGGCAGCGTCACAGACAGCTGCAGCGGCACAGGAGCTAGCAAACAGAGCTGTAAACAGGGGAGTTGAGTGCGAGTTCTGTTGGAGGAGAAGGTATTTGTGTGTGTGTTTGGTTTTGTCTTGGTAGTATCTGTATGTGTAGAGGCTTGGAGGGGCTTTGTGCTGGGAGCGAAGCTGAGCCCTGATTAGGGGGCGGGGCTTCACTGACTAGGGGTCCTATAAAGTTAGCAGCCAGTCAGACAGCGGCACAGGAGCTAGCAAACAGAGCTGTAAACAGGGGACTTTGAGTGGGAGTTCTGTTGGAAGAGAAGGTATTTGTGTGTGTTTGGTTTTGTATTGGTGGTATCTGTATGTGTAGGGGCTTTGTGCTGGGAGAAAAGCTGAGCCCTGATGAGGGGGCGGGGCTTCCCTGACTAGGGGTCCTATAAAGGTACCAGCCAGTCAGGCAGCGGCACAGACAGCTGCAGCGGCACTGGAGCTAGCAAACAGAGCTGTAAACAGGGGAGTTTGAGTGGGAGTTCTGTTGGAGGAGAAGGTATTTGTGTGTGTTTGGTTTTGTATTGGTGGTATCTGTATGTGTAGGGCCTTTGTGCTGGGAGAGAAGCTGAGCCCTGATTAGGGTGCGGGGCTTCACTGACTAGGGGTCCTATAAAGGTAGCAGCCAGTCAGGCGGCGGCACGGACAGCTGCAGTGGCACAGGATCTAGCAAACAGAGCTGTAAACAGGGGAGTTTGAGTTGCAATTCTGTTGCAGGAGAAGGTATTTGTGTGTGTTTGGTTTTGTTTTGGTAGAATCTGTATGTGTAGGGGCTTTTTGCTGGGAGAGAAGCTGAGCCCTGATTAGGGTTCAGGGCTTCACTGACCAGGGGTCCTATAAAGGGAGCAGCCAGTCAGGCAGCGGCACAGGAGCTAGCAAACAGAGCTGTAAACAGGGGAGTTTGAGTGGGAGTTCTGTTTGAGGAGAAGGTATTTGTGTGTGTGTTTGGTTTTGTATTGGTGGTATCTGTATTTGTAGAGGCTTGGAGGAGCTTTGTGCTGGGAGAGAAGCTGAGCCCTGATTAGGGGGCGGGGCTTCACTGACGAGGGGTCCTATAAAGGGAGCAGCCAGTCAGGCAGCGACACAGACAGCTGCAGCGGTACAGGAGCTAGCAAACAGAGCTGTAAACAGGGGAGTTTGAGTGGAAGTTCTGTTGGAGGAGAACGCATTTGTGTGCGTGTTTGGTTTTGTATTGGTAGTATCTGTATGTTTAGGGGCTTTTTTCTGGGAGAGAAGCTGAGCCCTGATTAGGGTGCGGGGCTTCACTGACCAGGGGTCCTATAAAGGTAGCAGCCAGTCAGGCAGTGGCACAGACAGCTGCAGTGGCACAGGAGCTTGCAAACTGAGCTGTAAACAGGGGAGTTTGAGTGGGAGTTCTGTTGGAGGAGAAGGTATTTGTGTGTGTTTGGTTTTGTATTGGTAGTATTTGTATGTGTAGAGGCTTTGTGCTGGGAGAAAAGCTGAGCTCTGATTAGGGGGCGGGGCTTCCCTGACTAGGGGTCCTATAAAGGTACCAGCCAGTCAGGCAGCGGCACAGACAGCTGCAGCGGCACTGGAGCTAGCAAATAGAGCTGTAAACAGGGGAGTTTGAGTGGGAGTTCTGTTTGAGGAGAAGGTATTTGTGTGTGTTTGGTTTTGTATTGGTGGTATCTGTATTTGTAGAGGCTTGGAGGAGCTTTGTGCTGGGAGAGAAGCTGAGCCCTGATTAGGGGGCGGGGCTTCGCTGACTAGGGGTCCTATGATTGTAGCAGCCAGTCAGGCAGTGGCACAGACAGCTGCAGCGGTACAGGAGCTAGCAAACAGAGCTGTAAACAGGGGAGTTTGAGAGGAAGTTCTGTTGGAGGAGAACGCATTTGTGTGCGTGTTTGGTTTTGTATTGGTAGTATCTGTATGTGTAGGGGCTTTGTGCTGGGAGCGAAGCTGAGCCCTGATTAGGGGGCGGGGCTTCACTGACTAGGGGTCCTATAAAGGGAGCAGCCAGTCAGGCAGCGACACAGACAGCTGCAGCGGCACAGGAGCTAGCAAACAGAGCTGTAAACAGGATACTTTGAGTGGGAGTTCTGTTGGAAGAGAAGGTATTTGTGTGTGTTTGGTTTTGTTTTGGTAGTATCTGTATGTTTAGGGGCTTTTTTCTGGGAGAGAAGCTGAGCCCTGATTAGGGTGCGGGGCTTCACTGACCAGGGGTCCTATAAAGGTAGCAGCCAGTCAGGCAGTGGCACAGACAGCTGCAGTGGCACAGGAGCTTGCAAACTGAGCTGTAAACAGGGGAGTTTGAGTGGGAGTTCTGTTGGAGGAGAAGGTATTTGTGTGTGTTTGGTTTTGTGTTGGTGGTATCTGTATGTGTAGAGGCTTGGAGGGGCTTTGTGCTGGGAGAGAAGCTGAGCCCTGATTAGGGGGCGGGGCTTCACTGACTAGGGGTCCTATAAAGGTAGCAGCCAGTCAGGCAGCGGCACAGGAGCTAGCAAACAGAGCTGTAAACAGGGGAGTTTGAGTGGGACTTCTATTGGAGGAGAAGGTATTTGTGTGTGTTTGGTTTTGTATTGGTAGTATCTGTATGTGTAGGGGCTTTGTGCTGGGAGAAAAGCTGAGCCCTGATGAGGGGGCGGGGCTTCCCTGACTAGGGGTCCTATAAAGGTACCAGCCAGTCAGGCAGCGGCACAGACAGCTGCAGCGGCACTGGAGCTAGCAAACAGAGCTGTAAACAGGGGAGTTTGAGTGGGACTTCTGTTGGAGGAGAAGGTATTTGTGTGTGTTTGGTTTTGTATTGGTGGTATCTGTATGTGTAGGGCCTTTGTGCTGGGAGAGAAGCTGAGCCCTGATTAGGGGGCGGGGCTTCACTGACTAGGGGTCCTATAAAGGGAGCAGCAAGTCAGGCAGCTGCACAGACAGCTGCAGCGATACAGGGGCTAGCAAACTGAGCTGTAAACAGGGGAGTTTGAGTGGGAGTTCTGTTGGAGGAGAAGGTATTTGTGTGTGTTTGGTTTTGTATTGGTAGTATCTGTATGTGTAGAGGCTTGGAGGGGCTTTGTGCTGGGAGAGAAGCTGAGAGCTGATTAGGGGGCGGGGCTTCCCTGACTAGGGGTCCTATAAAGGTAGGAGCCAGTCAGGCAGTGGCACAGACAGCTGCAGTGGCACAGGAGCTTGCAAACTGAGCTGTAAACAGGGGAGTTTGAGTGGGAGTTCTGTTGGAGGAGAAGGTATTTGTGTGTGTTTGGTTTTGTATTGGTAGTATCTGTATGTTTAGGGGCTTTTTTCTGGGAGAGAAGCTGAGCCCTGATTAGGGTGCGGGGCTTCACTGACCAGGGGTCCTATAAAGGTAGGAGCCAGTCAGGCAGTGGCACAGACAGCTGCAGTGGCACAGGAGCTTGCAAACTGAGCTGTAAACAGGGGAGTTTGAGTGGGAGTTCTGTTGGAGGAGAAGGTATTTGTGTGTGTTTGGTTTTGTATTGGTAGTATCTGTATGTGTAGAGGCTTGGAGGGGCTTTGTGCTGGGAGAGAAGCTGAGAGCTGATTAGGGGGCGGGGCTTCCCTGACTAGGGGTCCTATAAAGGTACCAGCCAGTCAGGCAGCGGCACAGACAGCTGCAGCGGCACTGGAGCTAGCAAATAGAGCTGTAAACAGGGGAGTTTGAGTGGGAGTTCTGTTGGAGGAGAAGGTATTTGTGTGTGTTTGGTTTTGTATTGGTAGTATCTGTATGTGTAGGGTCTTTGTGCTGGGAGAAAAGCTGAGCCCTGATTAGGGGGCGGGGCTTCACTGACAAGGGGTCCTATAAAGGTAGCAGCCAGTCAGGCAGCGGCACAGGAGCTAGCAAACAGAGCTGTAAAGAGGGGAGTTTGAGTGGGACTTCTGTTGGAGGAGAAGGTATTTGTGTGTGTGTTTGGTATTGTATTGGTAGTATCTGTATGTGTAGGGGCTTTGTGCTGGGAGAAAAGCAGAGCCCTGATTAGGGGGCGGGGCTTCACTGACTAGGGGTCCTATAAAGGGAGCAGCCAGTCAGGCAGGGGAACAGACAGCTGCAGCGGCACAGGAGCTAGCAAACAGAGCTGTAAAGAGATGAGTTTGAGAGGGAGTTCGGTTGGAGGAGAAGGTATTTGTGTGTTTGGTTTTGTATTGGTAGTGTCTGTATGAGTAGAGGCTTTGTGCTGGGAGAGAAGCTGAGCCCTGATTAGGGGGCGGGGCTTCACTGACGAGGGGTCCTATAAAGGTAGCAGCCAGTCAGGCAGCGGCACAGGAGCTAGCAAACAGAGCTGTGAACAGGGGAGTTTGAGTGGGAGTTCTGTTGGAGGAGAAGGTATTTGTCTGTGTTTGGTTTTGTATTGGTAGCATCTGTATGTGTAGGGGCTTTGTGCTGGGAGAGAAGCTGAGCCCTGATTAGGGGGCGGGGCTTCACTGACTAGGGGTTCTATAAAGGCAGCAGCCAGTCAGGCAGCGGCACAGACAGCTGCAGTGGCACAGGAGCTAGCAAAGAGAGCTGTAAACAGGGGAGTTTGAGTGGGAGTTCTGTTGGAGGAGAAGGTATTTGTGTGTGTTTGGTTTTGTATTGGTGGTATCTGTATGTGTAGAGGCTTGGAGGGGCTTTGTGCTGGGAGAGAAGCTGAGCCCTGATTAGGGGGCGGGGCTTCACTGACGAGGGGTCCTATAAAGGGAGCAGCCAGTCAGGCAGCTGCACAGACAGCTGCAGCGGTACAGGAGCTAGCAAACAGAGCTGTAAACAGGGGAGTTTGAGTGGGAGTACTGTTGGAGGAGAAGGTATTTGTGTGTGTTTGGTTTTGTGTTGGTGGTATCTGTATGTGTAGGGGCTTTGTGCTGAGAGAGAAGCTGAGCCCTGATTAGGGGGCTGGCTTCACTGACTGGGGGTCCTATAAAGGCAGAAGCCAGTCAGGCAGCGGCACAGGAGCTAGCAAACAGAGCTGTAAACAGGGGAGTTTGAGTGGGACTTCTGTTGGAAGAGAAGGTATTTGTGTGTGTTTGGTTTTGTATTGGTAGTATCTGTATGTGTAGGGGCTTTGTGCTGGGAGAAAAGCTGAGCCCTGATTAGGGGGCCGGGCTTCACTGACTACGGGTCCTATAAGGGGAGCAGCCAGTCAGGCAGCTGCACAGACAGCTGCAGCGGTACAGGAGCTAGCAAACAGAGCTGTAAACAGGGGAGTTTGAGCGGGAGTTCTGTTGGAGGAGAAGGTATTTGTGTGTGTTTGGTTTTGTACTGGTAGTATCTGTATGTGTAGAGGCTTGGAGGGGCTTTGTGCTGGGAGAGAAGCTGAGCCCTGATTAGGGGGCGGGGCTTCACTGACTAGTGGTCCTATAAAGGTAGCAGCCAGTCAGGCAGCGGCACAGGGAGCTGCAGCGGCACTGGAGCTAGCAAACAGAGCTGTAAACAGGGGAGTTTGAGAGGGAGTTCTGTTGGAGGAGAAGGCATTTGTGTGTGTGTTTGGTTTTGTATTGGTGGTATCTGTATGTGTAGAGGCTTGGAGGGGCTTTGTGCTGGGAGACAAGCTGAGCCCTGATTAGGGGGCGGGGCTTCACTGACGAGGGGTCCTATAAAGGGAGCAGCCAGTCAGGCAGCGACACAGACAGCTGCAGCGGTACAGTTGCTAGCAAACAGAGCTGTAAATAGGGGACTTTGAGTGGGAGTTCTGTTGGAGGAGAAGGTATTTGTGTGTGTGTTTGGTTTTGTATTGGTGGTATCTGTATTTGTAGAGGCTTGGAGGGGCTTTGTGCTGGGAGAGAAGCTGAGCCCTGATTAGGGGGCGGGGCTTCGCTGACTAGGGGTCCTATGATTGTAGCAGCCAGTCAGGCAGCGTCACAGACAGCTGCAGGGGCACAGGAGCTTGCAAACAGAGCTGTAAACAGGGGAGTTTGAGTGGGAGTTCTGTTGGAGGAGAAGGTATTTGTCTGTGTTTGGTTTTGTATTGGTAGCATCTGTATGTGTAGGGGCTTTGTGCTGGGAGAGAAGCTGAGCCCTGATTAGGGGGCGGGGCTTCACTGAGTAGGGGTTCTATAAAGGCAGCAGCCAGTCAGGCAGCGGCACAGACAGCTGCAGTGGCACAGGAGCTAGCAAAGAGAGCTGTAAACAGGGGAGTTTGAGTGGGAGTTCTGTTGGAGGAGAAGGTATTTGTGTGTGTTTGGTTTTGTATTGGTGGTATCTGTATGTGTAGAGGCTTGGAGGGTCTTTGTGCTGGGAGCGAAGCTGAGCCCTGATTAGGGGGCGGGGCTTCACTGACTAGGGGTCCTATAAAGGTAGCAGCCAGTCAGGCAGCGGCACAGGAGCTAGCAAACAGAGCTGTAAACAGGGGAGTTTGAGTGGGAGTTCTGTTGGAGGAGAAGGTATTTGTGTGTGTGTTTGGTTTTGTATTGGTGGTATCTGTATGTGTAGGGGCTTTGTGCTGCGAGAGAAGCTGAGCCCTGATTAGGGGGCGGGGCTTCACTGACTAGGGGTCCTATAAAGGGAGCAGCCAGTCAGGCAGCTGCACAGACAGCTGCAGCGGTACAGGAGCTATCAAACAGAGCTGTAAACAGGGGAGTTTGATTGGGAGTTCTGTTGGAGGAGAAGGTATTTGTGTGTGTTTGGTTTTGTGTTGGTGGTATCTGTATGTGTAGGGGCTTTGTGCTGAGAGAGAAGCTGAGCCTTGATTAGGGGGCGGGCTTCACTGACTAGGGGTCCTATAAAGGCAGCAGCCAGTCAGGCAGCGGCACAGACAGCTGCAGTGGCACAGGAGCTAGCAAAGAGAGCTGTAAACAGGGGAGTTTGAGTGGGAGTTCTGTTGGAGCAGAAGGTATTTGTGTGTGTGTTTGGTTTTGTATTGTTGGTATCTGTATGTGTAGAGGCTTGGAGGGGCTTTGTGCTGGGAGAGAAGCTGAGCCCTGATTAGGGGGCGGGGCTTCACTGACGAGGGGTCCTATAAAGGGAGCAGCCAGTCAGGCAGCGGCACAGGAGCTAGCAAACAGAGCTGTAAACAGGGGAGTATGAGTGGGAGTTCTGTTGGAGGAGAAGGTGTTTGTGTGTGTGTTTGGTTTTGTATTGGTGGTATCTGTATTTGTAGAGGCTTGGAGGAGCTTTGTGCTGGGAGAGAAGCTGAGCCCTGATTAGGGGACGGGGCTTCGCTGACTAGGGGTCCTATAAAGGGAGCAGCCAGTCAGGCAGGGGCACAGACAGCTGCAGCGGAACAGGAGCTAGCAAACTGAGCTGTAAACAGGGGAGTTTGAGAGGGAGTTCTGTTGGAGGAGAAGGTATTTTTGTGTGTTTGGTTTTGTATTGGTAGTATCTGTATGTGTAGAGGCTTGGAGAGGCTTTGTGCTGGGAGAGAATCTGAGCCCTGATTAGGGGGCGGGGCTTCACTGACTAGGGGTCCTATAAAGGGAGCAGCCAGTCAGGCAGCTGCACAGACAGCTGCAGCGGTACAGGAGCTAGCAAACAGAGCTGTAAACAGGGGAGTTTGAGTGGGAGTTCTCTTCGAGGAGAAGGTATTTGTGTGTGTTTGCTTTTGTGTTGGTTGTATCTGTATGTGTAGGGGCTTTGTGCTGGGAGAGAAGCTGAGCCCTGAATAGGGGGCGGGGCTTCACTGACTAGGGGTCCTATAAAGGCAGCAGCCAGTCAGGCAGCGGCACAGACAGCTGCAGTGGCACAGGAGCTAGCAAAGAGAGCTGTAAACAGGGGAGTTTGAGTGGGAGTTCTGTTGGAGGAGAAGGTATTTGTGTGTGTTTTTGGTTTTGTATTGGTAGTATCTGTATGTGTAGAGGCTTGGAGGGGCTTTGTGCTGGGAGCGAAGCTGAGCCCTGATTAGGGTGCGGGGCTTCACTGACTAGGGGTCCTATAAAGGTAGCAGCCAGTCAGGCAGCGGCACAGAAGCTAGCAAACAGAGCTGTAAAGAGGGGAGTTTGAGTGGGAGTTCTGTTGGAAGAGAAGGTATTTGTGTGTGTTTCGTTTTGTATTGGTAGTATCTGTATGTGTAGGGTCTTTGTGCTGGGAGAAAAGCTGAGCCCTGATTAGGGGGCGGGGCTTCACTGACTAGGGGTCCTAGAAAGGTAGCAGCCAGTCAGGCAGCGGCACAGGAGCTAGCAAACAGAGCTGTAAACAGGGGAGTATGAGTGGGAGTTCTGTTGGAGGAGAAGGTGTTTGTGTGTGTTTGGTTTTGTATTGGTAGTATCTGTATGTGTAGAGGCTTTGTGCTGGGAGAGAAGCTGAGCCCTGATAAGGGGGCGGGGCTTCACTGACTAGGCGTCCTATAAAGGTAGCAGCCAGTCAGGCAGCGGCACAGCAGCTAGCAAACAGTGCTGTAAACACGGGAGTTTGAGTGGGAGTTCTGTTGGAGGAGAAGGTATATGTGTGTGTTTGGTTTCGTATTGGTAGTATCTGTATGTGTAGAGGCTTGGAGGGGCTTTGTGCTGGGAGAAAAGCTGAGCCCTGATTAGGGGCGGGCTTCACTGACTAGGGGTCCTATAAAGGGAGCAGGCAGTCAGGCAGGGGAACAGACAGCTGCAGCGGCACAGGAGCTAGCAAACAGAGCTGTAAACAGGTGAGTTTGAGAGGGACTTCTGTTGGAGGAGAAGGTATTTGTGTGTGTGTTTGGTATTGTATTGGTAGTATCTGTATGCGTAGAGGCTTGGAGGGGCTTTGTGCTGGGAGCGAAGCTGAGCCCTGATTAGGGGGCGGGGCTTCATTGACTAGGGGTCCTATAAAGGTAGCAGCCAGTCAGGCAGCGGCACAGGAGCTAGCAAACAGAGCTGTAAACAGGGGAGTTTGAGTGGGACTTCTGTTGGAAGAGAAGGTATTTGTGTGTGTTTGGTTTTGTATTGGTAGTATCTGTATGTGTAGGGGCTTTGTGCTGGGAGAAAAGCTGAGCCCTGATTAGGGGGCGGGGATTCACTGACTACGGGTCCTATAAAGGGAGCAGCCAGTCAGGCAGGGGCACAGACAGCTGCAGCGGAACAGGAGCTAGCAAACTGAGCTGTAAACAGGGGAGTTTGAGAGGGAGTTCTGTTGGAGGAGAAGGTATTTTTGTGTGTTTGGTTTTGTATTGGTAGTATCTGTATGTGTAGAGGCTTGGAGAGGCTTTGTGCTGGGAGAGAAGCTGAGCCCTGATTAGGGGGCGGGGCTTCACTGACTAGGGGTCCTATAAAGGGAGCAGCCAGTCAGGCAGCTGCACAGACAGCTGCAGCGGTACAGGAGCTAGCAAACAGAGCTGTAAACAGGGGAGTTTGAGTGGGAGTTCTCTTCGAGGAGAAGGTATTTGTGTGTGTTTGCTTTTGTGTTGGTTGTATCTGTATGTGTAGGGGCTTTGTGCTGGGAGAGAAGCTGAGCCCTGAATAGGGGGCGGGGCTTCAATGACTAGGGGTCCTATAAAGGCAGCAGCCAGTCAGGCAGCGGCACAGACAGCTGCAGTGGCACAGGAGCTAGCAAAGAGAGCTGTAAACAGGGGAGTTTGAGTGGGAGTTCTGTTGGAGGAGAAGGTATTTGTGTGTGTTTTTGGTTTTGTATTGGTAGTATCTGTATGTGTAGAGGCTTGGAGGGGCTTTGTGCTGGGAGCGAAGCTGAGCCCTGATTAGGGGGCGGGGCTTCACTGACTAGGGGTCCTATAAAGGTAGCAGCCAGTCAGGCAGCGGCACAGGAGCTAGCAAACAGAGCTCTAAACAGGGGAGTATGAGTGGGAGTTCTGTTGGAGGAGAATCGGTTTGTGTGTGTTTGGTTTTGTATTGGTAGTATCTGTATGTGTAGAGGCTTTGTGCTGGGAGAGAAGCTGAGCCCTGATAAGGGGGCGGGGCTTCACTGACTAGGCGTCCTATAGAGGTAGCAGCCAGTCAGGCAGCGGCACAGCAGCTAGCAAACAGTGCTGTAAACACGGGAGTTTGAGTGGGAGTTCTGTTGGAGGAGAAGGTATATGTGTGTGTTTGGTTTCGTATTGGTAGTATCTGTATGTGTAGAGGCTTGGAGGGGCTTTGTGCTGGGAGAAAAGCTGAGCCCTGATTAGGGGCGGGGCTTCACTGACTAGGGGTCCTATAAAGCTAGCAGCCAGTCAGGCAGCAGCACAGGAGCTAGCAAACAGTGCTGTAAACACGGGAGTTTGAGTGGGAGTTCTGTTGGAGGAGAAGGTATTTGTGTGTGTTTGGCTTTGTATTGGTGGTATCTGTATGTGTAGGGGCTTTGTGCTGGGAGAGAAGCTGAGCCCTGATTAGCGTGCAGGGCTTCACTGACCAGGGGTGCTATAAGGGTAGCAGCCAGTCAGGCAGCGGCACAGACACCTGCAGTGGCACAGGAGCTTGCAAACTGAGCTGTAAACAGGGGAGTTTGAGTGGGAGTTCTGTTGGAGGAGAAGGTATTTGTGTTTGTTTGGTTTTGTATTGGTAGTATCTGTATGTGTAGAGGCTTGGAGGGGCTTTGTGCTGGGAGAGAAGCTGAGCCCTGATTAGGGGGCGGGGCTTCACTGACTAGGGGTCCTATAAAGGTAGCAGCCAGTCACGCAGCGGCACAGGAGCTATCAAACAGAGCTGTAAATAGGTGAGTTTGAGAGGGAGTTCTGTTGGAGGAGAAGGTATTTGTGTGTTTGGTTTTGTATTGGTAGTATGTGTATGAGTAGAGGCTTTGTGCTGGGAGAGAATCTGAGCCCTGATTCGGGGGCGGGGCTTCCCTGACTAGGGGTCCTATAAAGGTACCAACCAGTCAGGCAGCGGCACAGACAGCTGCAGCGGCACTGGAGCTAACAAATAGAGCTGTAAACAGGGGAGTTTGAGTGGGAGTTCTGTTGCAGGAGAAGGTATTTGTGTGTGTGTTTGGTTTTGTATTGGTGGTATCTGTATTTGTAGAGGCTTGGAGGGGCTTTGTGCTGGGAGAGAAGCTGAGCCCTGATTAGGGGGCGGGGCTTCACTGACTAGCGGTCCTATAAAGGGAGCAGCCAGTCAGGCAGCTGCACAGACAGCTGCAGCGGTACAGGAGTTAGCAAACAGAGCTGTAAACAGGGGAGTTTGAGTGGGAGTTCTGTTCGAGGAGAAGGTATTTGTGTTTGTGTTTGGTTTTGTATTGGTGGTATCTGTATGTGTAGAGGCTTGGAGGGGCTTTGTGCTGGGAGAGAAGCTGAGCCCTGATTAGGGGGCGGGGCTTCACTGACGAGGGGTCCTATAAAGGGAGCAGCCAGTCAGGCAGCGACACAGACAGCTGCAGCGGTACAGGAGCTAGCAAACAGAGCTGTAAATAGGGGACTTTGAGTGGGAGTTCTGTTGGAGGAGAAGGTATTTGTGTGTGTGTTTGGTTTTGTATTGGTGGTATCTGTATGTGTAGGGGCTTTGTGCTGCGAGAGAAGCTGAGCCCTGATTAGGGGGCGGGGCTTCACTGACTAGGGGCCCTAGAAAGATAGCAGCCAGTCAGGCAGCTGCACAGACAGCTGCAGCGGTACAGGAGCTAGCAAACAGAGCTCTAAACAGGGGAGTATGAGTTTGAGTTCTGTTGGAGGAGAAGGTGTTTGTGTGTGTTTGGTTTTGTATTGGTAGTATCTGTATGTGTAGAGGCTTTGTGCTGGGAGAGAAGCTGAGCCCTGATAAGGGGGCGGGGCTTCACTGACTAGGCGTCCTATAAAGGTAGCAGCCAGTCAGGCAGCGGCACAGGAGCTAGCAAACAGAGCTGTAAACAGGGGAGTTTGAGTGGGACTTCTGTTGGAGGAGAAGGTATTTGTGTGTGTTGGGTTTTGTATTGGTAGTATCTGTATGTGTAGGGGCTTTGTGCTGGGAGAAAAGCTGAGCCTTGATTAGCGGGCGGGGCTTCCCTGACTAGGGGTCCTATAAAGGTACCAGCCAGTCAGGCAGTGGCACAGACAGCTGCAGCGGCACTGGAGCTAGTAAATAGAGCTGTAAACAGGGGAGTTTGAGTGGGAGTTCTGTTTGAGGAGAAGGTATTTGTGTGTGTGTTTGGTTTTGTATTGGTGGTATCTGTATTTGTAGAGGCTTGGAGGAGCTTTGTGCTGGGAGAGAAGCTGAGCCCTGATTAGGGGACGGGGCTTCGCTGACTAGGGGTCCTATGATTGTAGCAGCCAGTCAGGCAGCGTCACAGACAGCTGCAGGGGCACAGGAGCTAGCAAACAGAGCTGTAAACAGGGGAGGTTGAGTGGGAGTTCTGTTGGAGGAGAAGGTATTTGTGTGTGTTTGGTTTTGTGCTGGTGGTATCTGTATGTGTAGGGGCTTTGTGCTGGGAGCGAAGCTGAGCCCTGATTAGGGGGCGGGGCTTCACTGACTAGGGGTCCTATAAAGGGAGCAGCCAGTCAGGCAGCGACACAGACAGCTGCAGCGGTACAGGAGCTAGCAAACAGAGCTGTAAACAGGGGAGTTTGAGTGGGAGTTCTGTTGGAAGAGAAGTTATTTGTGTGTGTTTGGTTTTGTATTGGTAGTATCTGTATGTGTAGGGTCTTTGTGCTGGGAGAGAAGCTGAGCCCTGATAAGGGGGCGGGGCTTCACTGACTAGGCGTCCTATAAAGGTAGCAGCCAGTCAGGCAGCGGCACAGGAGCTAGCAAACAGAGCTGTACACAGGGGAGTTTGAGTGGGACTTCTGTTGGAGGAGGAGGTATTTGTGTGTGTTTGGTTTTGTATTGGTAGTATCTGTATGTGTAGGGGCTTTGTGCTGGGAGAGAAGCTGAACCCTGATTAGGCGGCGGGGCTTCACTGACGAGGGGTCCTATAAAGGGAGCAGCCAGTCAGGCAGCGACACAGACAGCTGCAGCGGTACAGGAGCTAGCAAACAGAGCTGTAAACAGGGGAGTTTGAGTGGGAGTTCTGTTGGAGGAGAAGGTGTTTGTGTGTGTTTGGTTTTGTATTGGTATTATCTGTATGTGTAGAGGCTTTGTGCTGGGAGAGAAGCTGAGCCCTGATAAGGGGGCGGGGCTTCACTGACTAGGCGTCCTATAAAGGTAGCAGCCAGTCAGGCAGCGGCACAGCAGCTAGCAAACAGTGCTGTAAACACGGGAGTTTGAGTGGGAGTTCTGTTGGAGGAGAAGGTATATGTGTGTGTTTGGTTTCGTATTGGTAGTATCTGTATGTGTAGAGGCTTGGAGGGGCTTTGTGCTGGGAGAAAAGCTGAGCCCTGATTAGGGGGCGGGGCTTCACTGACTAGGGGTCCTATAAAGGTTGCAGCCAGTAAGGCAGCGGCACAGACAGCTGCAGGGGCACAGGAGCTAGCAAACAGAGCTGTAAACAGGGGAGTTTGAGTGGGAGTTCTGTTGGAGGAGAAGGTATTGGTGTGTGCTTGGTGGTGTATTGGTAGTATCTGTATGTGTAGGGGCTTTGTGCTGGGAGAGAAGCTGAGCCCTGATTACGGGGCGGGGCTTCCCTGACTAGGGGTCCTATAAAGGTACCAGCCAATCAGACAGCGGCACAGACATCTGCAGCGGCACTGGAGCTAGCAAATAGAGCTGTAAAGATGGGAGTTTGAGTGGGAGTTCTGTTGGAGGAGAAGGTATTTGTGTTTGTTTGGTTTTGTATTCGTAGTATCTGTATGTGTAGAGGCTTGGAGGGGCTTTGTGCTGGGAGAGAAGCTGAGCCCTGATTAGGGGGCGGGGCTTCCCTGATTAGGGGTCCTATAAAGCTAGCAGCCAGTCAGGCAGCGGCACAGACAGCTGCAGTGGCACAGGAGCTTGCAAACTGAGCTGTAAACAGGGGAGTTTGAGTGGGAGTTCTGTTTGAGGAGAAGGTATTTGTGTGTGTGTCTGGTTTTGTATTGGTGGTATCTGTGTTTGTAGAGGCTTGGAGGAGCTTTGTGCTGGGAGAGAAGCTGATCCCTGATTAGGGGACGGGGCTTCGCTGACTCGGGGTCCTATGATTGTAGCAGCCAGTCAGGCAGCGTCACAGACAGCTGCAGGGGCACAGGAGCTAGCAAACAGAGCTGTAAACAGGGGAGTTTGAGTGGGACTTCTGTTGGAGGAGAAGGTATTTGTGTGTGTTTGGTTTTGTATTGGTGGTATCTGTATGTGTAGGGGCTTTGTGCTGGGAGAGAAGCTGAGCCCTGATTAGGGGGCGGGGCTTCACTGACTAGGGGTCCTATAAAGGGAGCAGCCAGTCAGGCAGCTGGACAGACAGCTGCAGCGATACAGGAGCTAGCAAACAGAGCTGTAAACAGGGGAGTTTGAGTGGGAGTTCTGTTGGAGGAGAAGGTATTTGTGTGTGTTTGGTTTTGTGTTGGTGGTATCTGTATGTGTAGGGGCTTTGTGCTGGGAGAGAAGCTGAGCCCTGATTGGGGGCGGGGCTTCACTGACTAGGGGTCCTATAAAGGCAGCAGCCAGTCAGGCAGCGGCACAGACAGCTGCAGTGGCACAGGAGCTAGCAAAGAGAGCTGTAAACAGGGGGGTTTGAGTGGGAGTTCTGTTGGAGGAAAGGTATTTGTGTGTGTGTTTGGTTTTGTATTGGTGGTATCTGTATGTGTAGAGGCTTGGAGGGGCTTTGTGCTGGGAGAGAAGCTGAGCCCTGATTAGGGGGCGGGGCTTCACTGACTAGGGGTCGTATAAAGGTAGCAGCCAGTCAGGCAGCGGCACAGCAGCTAGCAAACAGAGCTGTAAACAGGGGAGTTTGAGTGGGAATTCTGTGGGAGGAGAAGGTATATGTGTGTGTTTGGTTTCGTACTGGTAGTATCTGTATGTGTAGAGGCTTGGAGGGGCTTTGTGCTGGGAGAAAAGCTGAGCCCTGATTAGGGGGCGGGGCTTCACTGACTAGGGGTCCTATAAAGGTAGCAGCCAGTCAGGCAGCGACACAGACAGCTGCAGCGGTACAGGAGCTTGCAAACTGAGCTGTAAACAGGGGAGTTTGAGTGGGAGTTCTGTTGGAGGAGAAGGTATTTGTGTTTGTTTGGTTTTGTATTGGTAGTATCTGTATGTGTAGAGGCTTGGAGGGGCTTTGTGCTGGGAGAGAAGCTGAGCCCTGATTAGGGGGCGGGGCTTCACTGACTAGGGG
The DNA here is from genome assembly GCF_965140265.1 of Lepidochelys kempii. Classification (NCBI taxonomy): domain Eukaryota; kingdom Metazoa; phylum Chordata; order Testudines; family Cheloniidae; genus Lepidochelys; species Lepidochelys kempii. The sequence continues at coordinate 558,781 of NC_133282.1, forward strand.
TCCTATAAAGGTAGCAGCCAGTCAGGCAGCGGCACAGACAGCTGCAGTGGCACAGGAGCTTGCAAACTGAGCTGTAAACAGGGGAGTTTGAGTGGGAGTTCTGTTGGAGGAGAAGGTATTTGTGTTTGGTTTTGTATTGGTAGTATCTGTAGGTGTAGAGGCTTGGAGGGGCTTTGTGCTGGGAGAGAAGCTGAGCCCTGATTAGGGGGCGGGGCTTCACTGACTAGGGGTCCTATAAAGGTAGCAGCCAGTCAGGCAGCGGCACTGGAGCTAGCAAATAGAGCAGTAAACAGGGGAGTTTGAGTGGGAGTTCTGTTTGAGGAGAAGGTATTTCTGTGTGTGTTTGGTTTTGTATTGGTAATATCTGTATGTGTAGAGGCTTGGAGGGGCTTTGTGCTGGGAGAGAAGCTGAGCCCTGATTAGGGGGCGGGGCTTCACTGACTACGGGTCCTATAAAGGGAGCAGCCAGTCAGGCAGGGGCACAGACAGCTGCAGCGGAACAGGAGCTAGCAAACTGAGCTGTAAACAGGGGAGTTTGAGAGGGAGTTCTGTTGGAGGAGAAGGTATTTGTGTGTGTTTGGTTTTGTATTGGTAGTATCTGTATGTGTAGAGGCTTGGAGGGGATTTGTGCTGGGAGAGAAGCTGAGCCCTGATTAGGGGGCGGGACTTCCCTGTCTAGGGGTCCTATAAAGGTACCAGCCAGTCAGGCAGCGGCACAGACATCTGCAGCGGCACTGGAGCTAGCAAATAGAACAGTAAACAGGGGAGTTTGAGTGGGAGTTCTGTTTGAGGAGAAGGTATTTCTGCGTGTGTTTGGTTTTGTATTGGTGGTATCTGTATTTGTAGAGGCTTGGAGGAGCTTTGTGCTGGGAGAGAAGCTGAGCCCTGATTAGGGGGCGGGGCTTCACTGAGTAGGGGTCCTATAAATGTACCAGCCAGTCAGGCAGCGACACAGACAGCTGCAGTGGCACAGGAGCTAGCAAAGAGAGCTGTAAACAGGGGAGTTTGAGTGGGAGTTCTGTTGGAGGAAAGGTATTTGTGTGTGTGTTTGGTTTTGTATTGGTGGTATCTGTATGTGTAGGGGCTTTGTGCTGGGAGAGAAGCTGAGCCCTGATTAGGGGGCGGGGCTTCACTGACTAGGGGTCCTATAAAGGGAGCAGCCAGTCAGGCAGCTGGAGAGACAGCTGCAGCGATACAGGGGCTAGCAAACAGAGCTGTAAACAGGGGAGTTTGAGTGGGAGTTCTGTTGGAGGAGAAGGTATTTGTGTGTGTTTGGTTTTGTGTTGGTGGTATCTGTATGTGTAGGGGCTTTGTGCTGGGAGAGAAGCTGAGCCCTGATTAGGGGGCGGGGCTTCACTGACTAGGGGTCCTATAAAGGCAGCAGCCAGTCAGGCAGCGGCACAGACAGCTGCAGTGGCACAGGAGCTAGCAAAGAGAGCTGTAAACAGGGGAGTTTGAGTGGGACTTCTGTTGGAGGAAAGGTATTTGTGTGTGTGTTTGGTTTTGTATTGGTGGTATCTGTATGTGTAGAGGCTTGTAGGGGCTTTGTGCTGGGAGAGAAGCTGAGCCCTGATTAGGGGGCGGGGCTTCACTGACGAGGGGTCCTATAAAGGGAGCAGCCAGTCAGGCAGCGACACAGACAGCTGCAGCGGTACAGGAGCTAGCAAACAGAGCTGTAAACAAGGGAGTTTGAGTGGGAGTTCTGTTGGAGGAGAAGGTGTTTGTGTATGTTTGGTTTTGTATTGGTATTATCTGTATGTGTAGAGGCTTTGTGCTGGGAGAGAAGCTGAGCCCTGATAAGGGGGCGGGGCTTCACTGACTAGGCGTCCTATAAAGGTAGCAGCCAGTCAGGCAGCGGCACAGCAGCTAGCAAACAGTGCTGTAAACACGGGAGTTTGAGTGGGAGTTCTGTTGGAGGAGAAGGTATATGTGTGTGTTTGGTTCCGTACTGGTAGTATCTGTATGTGTAGAGGCTTGGAGGGGCTTTGTGCTGGGAGAAAAGCTGAGCCCTGATTAGGGGGCGGGGCTTCACTGACTAGGGGTCCTATAAAGGTAGCAGCCAGTCAGGCAGCGGCACAGACAGCTGCAGCGGCACAGGAGCTACCAAACAGAGCTGTAAACAGGGGTGTTTGAGTGGGAATTCTGTTGGAGGAGAAGGCATTTGTGTGTGCTTGGTTTTGTATTGGTCGTATCTGTATGTGTAGGGGCTTTGTGCTGGGAGAGAAGCTGAGCCCTGATTAGGGGGCGGGGCTTCACTGACTAGGGGTCCTATAAAGGTACCAGCCAGTCAGGCAGCGGCACAGACAGCTGCAGTGGCACAGGAGCTAGCAAACAGAGCTGTAAACAGGGGAGTTTTAGTGGGACCTCTGTTGGAGGAGAAGGTATTTGTGTGTGCTTGGTTTTGTATTGGTAGTATCTGTATGTGTAGGGGCTTTGTGCTGGGAGAAAAGCTGAGCCCTGATTAGGGGGCGGGGCTTCACTGACTACGGGTCCTATAAAGGGAGCAGCCAGTCAGGCAGGGGCACAGACAGCTGCAGCGGAACAGGAGCTAGCAAACTGAGCTGTAAACAGGGGAGTTTGAGAGGGAGTTCTGTTTGAGGAGAAGGTATTTCTGCGTGTGTTTGGTTTTGTATTGGTGGTATTTGTAGAGGCTTGGAGGAGCTTTGTGCTGGGAGAGAAGCTGAGCCCTGATTAGGGGGCGGGGCTTCACTGACTAGGGGTCCTATAAAGGGAGCAGCCAGTCAGGCAGCTGGAGAGACAGCTGCAGCGATACAGGGGCTAGCAAACAGAGCTGTAAACAGGGGAGTTTGAGTGGGAGTTCTGTTGGAGGAGAAGGTATTTGTGTGTGTTTGGTTTTGTATTGGTAGTTTCTGTATGTGTAGGGTCTTTGTGCTGGGAGAAAAGCAGAGCCCTGATTAGGGGGCGGGGCTTCACTGACTAGGGGCCCTAGAAAGATAGCAGCCAGTCAGGCAGCGGCACAGGAGCTAGCAAACAGAGCTCTAAACAGGGGAGTATGAGTGGGAGTTCTGTTGGAGGAGAAGGTGTTTGTGTGTGTTTGGTTTTGTATTGGTAGTATCTGTATGTGTAGAGGCTTTGTGCTGGGAGAGAAGCTGAGCCCTGATAAGGGGGCGGGGCTTCACTGACTAGGCGTCCTATAAAGGTAGCAGCCAGTCAGGCAGCGGCACAGGAGCTAGCAAACAGAGCTGTAAACAGGGGAGTTTGAGTGGGACTTCTGTTGGAGGAGAAGGTATTTGTGTGTGTTTGGTTTTGTATTGGTAGTATCTGTATGTGTAGGGGCTTTGTGCTGGGAGAAAAGCTGAGCCTTGATTAGCGGGCGGGGCTTCCCTGACTAGGGGTCCTATAAAGGTACCAGCCAGTCAGGCAGTGGCACAGACAGCTGCAGCGGCACTGGAGCTAGTAAATAGAGCTGTAAACAGGGGAGTTTGAGTGGGAGTTATGTTTGAGGAGAAGGTATTTGTGTGTGTGTTTGGTTTTGTATTGGTGGTATCTGTATTTGTAGAGGCTTGGAGGAGCTTTGTGCTGGGAGAGAAGCTGAGCCCTGATTAGGGGACGGGGCTTCGCTGACTAGGGGTCCTATGATTGTAGCAGCCAGTCAGGCAGCGTCACAGACAGCTGCAGGGGCACAGGAGCTAGCAAACAGAGCTGTAAACAGGGGAGTTTGAGTGGGAGTTCTGTTGGAGGAGAAGGTATTTGTGTGTGTTTGGTTTTGTGCTGGTGGTATCTGTATGTGTAGGGGCTTTGTGCTGGGAGCGAAGCTGAGCCCTGATTAGGGGGCGGGGCTTCACTGACTAGGGGTCCTATAAAGGGAGCAGCCAGTCAGGCAGCGACACAGACAGCTGCAGCGGTACAGGAGCTAGCAAACAGAGCTGTAAACAGGGGAGTTTGAGTGGGAGTTCTGTTGGAAGAGAAGGTATTTGTGTGTGTTTGGTTTTGTATTGGTAGTATCTGTATGTGTAGGGTCTTTGTGCTGGGAGAGAAGCTGAGCCCTGATAAGGGGGCGGGGCTTCACTGACTAGGCGTCCTATAAAGGTAGCAGCCAGTCAGGCAGCGGCACAGGAGCTAGCAAACAGAGCTGTACACAGGGGAGTTTGAGTGGGACTTCTGTTGGAGGAGGAGGTATTTGTGTGTGTTTGGTTTTGTATTGGTAGTATCTGTATGTGTAGGGGCTTTGTGCTGGGAGAGAAGCTGAGCCCTGATTAGGCGGCGGGGCTTCACTGACGAGGGGTCCTATAAAGGGAGCAGCCAGTCAGGCAGCGACACAGACAGCTGCAGCGGTACAGGAGCTAGCAAACAGAGCTGTAAACAGGGGAGTTTGAGTGGGAGTTCTGTTGGAGGAGAAGGTGTTTGTGTGTGTTTGGTTTTGTATTGGTATTATCTGTATGTGTAGAGGCTTTGTGCTGGGAGAGAAGCTGAGCCCTGATAAGGGGGCGGGGCTTCACTGACTAGGCGTCCTATAAAGGTAGCAGCCAGTCAGGCAGCGGCACAGCAGCTAGCAAACAGTGCTGTAAACACGGGAGTTTGAGTGGGAGTTCTGTTGGAGGAGAAGGTATATGTGTGTGTTTGGTTTCGTATTGGTAGTATCTGTATGTGTAGAGGCTTGGAGGGGCTTTGTGCTGGGAGAAAAGCTGAGCCCTGATTAGGGGGCGGGGCTTCACTGACTAGGGGTCCTATAAAGGTTGCAGCCAGTTAGGCAGCGGCACAGACAGCTGCAGGGGCACAGGAGCTAGCAAACAGAGCTGTAAACAGGGGAGTTTGAGTGGGAGTTCTGTTGGAATAGAAGGTATTTGTGTGTGCTTGGTGGTGTATTGGTAGTATCTGTATGTGTAGGGGCTTTGTGCTGGGAGAGAAGCTGAGCCCTGATTACGGGGCGGGGCTTCCCTGACTAGGGGTCCTATAAAGGTACCAGCCAATCAGGCAGCGGCACAGACATCTGCAGCGGCACTGGAGCTAGCAAATAGAGCTGTAAAGATGGGAGTTTGAGTGGGAGTTCTGTTGGAGGAGAAGGTATTTGTGTTTGTTTGGTTTTGTATTCGTAGTATCTGTATGTGTAGAGGCTTGGAGGGGCTTTGTGCTGGGAGAGAAGCTGAGCCCTGATTAGGGGGCGGGGCTTCCCTGATTAGGGGTCCTATAAAGCTAGCAGCCAGTCAGGCAGCGGCACAGACAGCTGCAGTGGCACAGGAGCTTGCAAACTGAGCTGTAAACAGGGGAGTTTGAGTGGGAGTTCTGTTTGAGGAGAAGGTATTTGTGTGTGTGTCTGGTTTTGTATTGGTGGTATCTGTGTTTGTAGAGGCTTGGAGGAGCTTTGTGCTGGGAGAGAAGCTGATCCCTGATTAGGGGACGGGGCTTCGCTGACTCGGGGTCCTATGATTGTAGCAGCCAGTCAGGCAGCGTCACAGACAGCTGCAGGGGCACAGGAGCTAGCAAACAGAGCTGTAAACAGGGGAGTTTGAGTGGGACTTCTGTTGGAGGAGAAGGTATTTGTGTGTGTTTGGTTTTGTATTGGTGGTATCTGTATGTGTAGGGGCTTTGTGCTGGGAGAGAAGCTGAGCCCTGATTAGGGGGCGGGGCTTCACTGACTAGGGGTCCTATAAAGGCAGCAGCCAGTCAGGCAGCGGCACAGACAGCTGCAGTGGCACAGGAGCTAGCAAAGAGAGCTGTAAACAGGGGGGTTTGAGTGGGAGTTCTGTTGGAGGAAAGGTATTTGTGTGTGTGTTTGGTTTTGTATTGGTGGTATCTGTATGTGTAGAGGCTTGGAGGGGCTTTGTGCTGGGAGAGAAGCTGAGCCCTGATTAGGGGGCGGGGCTTCACTGACGAGGGGTCCTATAAAGGGAGCAGCCAGTCAGGCAGCGACACAGACAGCTGCAGCGGTACAGGAGCTAGCAAACAGAGCTGTAAACAGGGGAGTTTGAGTGGGAGTTCTGTTGGAGGAGAAGGTGTTTGTGTGTGTTTGGTTTTGTATTGGTAGTATCTGTATGTGTAGAGGCTTTGTCCTGGGAGAGAAGCTGAGCCCTGATAAGGGGGCGGGGCTTCACTGACTAGGCGTCCTATAAAGGTAGCAGCCAGTCAGGCAGCGGCACAGCAGCTAGTAAACAGTGCTGTAAACACGGGAGTTTGAGTGGGAGATCTGTTGGAGGATAAGGTATATGTGTGTGTTTGGTTTCGTATTGGTAGTATCTGTATGTGTAGAGGCTTGGAGGGGCTTTGTGCTGGGAGAAAAGCTGAGCCCTGATTAGGGGGCGGGGCTTCACTGACTAGGGGTCCTATAAAGGTAGCAGCCAGTCAGGCAGCGGCACAGACAGCTGCAGCGGCACAGGAGCTAGCAAACAGAGCTGTAAACAGGGGAGTTTGAGTGGGAATTCTGTTGGAGGAGAAGGCATTTGTGTGTGCTTGGTTTTGTATTGGTCGTATCTGTATGTGTAGGGGCTTTGTGCTGGGAGAGAAGCTGAGCCCTGATTAGGGGGCGGGGCTTCCCTGACTAGGGGTCCTATAAAGGTAGCAACCAGTCAGGCAGCGGCACAGGAGCTTGCAAACAGAGCTGTAAACAGGGGAGTTTGAGTGGGAGTTCTGTTGGAGGAGAAGGTATTTGTGTGTGCTTGGTTTTGCATTGGTCGTATCTGTATGTGTAGGGGCTTTGTGCTGGGAGAAAAGCTGAGCCCTGATTAGGGGGCGGGGCTTCACTGACTAGGGGTCCTATAAAGGTACCAGCCAGTCAGACAGCGGCACAGACAGCTGCAGCGGCACTGGAGCTAGCAAACAGAGCTGTAAACAGGGGAGTTTGAGTGGGAATTCTGTTGGAGGAGAAGGCATTTGTGTGTGTTTGGTTTTGTATTGCTAGTACCTGTATGTGTAGAGGCTTGGAGGGGATTTGTGCTGGGAGAGAAGCTGAGCCCTGATTAGGGGACGGGGCTTCACTGACTAGGGGTCGTATAAAGGTAGCAGCCAGTCAGGCAGCGGCACAGCAGCTAGCAAACAGAGCTGTAAACAGGGGAGTTTGAGTGGGAATTCTGTTGGAGGAGAAGGTATATGTGTGTGTTTGGTTTCGTACTGGTAGTATCTGTATGTGTAGAGGCTTGGAGGGGCTTTGTGCTGGGAGAAAAGCTGAGCCCTGATTAGGGGGCGGGGCTTCACTGACTAGGGGTCCTATAAAGGTAGCAGCCAGTCAGGCAGCGACACAGACAGCTGCAGCGGTACAGGAGCTTGCAAACTGAGCTGTAAACAGGGGAGTTTGAGTGGGAGTTCTGTTGGAGGAGAAGGTATTTGTGTTTGTTTGGTTTTGTATTGGTAGTATCTGTATGTGTAGAGGCTTGGAGGGGCTTTGTGCTGGGAGAGAAGCTGAGCCCTGATTAGGGGGCGGGGCTTCACTGACTAGGGGTCCTATAAAGGTAGCAGCCAGTCAGGCAGCGGCACAGACAGCTGCAGTGGCACAGGAGCTTGCAAACTGAGCTGTAAACAGGGGAGTTTGAGTGGGAGTTCTGTTGGAGGAGAAGGTATTTGTGTTTGGTTTTGTATTGGTAGTATCTGTAGGTGTAGAGGCTTGGAGGGGCTTTGTGCTGGGAGAGAAGCTGAGCCCTGATTAGGGGGCGGGGCTTCACTGACTAGGGGTCCTATAAAGGTAGCAGCCAGTCAGGCAGCGGCACTGGAGCTAGCAAATAGAGCAGTAAACAGGGGAGTTTGAGTGGGAGTTCTGTTTGAGGAGAAGGTATTTCTGTGTGTGTTTGGTTTTGTATTGGTAATATCTGTATGTGTAGAGGCTTGGAGGGGCTTTGTGCTGGGAGAGAAGCTGAGCCCTGATTAGGGGGCGGGGCTTCACTGACTACGGGTCCTATAAAGGGAGCAGCCAGTCAGGCAGGGGCACAGACAGCTGCAGCGGAACAGGAGCTAGCAAACTGAGCTGTAAACAGGGGAGTTTGAGAGGGAGTTCTGTTGGAGGAGAAGGTATTTGTGTGTGTTTGGTTTTGTATTGGTAGTATCTGTATGTGTAGAGGCTTGGAGGGGATTTGTGCTGGGAGAGAAGCTGAGCCCTGATTAGGGGGCGGGACTTCCCTGTCTAGGGGTCCTATAAAGGTACCAGCCAGTCAGGCAGCGGCACAGACATCTGCAGCGGCACTGGAGCTAGCAAATAGAACAGTAAACAGGGGAGTTTGAGTGGGAGTTCTGTTTGAGGAGAAGGTATTTCTGCGTGTGTTTGGTTTTGTATTGGTGGTATCTGTATTTGTAGAGGCTTGGAGGAGCTTTGTGCTGGGAGAGAAGCTGAGCCCTGATTAGGGGGCGGGGCTTCACTGAGTAGGGGTCCTATAAATGTACCAGCCAGTCAGGCAGCGACACAGACAGCTGCAGTGGCACAGGAGCTAGCAAAGAGAGCTGTAAACAGGGGAGTTTGAGTGGGAGTTCTGTTGGAGGAAAGGTATTTGTGTGTGTGTTTGGTTTTGTATTGGTGGTATCTGTATGTGTAGGGGCTTTGTGCTGGGAGAGAAGCTGAGCCCTGATTAGGGCGCGGGGCTTCACTGACTAGGGGTCCTATAAAGGGAGCAGCCAGTCAGGCAGCTGGAGAGACAGCTGCAGCGATACAGGGGCTAGCAAACAGAGCTGTAAACAGGGGAGTTTGAGTGGGAGTTCTGTTGGAGGAGAAGGTATTTGTGTGTGTTTGGTTTTGTGTTGGTGGTATCTGTATGTGTAGGGGCTTTGTGCTGGGAGAGAAGCTGAGCCCTGATTAGGGGGCGGGGCTTCACTGACGAGGGGTCCTATAAAGGGAGCAGCCAGTCAGGCAGCGACACAGACAGCTGCAGCGGTACAGGAGCTAGCAAACAGAGCTGTAAACAAGGGAGTTTGAGTGGGAGTTCTGTTGGAGGAGAAGGTGTTTGTGTATGTTTGGTTTTGTATTGGTATTATCTGTATGTGTAGAGGCTTTGTGCTGGGAGAGAAGCTGAGCCCTGATAAGGGGGCGGGGCTTCACTGACTAGGCGTCCTATAAAGGTAGCAGCCAGTCAGGCAGCGGCACAGCAGCTAGCAAACAGTGCTGTAAACAGGGGAGTTTGAGTGGGAGTTCTGTTGGAGGAGAAGGTATATGTGTGTGTTTGGTTCCGTACTGGTAGTATCTGTATGTGTAGAGGCTTGGAGGGGCTTTGTGCTGGGAGAAAAGCTGAGCCCTGATTAGGGGGCGGGGCTTCACTGACTAGGGGTCCTATAAAGGTAGCAGCCAGTCAGGCAGCGGCACAGACAGCTGCAGCGGCACAGGAGCTACCAAACAGAGCTGTAAACAGGGGTGTTTGAGTGGGAATTCTGTTGGAGGAGAAGGCATTTGTGTGTGCTTGGTTTTGTATTGGTCGTATCTGTATGTGTAGGGGCTTTGTGCTGGGAGAGAAGCTGAGCCCTGATTAGGGGGCGGGGCTTCACTGACTAGGGGTCCTATAAAGGTACCAGCCAGTCAGGCAGCGGCACAGACAGCTGCAGTGGCACAGGAGCTAGCAAACAGAGCTGTAAACAGGGGAGTTTTAGTGGGACCTCTGTTGGAGGAGAAGGTATTTGTGTGTGCTTGGTTTTGTATTGGTAGTATCTGTATGTGTAGGGGCTTTGTGCTGGGAGAAAAGCTGAGCCCTGATTAGGGGGCGGGGCTTCACTGACTACGGGTCCTATAAAGGGAGCAGCCAGTCAGGCAGGGGCACAGACAGCTGCAGCGGAACAGGAGCTAGCAAACTGAGCTGTAAACAGGGGAGTTTGAGAGGGAGTTCTGTTTGAGGAGAAGGTATTTCTGCGTGTGTTTGGTTTTGTATTGGTGGTATTTGTAGAGGCTTGGAGGAGCTTTGTGCTGGGAGAGAAGCTGAGCCCTGATTAGGGGGCGGGGCTTCACTGACTAGGGGTCCTATAAAGGGAGCAGCCAGTCAGGCAGCTGGAGAGACAGCTGCAGCGATACAGGGGCTAGCAAACAGAGCTGTAAACAGGGGAGTTTGAGTGGGAGTTCTGTTGGAGGAGAAGGTATTTGTGTGTGTTTGGTTTTGTGTTGGTGGTATCTGTATGTGTAGGGACTTTGTGCTGGGAGAGAAGCTGAGCCCTGATTAGGGGGCGGGGCTTCACTGACTAGGGGTCCTATAAAGGCAGCAGCCAGTCAGGCAGCGGCACAGACAGCTGCAGTGGCACAGGAGCTAGCAAAGAGAGCTGTAAACAGGGGAGTTTGAGTGGGAGTTCTGTTGGAGGAAAGGTATTTGTGTGTGTGTTTGGTTTTGTATTGGTGGTATCTGTATGTGTAGAGGCTTGTAGGGGCTTTGTGCTGGGAGAGAAGCTGAGCCCTGATTAGGGGGCGGGGCTTCACTGACGAGGGGTCCTATAAAGGGAGCAGCCAGTCAGGCAGCGACACAGACAGCTGCAGCGGTACAGGAGCTAGCAAACAGAGCTGTAAACAGGGGAGTTTGAGTGGGAGTTCTGTTGGAGGAGAAGATGTTTGTGTGTGTTTGGTTTTGTATTGGTATTATCTGTATGTGTAGAGGCTTTGTGCTGGGAGAGAAGCTGAGCCCTGATAAGGGGGCGGGGCTTCACTGACTAGACGTCCTATAAAGGTAGCAGCCAGTCAGGCAGCGGCACAGCAGCTAGCAAACAGTGCTGTAAACACGGGAGTTTGAGTGGGAGTTCTGTTCGAGGAGAAGGTATATGTGTGTGTTTGGTTTCGTACTGGTAGTATCTGTATGTGTAGAGGCTTGGAGGGGCTTTGTGCTGGGAGAAAAGCTGAGCCCTGATTAGGGGGCGGGGCTTCACTGACTAGGGGTCCTATAAAGGTAGCAGCCAGTCAGGCAGCGGCACAGACAGCTGCAGCGGCACAGGAGCTAGCAAACAGAGCTGTAAACAGGGGTGTTTGAGTGGGAATTCTGTTGGAGGAGAAGGCATTTGTGTGTGCTTGGTTTTGTATTGGTCGTATCTGTATGTGTAGAGGCTTTGTGCTGGGAGAGAAGCTGAGCCCTGATTAGGGGGCGGGGCTTCCCTGACTAGGGGTCCTATAAAGGTAGCAACCAGTCAGGCAGCGGCACAGGAGCTTGCAAACAGAGCTGTAAACAGGGGAGTTTGAGTGGGAGTTCTGTTGGAGGAGAAGGTATTTGTGTGTGCTTGGTTTTGTATTGGTCGTATCTGTATGTGTAGGGGCTTTGTGCTGGGAGAGAAGCTGAGCCCTGATTAGGGGGCGGGGCTTCACTGACTAGGGGTCCTATAAAGGTACCAGCCAGTCAGACAGCGGCACAGACAGCTGCAGCGGCACTGGAGCTAGCAAACAGAGCTGTAAACAGGGGAGTTTGAGTGGGAATTCTGTTGGAGGAATAGGCATTTGTGTGTGTTTGGTTTTGTATTGCTAGTATCTGTATGTGTAGAGGCTTGGAGGGGATTTGTGCTGGGAGAGAAGCTGAGCCCTGATTAGGGGGCGGGGCTTCCCTGACTAGGGGTCCTATAAATGTACCAGCCAGTCAGGCAGCGGCACAGACATCTGCAGCGGCACTGGAGCTAGCAAATAGAGCTGTAAACAGGGGAGTTTGAGTGGGAGTTCTGTTGCAGGAGAAGGTATTTGTGTGTTTGGTTTTGTATTCGTGGTATCTGTATGTGTAGGGGCTTTGTGCTGGGAGAGAAGCTGAGCCCTGATTAGGGGGGGGGCTTCACTGACTAGGGGTCCTATAAGCGGAGCAGCCAGTCAGGCAGCTGCACAGACAGCTGCAGCGGTACAGGAGCTAGCAAACAGAGCTGTAAACAGGGGAGTTTGAGTGGGAGTTCTGTTGGAGGAGAAGGTATTTGTGTGTGTGTTTGGTTTTGTATTGGTGGTATCTGTATGTGTAGAGGCTTGGAGGGGCTTTGTGCTGGGAGAGAAGCTGAGCCCTGATTAGGGGGCGGGGCTTCACTGACGAGGGGTCCTATAAAGGGAGCAGCCAGTCAGGCAGCGACACAGACAGCTGCAGCGGTACAGGAGCTAGCAAACAGAGCTGTAAACAGGGGAGTTTGAGTGGGAGTTCGGTTGGAGGAGAAGGTATTTGTGTGTGTGTTTGGTTTTGTATTGGTAGTATCTGTATGTGTAGAGGCTTGGAGGGGCTTTGTGCTGGGAGCGAAGCTGAGCCCTGATTAGGGGGCGGGGCTTCACTGACTAGGGGTCCTATAAAGGTAGCAGCCAGTCAGGCAGCGGCACAGACAGCTGCAGTGGCACAGGAGCTTGCAAACTGAGCTGTAAACAGGGGAGTTTGAGTGGGAGTTCTGTTGGAGGAGAAGGTATTTGTGTTTGTTTGGTTTTGTATTGGTAGTATCTGTATGTTTAGAGGCTTGGAGGGGCTTTGTGCTGGGAGAGAAGCTGAGCCCTGATTAGGGGGCGGGGCTTCACTGACTAGGGGTCCTATAAAGGTAGCAGCCAGTCAGGCAGCGGCACAGACATCTGCAGCGGCACTGAAGCTAGCAAATAGAACAGTAAACAGGGGAGTTTGAGTGGGAGTTCTGTTTGAGGAGAAGGTATTTCTGCGTGTGTTTGGTTTTGTATTGGTGGTATCTGTATGTGTATAGGCTTGGAGGGGCTTTGTGCTGGGAGAGAAACTGAGCCCTGATTAGGGGGCGGGGCTTCACTGACTAGGGGTCCTATAAAGGTAGCAGCCAGTCAGGCAGCGTCACAGACAGCTGCAGGGGCAGAGGAGCTAGCAAACAGAGCTGTAACCAGGGAAGTTTGAGTGGGAGTTCTGTTGGAGGAGAAGGTATTTGTGTGTGTTTGGTTTTGTGTTGGTGGTATCTGTATGTGTAGGGGCTTTGTGCTGGGAGAGAAGCTGAGCCCTGATTAGGGGGCGGGGCTTCACTGACTAGGGGTCCTATAAAGGGAGCAGCCAGTCAGGCAGGGGCACAGACAGCAGCAGCGGAACAGGAGCTACAAAACTGAGCTGTAAACAGGGGAGTTTGAGAGGGAGTTCTGTTGGAGAAGGTATTTGTGTGTGTTTGGTTTTGTATTGGTAGTATCTGTATGCGTAGAGGCTTGGAGGGGCTTTGTGCTGGGAGAGAAGCTGAGCCCTGATTAGGGGGCGGGGCTTCACTGACTAGGGTCCTATAAAAGTAGCAGCCAGTCAGGCAGCGGCACAGGAGCTAGCAAACAGAGCTGTAAACAGGGGAGTTTGAGTGGGACTTCTGTTGGAGGAGAAGGTATTTGTGTGTGTTTGGTTTTGTATTGGTAGTATCTGTATGTGTAGAGGCTTGGAGGGGCTTTGTGCTGGGAGAGAAGCTGAGCCCTGATTAGGGGGCGGGGCTTCCCTGTCTAGGGGTCCTACAAAGGTACCAGCCAGTCAGGCAGCGGCACAGACATCTGCAGCGGCACTGGAGCTAGCAAATAGAGCAGTAAACAGGGGAGTTTGAGTGGGAGTTCTGTTTGAGGAGAAGGTATTTCTGTGTGTGTTTGGTTTTGTATTGGTGGTATCTGTATGTGTATAGGCTTGGAGGGGCTTTGTGCTGGGAGAGAAGCTGAGCCCTGATTAGGGGGCGGGGCTTCACTGACTAGGGGTCCTATAAAGGTAGCAGCCAGTCAGGCAGCGTCACAGACAGCTGCAGGGGCACAGGAGCTAGCAAACAGAGCTGTAAACAGGGAAGTTTGAGTGGGAGTTCTGTTGGAGGAGAAGGTATTTGTGTGTGTTTGGTTTTGTGTTGGTGGTATCTGTATGTGTAGGGGCTTTGTGCTGGGAGAGAAGCTGAGCCCTGATTAGGGGGCAGGGCTTCACTGACGAGGGGTCCTATAAAGGGAGCAGCCAGTCAGGCAGCAACACAGACAGCTGCAGCGGTACAGGAGCTAGCAAACAGAGCTGTAAACAGGGGAGTTTGAGAGGGAGTTCTGTTGGAGGAGAAGGTATTTGTGTGTGTTTGGTTTTGTATTGGTAGTATCTGTATGAGTAGAGGCTTTGTGCTGGGAGAGAATCTGAGCCCTGATTAGGGGGCGGGGCTTCACTGACTAGGGGTCCTATAAAGGTAGCAGCCAGTCAGGCAGCAGCACAGACAGCTGCATTGGCACAGGAGCTAGCCAACAGAGCTGTAAACAGGGGTGTTTGAGTGGGAGTTCTGTTGGGGGAGAAGGCATTTGTGTGTGTGTTTGGTTTTGTACTGGTAGTATCTGTATGTGTAGAGGCTTGGAGGGGATTTGTGCTGGGAGAGAAGCTGAGCCCTGATTAGGGGGCGGGGCTTCCCTGTCTAGGGGTCCTATAAAGGTACCAGACAGTCAGGCAGCGGCACAGACATCTGCAGCGGCACTGGAGCTAGCAAATAGAGCAGTAAACAGGGGAGTTTGAGTGGGAGTTCTGTTTGAGGAGAAGGTATTTCTGTGTGTGTTTGGTTTTGTATTGGTGGTATCTGTATGTGTATAGGCTTGGAGGGGCTTTGTGCTGGGAGAGAAGCTGAGCCCTGATTAGGGGGCGGGGCTGAACTGACTAGGGGTCCTATAAAGGTAGCAGCCAGTCAGGCAGCGTCACAGACAGCTGCAGGGGCACAGGAGCTAGCAAACAGAGCTGTAAACAGGGAAGTTTGAGTGGGAGTTCTGTTGGAGGAGAAGGTATTTGTGTGTGTTTGGTTTTGTGTTGGTGGTATCTGTATGTGTAGGGGCTTTGTGCTGGGAGAAAAGCTGAGCCCTGATTAGGGGGCGGGGCTTCACTGACTACGGGTCCTATAAAGGGAGCAGCCAGTCAGGCAGGGGCACAGACAGCTGCAGCGGAACAGGAGCTAGCAAACTGAGCTGTAAACAGGGGAGTTTGAGAGGGAGTTCTGTTGGAGAAGGTATTTGTGTGTGTTTGGTTTTGTATTGGTAGTATCTGTATGAGTAGAGGCTTTGTGCTGGGAGAGAATCTGAGCCCTGATTAGGGGGCGGGGCTTCACTGACTAGGGGTCCTATAAAGGTAGCAGCCAGTCAGGCAGCGGCACAGGAGCTAGCAAACAGAGCTGTAAACAGGGGAGTTTGAGTGGGAGTTCTGTTGGAGGAGAAGCTATTTGTGTGTGTGTTTGGTTTTGTATTGGTAGTATCTGTATGTGTAGAGGCTTGGAGGGGCTTCGTGCTGGGAGCGAAGCTGAGCCCTGATTAGGGGGCGGGGCTTCACTGACTAGGGGTCCTATAGAGGTAGCAGCCAGTCAGGCAGCGGCACAGGAGCTAGCAAACCGAGCTGTAAACAGGGGAGTCTGAGTGGGAGTTCTGTTGGAGGAGAAGGCATTTGTGTGTGTGTTTGGTTTTGTATTGGTAGCATCTGTATGTGTAGGGGCTTTGTGCTGGGAGAGAAGCTGAGCCCTGATTAGGGGGCGGGGCTTCACTGACTAGGGGTCCTGTAAAGGGAGCAGCCAGTCAGGCAGCGGCACAGACAGCTGCAGTGGCACAGGAGCTAGCAAAGAGAGCTGTAAACAGGGGAGTTTGAGTGGGAGTTCTGTTGGAGGAGAAGGTATTTGTGTGTGTGTTTGGTTTTGTATTGTTGGTATCTGTATGTGTAGAGGCTTGAAGGGGGTTTGTGCTGGGAGAGAAGCTGAGCCCTGATTAGGGGGCGGGGCTTCACTGACTAGGGGTCCTATAAAGGTAGCAGCCAGTCAGGCAGCGTCACAGACAGCTGCAGGGGCACAGGAGCTAGCAAACAGAGCTGTAAACTGGGAAGTTTGAGCGGGAGTTCTGTTGGAGGAGAAGGTATTTGTGTGTGTTTGGTTTTGTGTTGGTGGTATCTGTATGTGTAGGGGCTTTGTGCTGGGAGAGAAGCTGAGCCCTGATTAGGGGGCGGGGCTTCACTGACGAGGGGTCCTATAAACGGAGCAGCCAGTCAGGCAGCAACACAGACAGCTGCAGCGGTACAGGAGCTAGCAAACAGAGCTGTAAACAGGGGAGTTTGAGTGGGACTTCTGTTGGAGGAGAAGGTATTTGTGTGTGTGTTTGGTATTGTATTGGTAGTATCTGTATGAGTACAGGCTTGGAGGGGCTTTGTGCTGGGAGCGAAGCTGAGCCCTGATCAGGGGGCGGGGCTTCACTGACTAGGGGTCCTATAAAGGTAGCAGCCAGTCAGGCAGCGGCACAGGAGCTAGCAAACAGAGCTGTAAACAGGGGAGTTTGAGTGGGACTTCTGTTGGAAGAGAAGGTATTTGTGTGGGTGTTTGGTTTTGTATTGGTAGTATCTGTATGTGTAGGGGCTTTGTGCTGGAAGAAAAGCTGAGCCCTGATTAGGGGGCGGGGCTTCACTGACTACGGGTCCTATAAAGGTAGCAGCCAGTCAGGCAGCGGCACAGACAGCTGCATTGGCACAGGAGCCAGCAAACAGGGGAGTTTGAGTGGGAGTTCTGTTGGAAGAGAAGGTATTTGTGTGTGTGTTTGGTTTTGTATTGTTGGTATCTGTATGTGTAGAGGCTTGGAGGGGCTTTGTGCTGGGAGAGAAGCTGAGCCCTGATTAGGGGGCGGGGCTTCACTGACGAGGGGTCCTATAAAGGGAGCAGCCAGTCAGGCAGCGACACAGACAGCTGCAGCGGTACAGGTGCTAGCAAACTGAGCTGTAAACAGGGGAGTTTGAGAGGGAGTTCTGTTGGAGGAGAAGGTATTTGTGTGTGTTTGGTTTTGTATTGGTAGTATCTGTATGTGTAGAGGCTTGGAGGGGCTTTGTGCTGGGAGCGAAGCTGAGCCCTGATTAGGGGGCGGGGCTTCACCGACTAGGGGTCCTATAAAGGGAGCAGCCAGTCAGGCAGCGGCACAGGAGCTAGCAAACAGAGCTGTAAACAGGGGAGTCTGAGTGGGAGTTCTGTTGGAGGAGAAGGCATTTGTGTGTGTGCTTGGTTTTGTATTGGTAGCATCTGTATGTGTAGGGGCTTTGTGCTGGGAGAGAAGCTGAGCCCTGATTAGGGGGCGGGGCTTCACTGACTAGGGGTCCTATAAAGGGAGCAGCCAGTCAGGCGGCGGCACGGACAGCTGCCGCGGCACAGGAGCTAGCAAACAGAGCTGTAAACAGGGGAGTTTGAGTGGGAGTTCTGTTGGAGGGGAAGGTATTTGTGTGTGTTTGGATTTGTGTTGGTGGTATCTGTATGTGTAGGGGCTTTGTGCTGAGAGAGAAGCTGAGCCCTGATTAGGGGGCGGGGCTTCACTGACTAGGGGTCCTATAAAGGCAGCAGTCAGTCAGGCAGCGGCACAGACAGCTGCAGTGGCACAGGAGCTAGCAAAGAGAGCTGTAAACAGGGGAGTTTGAGTGCGAGTTCTGTTGGAGGAGAAGGTATTTGTGTGTGTGTTTGGTTTTGTATTGTTGGTATCTGTATATGTAGAGGCTTGGAGGGGCTTTGTGCTGGGAGAGAAGCTGAGCCCTGATTAGGGGGCGGGGCTTCACTGACGAGGGGTCCTATAAAGGGAGCAGCCAGTCAGGCAGCGACACAGACAGCTGCAGCGGTACAGGAGCTAGCAAACAGAGCTGTAAACAGGGGAGTTTGAGTGGGAGTTGTGTTGGAGGGGAAGGTATTTGTGTGTGTTTTTGGTTTTGTATTAGTAGTATCTGTATGTGTAGAGGCTTTGTGCTGGGAGAGAAGCTGAGCCCCGATAAGGGGGCGGGGCTTCACTGACTAGGCGTCCTATAAAGGTAGCAGCCAGTCAGGCAGCGGCACAGCAGCTAGCAAACAGTGCTGTAAACACGGGAGTTTGAGTGGGAGTTCTGTTGGAGGAGAAGGTATTTGTGTGTGTTTGGTTTTGTATTGGTGGTACCTGTATGTGTAGAGGCTTGGAGGGGCTTTGTGCTGGGAGAGAAGCTGAGCCCTTATTAGGGGGCGGGACTTCCCTGACTAGGGGTCCTATAAAGCAAGCAGCCAGTCAGGCAGCAGCACAGGAGCTAGCAAACAGTGCTGTAAACACGGGAGTTTGTGTGGGAGTTCTGTTGGAGGAGAAGGTATATGTGTGTGTTTGGTTTCGAATTGGTAGTATCTGTATGTGTAGAGGCTTGGAGGGGCTTTGTGCTGGGAGAAAAGCTGAGCCCTGATTAGGGGGCGGGGCTTCACTGACTAGGGGTCCTATAAAGGTAGCAGCCAGTCAGGCAGCGGCACAGACAGCTGCAGCGGCAGAGGAGCGAGCAAACAGAGCTGTAAACAGGGGAGTTTGAGTGGGAGTTCTGTTGGAGGAGAAGGTATTTGTGTGTGTTTGGTTTTGTATTGGTAGGATCTGTATGTGTAGAGGCTTGGAGGGGCTTTGTGCTGGGAGCGAAGCTGAGCCCTGATTAGGGGGCGGGGCTTCACCGACTAGGGGTCCTATAAAGGGAGCAGCCAGTCAGGCAGCGGCACAGGAGCTAGCAAACAGAGCTGTAAACAGGGGAGTCTGAGTGGGAGTTCTGTTGGAGGAGAAGGCATTTGTGTGTGTGTTTGGTTTTGTATTGGTAGCATCTGTATGTGTAGGGGCTTTGTGCTGGGAGAGAAGCTGAGCCCTGATTAGGGGGCGGGGCTTCACTGACTAGGGGTCCTATAAAGGCAGCAGTCAGTCAGGCAGCGGCACAGACAGCTGCAGTGGCACAGGAGCTAGCAAAGAGAGCTGTAAACAGGGGAGTTTGAGTGGGAGTTCTGTTGGAGGAGAAGCTATATGTGTGTGTTTGGTTTCGTATTGGTAGTATCTGTATGTGTAGAGGCTTGGAGGGGCTTTGTGCTGGGAGAAAAGCTGAGCCCTGATTAGGGGGCGGGACTTCCCTGACTAGGGGTCCTATAAAGCTAGCAGCCAGTCAGGCAGCAGCACAGGAGCTAGCAAACAGTGCTGTAAACAGGGGAGTTTGAGAGGGAGTTCTGTTGGAGGAGAAGGTATTTGTGTGTGTTTGGTTTTGTATTGGTGGTATCTGTATGTGTAGGGGCTTTGTGCTGCGAGAGAAGCTGAGCCCTGATTAGGGGGCGGGGCTTCACTGACGAGGGGTGCTATAAAGGGAGCAGCCATTCAGGCAGCGACACAGACAGTTGCAGCGGTACAGGAGCTAGCAAACTGAGCTGTAAACAGGGGAGTTTGAGAGGGAGTTCTGTTGGAGGAGAAGGTATTTGTGTGTGTTTGGTTTTGTATTGGTGGTATCTGTATGTGTAGGGGCTTTGTGCTGGGAGAGAAGCTGAGCCCTGATTAGGGGGCGGGGCTTCACTGACGAGGGGTCCTATAAACGTAGCAGCCAGTCAGGCAGCGGCACAGCAGCTAGCAAACAGTGCTGTAAACACGGGAGTTTGAGTGGGAGTTCTGTTGGAGGAGAAGCTATATGTGTGTGTTTGGTTTCGTATTGGTAGTATCTGTATGTGTAGAGGCTTGGAGGGGCTTTGTGCTGGGAGAAAAGCTGAGCCCTGATTAGGGGGCGGGACTTCCCTGACTAGGGGTCCTATAAAGCTAGCAGCCAGTCAGGCAGCAGCACAGGAGCTAGCAAACAGTGCTGTAAACACGGGAGTTTGAGTGGGAGTTCTGTTGGAGGAGAAGGTATTTGTGTGTGTTTGGTTTTGTATTGGTGGTATCTGTATGTGTAGGGGCTTTTTGCTGGGAGAGAAGGTGAGCCTTGATTAGCGTGCAGGGCTTCACTGATAAGGGGTCCTATAAAGGGAGCAGCCAGTCAGGCAGCGGCACAGACAGCTGCAGTGGCACAGGAGCTTGCAAACAGAGCTGTAAACAGGGGAGTTTGAGTGGGAGTTCTGTTCGAGGAGAAGGTATTTGTGTGTGTTTTTTTTTGTGTTGGTGGTATCTGTATGTGTAGGGGCTTTGTGCTGGGAGAGAAGCTGAGCCCTGATTAGGGGGCGGGGCTTCGCTGACTAGGGGTCCTATGATTGTAGCAGCCAGTCAGGCAGCGTCACAGACAGCTCCAGGGGCACAGGAGCTAGCAAACAGAGCTGTAAACAGGGGAGTTTGAGTGGGAGTTCTGTTGGAGGAGAAGGTATTTGTGTGTGTTTGGTTTTGTATTGGTAGTATCTGTATGAGTAGAGGCTTTGTGCTGGGAGAGAATCTGAGCCCTGATTAGGGGGCGGGGCTTCCCTGACTAGGGGTCCTATAAAGGTACCAACCAGTCAGGCAGCGGCACATACAGCTGGAGCGGCACTGGAGCTAGCAAATAGAGCTGTAAACAGGGGAGTTTGAGTGGGAGTTCTGTTTGAGGAGAATGTATTTGTGTGTGTGTTTGGTTTTGTATTGGTGGTATCTGTATTTGTAGAGGCTTGGAGGGGCTTTGTGCTGGGAGAGAAGCTGAGCCCTGATTAGGGGGCGGGGCTTCGCTGACTAGGGGTCCTATGATTGTAGCAGCCAGTCAGGCAGCGTCACAGACAGCTGCAGGGGCACAGGAGCTAGCAAACAGAGCTGTAAACAGGGGAGTTTGAGTGGGAGTTCTGTTCGAGGAGAAGGTATTTGTGTGTGTTTGGTTTTGTGTTGGTGGTATCTGTATGTGTAGGGGCTTTGTGCTGGGAGAAAAGCTGAGCCCTGATTAGGGGGCGGGGCTTCACTGACTAGGGGTCCTATAAAAGGAGCAGCCAGTCAGGCAGGGGAACAGACAGCTGCAGCGGCACAGGAGCTAGCAAACAGAGCTGTAAACAGGTGAGTTTGAGAGGGAGTTCTGTTGGAGGAGAAGGTATTTGTGTGTTTGGTTTTGTATTGGTGGTATCTGTATTTGTAGAGGCTTGGAGGGGCTTTGTGCTGGGAGAGAAGCTGAGCCCTGATTAGGGGGCGGGGCTTCGCTGACTAGGGGTCCTATGATTGTAGCAGCCAGTCAGGCAGCGTCACAGACAGCTCCAGGGGCACAGGAGCTAGCAAACAGAGCTGTAAACAGGGGAGTTTGAGTGGGAGTTCTGTTCGAGGAGAAGGTATTTGTGTGTGTTTGGTTTTGTGTTGGTGGTATCTGTATGTGTAGGGGCTTTGTGCTGGGAGAGAAGCTGAGCCCTGATTAGGGGGCGGGGCTTCACTGACTAGGGGTCCTATAAAGGGAGCAGCCAGTCAGGCGGCGGCACGGACAGCTGCAGCGGCACAGGAGCTAGCAAACAGAGCTGTAAAAAGGGGAGTTTGAGTGGGAGTTCTGTTGGAGGAGAAGGTATTTGTGTGTGTTTGGTTTTGTGTTGGTGGTATCTGTATGTGTAGGGGCTTTGTGCTGAGAGAGAAGCTGAGCCCTGATTAGGGGGCGGGCCTCACTGACTAGGGGTCCTATAAAGGCAGCAGCCAGTCAGGCAGCGGCACAGACAGCTGCAGTGGCACAGGAGCTAGCAAAGAGAGATGTAAACAGGGGAGTTTGAGTGGGAGTTCTGTTGGAGGAGAAGGCATTTGTGTGTGTGTTTGGTTTTGTATTGTTGGTATCTGTATGTGTAGAGGCTTGGAGGGGCTTTGTGCTGGGAGAGAAGCTGAGCCCTGATTAGGGGGCGGGGCTTCACTGACTAGGGGTCCTAGAAAGATAGCAGCCAGTCAGGCAGCGTCACAGACAGCTGCAGGGGCACAGGAGCTAGCAAACAGAGCTGTAAACAGGGAAGTTTGAGTGGGAGTTCTGTTGGAGGAGAAGGTATTTGTGTGTGTTTGGTTTTGTATTGGTAGTATCTGTGTGAGTAGAGGCTTTGTGCTGGGAGAGAATCTGAGCCCTGATTAGGGGGCGGGGCTTCACTGACTAGGGGTCCTATAAAGGTAGCAGCCAGTCAGGCAGCAGCACAGACAGCTGAATTGGCACAGGAGCTAGCAAACAGAGCTGTAAACAGGGGAGCTTGAGTGGGAGTTCTGTTGGAGGAGAAGGCATTTGTGTGTGTGTTTGGTTTTGTATTGGTAGTATCTGTATGTGTAGAGGCTTGGAGGGGCTTTGTGCTGGGAGAGAAGCTGAGCCCTGATTAGGGGGCGGGGCTTCACTGACTAGGGGTCATATAAAGGTAGCAGCCAGTCAGGCAGCGTCACAGACAGCTGCAGGGGCACAGGAGCTAGCAAACAGAGCTGTAAACAGGGAAGTTTGAGTGGGAGTTCTGTTGGAGAAGGTATTTGTGTGTGTTTGGTTTTGTGTTGGTGGTATCTGTATGTGTAGGGGCTTTGTGCTGGGAGAGAAGCTGAGCCCTGATTAGGGGGCGGGGCTTCACTGACGAGGGGTCCTATAAAGGGAGCAGCCAGTCAGGCAGGGGCACAGACAGCTGCAGCGGAACAGGAGCTACAAAACCGAGCTGTAAACAGGGGAGTTTGAGAGGGAGTTCTGTTGGAGGAGAAGGTATTTGTGTGTGTTTGGTTTTGTATTGGTAGTATCTGTATGTGTAGAGGCTTGGAGGGGCTTTGTGCTGGGAGAGAAGCTGAGCCCTGATTAGGGGGCGGGGCTTCACTGACTAGGGTTCCTATAAAGGTAGCAGCCAGTCAGGCAGCGGCACAGGAGCTAGCAAACAGAACTGTGAACAGGGGAGTTTGAGTGGGACTTCTGTTGGAAGAGAAGGTATTTGTGTGTGTTTGGTTTTGTATTGGTAGTATCTGTATGAGTAGAGGCTTTGTGCTGGGAGAGAATCTGAGCCCTGATTAGGGGGCGGGGCTTCACTGACTACGGGTCCTATAAAGGGAGCAGCCAGTCAGGCGGCGGCACGGACAGCTGCAGCGGCACAGGAGCTAGCAAACAGAGCTGTAAACAGGGGAGTTTGAGTGGGAGTTCTGTTGGAGGAGAAGGTATTTGTGTGTGTTTGGTTTTGTGTTGGTGGTATCTGTATGTGTAGGGGCTTTGTGCTGGGAGAGAAGCTGAGCCCTGATTAGGGGGCGGGGCTTCACTGACGAGGGGTCCTATAAAGGGAGCAGGCAGTCAGGCAGCGACACAGACAGCTGCAGCGGTACAGGAGCTAGCAAACAGAGCTGTAAACAGGGGAGTTTGAGTGGGAGTTCTGTTCGAGGAGAAGGTATTTGTGTGTGTTTGGTTTTGTATTGGTGGTATCTGTATATGTCGAGGCTTGGAGGGGCTTTGTGCTGGGAGAGAAGCTGAGCCCTGATTAGGGGGCGGGGCTTCACTGACGAGGGGTCCTATAAAGGGAGCAGCCAGTCAGGCAGCGACACAGACAGCAGCAGCGGTACAGGAGCTAGCAAACAGGGCTGTAAATAGGGGACTTTGAGTGGGAGTTCTGTTGGAGGAGAAGCTATTTGTGTGTGTGTTTGGTTTTGTATTGGTAGTATCTGTATGTGTAGAGGCTTGGAGGGGCTTTGTGCTGGGAGCGAAGCTGAGCCCTGATTAGGGGGCGGGGCTTCACTGACTAGGGGTCCTACAAAGGTAGCAGACAGTCAGGCAGCGGCACAGGAGCTAGCAAACAGAGCTGTAAACAGGGGAGTCTGAGTGGGAGTTCTGTTGGAGGAGAAGGCATTTGTGTGTGTGTTTGGTTTTGTATTGGTAGCATCTGTATGTGTAGGGGCTTTGTGCTGGGAGAGAAGCTGAGCCCTGATTAGGGGGCGGGGCTTCACTGACTAGGGGTCCTATAAAGGGAGCAGCCAGTCAGGCGGCGGCACGGACAGCTGCAGCGGCACAGGAGCTAGCAAACAGAGCTGTAAACAGGGGAGTTTGAGTGGGAGTTCTGTTGGAGGAGAAGGTATTTGTGTGTGTGTTTGGTTTTGTATTGTTGGTATCTGTATGTGCAGAGGCTTGGAGGGGCTTTGTGATGGGAGAGAAGCTGAGCCCTGATTAGGGGGCGGGGCTTCACTGACGAGGGGTCCTATAAAGGGAGCAGCCAGTCAGGCAGCGACACAGACAGCTGCAGCGGTACAGGAGCTAGCAAACAGAGCTGTAAACAGGGGAGTTTGAGTGGGACTTCTGTTGGAGGAGAAGGTATTTGTGTGTGTGTTTGGTATTGTATTGGTAGTATCTGTATGTGTAGAGGCTTGGAGGGGCTTTGTGCTGGGAGCGAAGCTCAGCCCTGATTAGGGGGCGGGCTTCATTGACTCGAGATCCTATAAAGGGAGCAGCCAGTCAGGCAGGGGCACAGACAGCTGCAGCGGAACAGGAGCTACAAAACTGAGCTGTAAACAGGGGAGTTTGAGAGGGAGTTCTGTTGGAGGAGAAGGTATTTGTGTGTGTTTGGTTTTGTATTGGTAGTATCTGTATGTGTAGAGGCTTGGAGGGGCTTTGTGCTGGGAGAGAAGCTGAGCCCTGATTAGGGGGCGGGGCTTCACTGACTAGGGGTCCTATAAAGGCAGCAGCCAGTCAGGCAGCGGCACAGACAGCTGCAGTGGCACAGGAGCTAGCAAAGAGAGCTGTAAACAGGGGAGTTTGAGTGGGAGTTCTGTTGGAGGAGAAGGTATTTGTGTGTGTTTGGTTTTGTATTGGTGGTAGCTGTATGTGTAGAGGCTTGGAGGGGCTTTGTGCTGGGAGAGAAGCTGAGCCCTGATTAGGGGGCGGGGCTTCACTGACGAGGGGTCCTACAAAGGGAGCAGCCAGTCAGGCAGCGACACAGACAGCTGCAGCAGTACAGGAGCTAGCAAACAGGGTTGTAAATAGGGGACTTTGAGTGGGAGTTCTGTTGGAGGAGAAGCTATTTGTGTGTGTGTTTGGTTTTGTATTGGTAGTATCTGTATGTGTAGAGGCTTGGAGGGGCTTTGTGCTGGGAGAGAAGCTGAGCCCTGATTAGGGGGCGGGGCTTCACTGACTAGGGTTCCTATAAAGGTAGCAGCCAGTCAGGCAGCGGCACAGGAGCTAGCAAACAGAGCTGTAAACAGGGGAGTCTGAGTGGGAGTTCTGTTGGAGGAGAAGGCATTTGTGTGTGTGTTTGGTTTTGTATTGGTAGTATGTGTATGTGTAGGGGCTTTGTGCTGGGAGAAAAGCTGAGCCCTGATTAGGGGGCGGGGCTTCACTGACTACGGGTCCTATAAAGGGAGCAGCCAGTCAGGCAGGGGCACAGACAGCTGCAGCGGAACAGGAGCTAGCAAACAGAGCTGTAAACAGGGGAGTTTGAGTGGGACTTCTGTTGGAGGAGAAGGTATTTGTGTGTGTGTTTGGTATTGTATTGGTAGTATCTGTATGAGTAGAGGCTTGGAGGGGCTTTGTGCTGGGAGCGAAGCTGAGCCCTGATTAGGGGGCGGGGCTTCACTGACTAGGGGTCCTATAAAGGTAGCAGCCAGTCAGGCAGCGGCACAGGAGCTAGCAAACAGAGCTGTAAACAGGGGAGTTTGAGTGGGACTTCTGTTGGAGGAGATGGTATTTGTGTGTGTTTGGTATTGTATTGGTAGTGTCTGTATGTGTAGAGGCATGGAGGGGCTTTGTGCTGGGAGCGAAGCTGAGCCCTGATTCGGGGGCGGGGCTTCATTGACTAGGGGTCCTATAAAGGGAGCAGCCAGTCAGGCAGGGGCACAGACAGCTGCAGCGGAACAGAAGCTACAAAACCGAGCTGTAAACAGGGGAGTTTGAGAGGGAGTTCTGTTGGAGGAGAAGGTATTTGTGTGTGTTTGGTTTTGTATTGGTAGTATCTGTATGTGTAGAGGCTTGGAGGGGCTTTGTGCTGGGAGAGAAGCTGAGCCCAGATTAGGGGGCGGGGCTTCACTGACTAGGGGTCATATAAAGGTAGCAGCCAGTCAGGCAGCGTCACAGACAGCTGCAGGGGCACAGGAGCTAGCAAACAGAGCTGTAAACAGGGAAGTTTGAGTGGGAGTTCTGTTGGAGGAGAACTATTTGTGCGTGTTTGGTTTTGTGTTGGTGGTATCTGTATGTGTAGGGGCTTTGTGCTGGGAGAGAAGCTGAGCCCTGATTAGGGGGCGGGGCTTCACTGACGAGGGGTCCTATAAAGGGAGCAGCCAGTCAGGCAGCAACACAGACAGCTGCAGCGGTACAGGAGCTAGCATACAGAGCTGTAAACAGGGGAGTTTGAGTGGGACTTCTGTTGGAGGAGAAGGTATTTGTGTGTGTGTTTGGTATTGTATTGGTAGTATCTGTATGAGTAGAGGCTTGGAGGGGCTTTGTGCTGGGAGCGAAGCTGAGCCCTGATTAGGGGGCGGGGCTTCACTGACTAGGGGTCCTATAAAGGTAGCAGCCAGTCAGGCAGCGGTACAGGAGCTAGCAAACAGAGCTGTAAAGAGGGGAGTTTGAGTGGGACTTCTGTTGGAGGAGAAGGTATTTGTGTGTGTGTTTGGTATTGTATTGGTAGTATCTGTATGTGTAGAGGCATGGAGGGGCTTTGTGCTGGGAGCGAAGCTGAGCCCTGATTAGGGGGCGGGCCTTCACTGACTAGGGTTCCTATAAAGGTAGCAGCCAGTCAGGCAGCGGCACAGGAGCTAGTAAACAGAACTGTGAACAGGGGAGTTTGAGTGGGACTTCTGTTGGAAGAGAAGGTATTTGTGTGTGTTTGGTTTTGTATTGGTAGTATCTGTATGTGTCGAGGCTTGGAGGGGCTTTGTGCTGGGAGAGAATCTGAGCCCTGATTAGGGGGCGGGGCTTCACTGACGAGGGGTCCTATAAAGGGAGCAGCCAGTCAGGCAGCGACACAGACAGCAGCAGCGGTACAGGAGCTAGCAAACAGGGTTGTAAATAGGGGACTTTGAGTGGGAGTTCTGTTGGAGGAGAAGCTATTTGTGTGTGTGTTTGGTTTTGTATTGGTAGTATCTGTATGTGTAGAGGGTTGGAGGGGCTTTGTGCTGGGAACGAAGCTGAGCCCTGATTAGGGGGCGGGGCTTCACTGACTAGGGGTCCTATAAAGGGAGCAGCCAGTCAGGCGGCGGCACGGACAGCTGCAGCGGCACAGGAGCTAGCAAACAGAGCTGTAAACAGGGGAGTTTGAGTGGGAGTTCTGTTGGAGGAGAAGGTATTTGTGTGTGTGTTTGGTTTTGTATTGTTGGTATCTGTATGTGCAGAGGCTTGGAGGGGCTTTGTGCTGGGAGAGAAGCTGAGCCCTGATTAGGGGGCGGGGCTTCACTGACTAGGGCTCCTATAAAGGTAGCAGCCAGTCAGGCAGCGGCACAGGAGCTAGCAAACAGAGCTGTAAGCAGGGGAGTCTGAGTGGGAGTTCTGTTGGAGGAGAAGGCATTTGTGTGTGTGTTTGGTTTTGTATTGGTAGTATCTGTATGTGTAGGGGCTTTGTGCTGGGAGAGAAGCTGAGTCCTGACTAGCGGGCGGGGCTTCCCTGACTAGGGGTCCTATAAAGGTACCAGCCAGTCAGGCAGCGGCACAGACAGCTGCAGCGGCACTGGAGGTAGCAAATAGAGCTGTAAACAGGGGAGTTTGAGTGGGAGTTCTGTTTGAGGAGAAGGTATTTCTGTGTGTTTTTGGTTTTGTATTGGTGGTATCTGTATGTGTAGGGGCTTTGTGCTGGGAGAGAAGCTGAGCCCTGATTAGGGGGCGGGGCTTCCCTGACTAGGGGTCCTATAAAGGTACCAACCAGTCAGGCAGCGGCACAGACAGCTGCAGCGGCACTGGAGCTAGCAAATAGAGCTGTAAACAGGGGAGTTTGAGTGGGAGTTCTGTTTGAGGAGAAGGTATTTGTGTGTGTGTTTGGTTTTGTATTGGTGGTATCTGTATGTGTAGAGGCTTGGAGGGGCTTTGTGCTGGGAGAGAAGCTGAGCCCTGATTAGGGGGCGGGGCTTCACTGACTACGGGTCCTATAAAGGGAGCAGCCAGTCAGGCAGGGGCACAGACAGCTGCAGCGGAACAGGAGCTAGCAAACTGAGCTGTAAACAGGGGAGTTTGAGAGGGAGTTCTGTTGGAGAAGGTATTTGTGTGTTTGGTTTTGTATTGGTAGTATCTGTATGAGTAGAGGCTTTGTGCTGGGAGAGAATCTGAGCCCTGATTAGGGGGCGGGGCTTCACTGACTACGGGTCCTATAAAGGGAGCAGCCAGTCAGGCAGGGGCACAGACAGCTTCAGCGGAACAGGAGCTAGCAAACTGAGCTGTAAACAGGGGAGTTTGAGAGGGAGTTCTGTTGGAGAAGGTATTTGTGTGTGTTTGGTTTTGTATTGGTAGTATCTGTATGAGTAGAGGCTTTGTGCTGGGAGCGAAGCTGAGCCCTGATTAGGGGGCGGGGCTTCACTGACTAGGGGTCCTATAAAGGTAGCAGCCAGTCAGGCAGCGGCACAGGAGCTAGCAAACAGAGCTGTAAACAGGGGAGTCTGAGTGGGAGTTCTGTTGGAGGAGAAGGCATTTGTGTGTGTGTTTGGTTTTGTATTGGTAGCATCTGTATGTGTAGGGGCTTTGTGCTGGGAGAGAAGCTGAGCCCTGATTAGGGGGCGGGGCTTCACTGACTAGGGGTCCTGTAAAGGGAGCAGCCAGTCAGGCAGCGGCACAGACAGCTGCAGTGGCACAGGAGCTAGCAAAGAGAGCTGTAAACAGGGGAGTTTGAGTGGGAGTTCTGTTGGAGGAGAAGGTATTTGTGTGTGTGTTTGGTTTTGTATTGTTGGTATCTGTATGTGTAGAGGCTTGAAGGGGCTTTGTGCTGGGAGAGAAGCTGAGCCCTGATTAGGGGGCGGGGCTTCACTGACTAGGGGTCCTATAAAGGGAGCAGCCAGTCAGGCAGGGGCACAGACAGCTGCAGCGGAACAGGAGATAGCAAACTGAGCTGTAAACAGCGGAGTTTGAGAGGGAGTTCTGTTTGAGGAGAAGGTATTTGTGTGTCTTTGGTTTTGTATTGGTAGTATCTGTATGAGTAGAGGCTTTGTGCTGGGAGAGAATCTGAGCCCTGATTAGGGGACGGGGCTTCACTGACTAGGGGTCCTATAAAGGTAGCAGCCAGTCAGGCAGCGGCACAGACAGCTGCATTGGCACAGGAGCTAGCAAACGGGAGTTTGAGTGGGAGTTCTGTTGGAGGAGAAGGTATTTGTGTGTGTTTGGTTTTGTATTGGTAGTATCTGTATGTGTAGAGGCTTGGAGGGGCTTTGTGCTGGGAGAGAAGGTGAGCCCTGATTAGGGGGCGGGGCTTCACCGACTAGGGGTCCTATAAAGGGAGCAGCCAGTCAGGCAGCGACACAGACAGCTGCAGCGGCACAGGAGCTAGCAAACAGAGCTGCAAACAGGGGAGTTTGAGTGGGAGTTCTGTTGGAGGAGAAGGTATTTGTGTGTGTGTTTGGTTTTGTATTGGTGATATCTGTATGTGTAGAGGCTTGGAAGGGCTTTGTGCTGGGAGAGAAGCTGAGCCCTGGTTAGGGGGTAGGGCTTCACTGACTAGGGGTCCTATAAAGGTACCAGCCAGTCAGGCAGCGGCACAGACAGCTGCAGCGGCACAGGAGCTAGCAAACAGAGCTGTAAACAGGGGCGTTTGAGTGGGAGTTCTGTTGGAGAAGAAGATATTTGTGTTTGTTTTTGTTTGGTAGTATCTGTATGTGTAGAGGCTTTGAGGGGCTTTGTGATGGGAGAGAAGCTGAGCCCTGATTAGGGGGCGGGGCTTCATTGACGAGGGGTCCTATAAAGGGAGCAGCCAGTCAGGCAGCGACACAGACAGCTGCAGCGGTACAGGAGCTAGCAAACAGGGCTGTAAATAGGGGACTTTGAGTGGGAGTTCTGTTGGAGGAGAAGCTATTTGTGTGTGTGTTTGGTTTTGTATTGGTAGTATCTGTATGTGTAGAGGCTTGGAGGGGCTTTGTGCTGGGAGAGAAGCTGAGCCCTGATTAGGGGCCGGGGCTTCACTGACTAGGGTTCCTATAAAGGTAGCAGCCAGTCAGGCAGCGGCACAGGAGCTAGCAAACAGAGCTGTAAGCAGGGGAGTCTGAGTGGGAGTTCTGTTGGAGGAGAAGGCATTTGTGTGTGTGTTTGGTTTTGTATTGGTAGTATCTGTATGTGTAGGGGCTTTGTGCTGGGAGAGAAGCTGAGTCCTGATTAGCGGGCGGGGCTTCCCTGACTAGGGGTCCTATAAAGGTACAAGCCAGTCAGGCAGCGGCACAGACAGCTGCAGCGGCACTGGAGCTAGCAAATAGAGCTGTAAACAGGGGAGTTTGAGTGGGAGTTCTGTTTGAGGAGAAGGTATTTCTGTGTGTTTTTGGTTTTGTATTGGTGGTATCTGTATGTGTAGGGGCTTTGTGCTGGGAGAGAAGCTGAGCCCTGATTAGGGGGCGGGGCTTCACTGACGAGGGGTCCTATAAAGGTAGCAGCCAGTCAGGCAGCGGCACAGGAGCTAGCAAACAGAGCTGTAAACAGGGGAGTTTGAGTGGGACTTCTGTTGGAGGAGAAGGTATTTGTGTGTGTGTTTGGTATTGTATTGGTAGTATCTGTATGTGTAGAGGCTTGGAGGGGCTTTGTGCTGGGAGCGAAGCTGAGCCCTGATTAGGGGGCGGGGCTTCACTGACTAGGGGTCCTATAAAGGGAGCAGCCAGTCAGGCAGGGGCACAGACAGCTGCAGCGGCACAGGAGCTAGCAAACAGAGCTGTAAACAGGTGAGTTTGAGAGGGAGTTCTGTTGGAGGAGAAGGTATTTGTGTGTTTGGTTTTGTATTGGTAGTGCCTGTATGAGTAGAGGCTTTGTGCTGGGAGAGAATCTGAGCCCTGATTAGGGGGCGGGGCTTCCCTGACTAGGGGTCCTATAAAGGTACCAACCAGTCAGGCAGCGGCACAGACAGCTGCAGCGGCACTGGAGCTAGCAAATAGAGCTGTAAACAGGGGAGTTTGAGTGGGAGTTCTGTTTGAGGAGAAGGTATTTGTGTGTGTGTTTGGTTTTGTATTGGTGGTATCTGTATGTGTAGAGGCTTGGAGGGGCTTTGTGCTGGGAGAGAAGCTGAGCCCTGATTAGGGGGCGGGGCTTCACTGATGAGGGGTCCTATGATTGTAGCAGCCAGTCAGGCAGCGACACAGACAGCTGCAGCGGTACAGGAGCTAGCAAACAGAGCTGTAAATAGGGGACTTTGAGTGGGAGTTC
The DNA here is from genome assembly GCF_965140265.1 of Lepidochelys kempii. Taxonomy (NCBI): domain Eukaryota; kingdom Metazoa; phylum Chordata; order Testudines; family Cheloniidae; genus Lepidochelys; species Lepidochelys kempii. Next base: position 589,488 of record NC_133282.1, read on the forward strand.
TGTTGGAGGAGAAGCTATTTGTGTGTGTTTGGTTTTGTATTGGTAGTATCTGTATGTGTAGAGGCTTGGAGGGGCTTTGTGCTGGGAGCGAAGCTGAGCCCTGATTAGGGGGCGGGGCTTCACTGACTAGGGGTCCTATAAAGGTAGCAGCCAGTCAGGCAGCGGCACAGGAGCTAGCAAACAGAGCTGTAAACAGGGGAGTCTGAGTGGGAGTTCTGTTGGAGGAGAAGGCATTTGTGTGTGTGTTTGGTTTTGTATTGGTAGCATCTGTATGTGTAGGGGCTTTGTGCTGGGAGAGAAGCTGAGCCCTGATTGGGGGGCGGGGCTTCACTGACTAGGGGTCCTATAAAGGTAGCAGCCAGTCAGGCAGCGTCACAGACAGCTGCAGGGGCACAGGAGCTAGCAAACAGAGCTGTAAACTGGGAAGTTTGAGTGGGAGTTCTGTTGGAGGAGAAGGTATTTGTGTGTGTTTGGTTTTGTGTTGGTGGTATCTGTATGTGTAGGGGCTTTGTGCTGGGAGCGAAGCTGAGCCTTGATTAGGGGGCGGGGCTTCACTGACTAGGGGTCCTATAAAGGGAGCAGCCGGTCAGGCAGCGGCACAGACAGCTGCATTGGCACAGGAGCTAGCAAACAGGGGAGTTTGAGTGGGAGTTCTGTTGGAGGAGAAGGTATTTGTGTGTGTGTTTGGTTTTGTATTGTTGGTATCTGTATGTGTAGAGGCTTGGAGGGGCTTTGTGCTGGGAGAGAAGCTGAGCCCTGATTAGGGGGCGGGGCTTCACTGACGAGGGGTCCTATAAAGGGAGCAGCCAGTCAGGCAGCGACACAGACAGGTGCAGCGGTACAGGAGCTAGCAAACTGAGCTGTAAACAGGGGAGTTTGAGAGGGAGTTCTGTTGGAGGAGAAGGCATTTGTGTGTGTGTTTGGTTTTGTATTGGTAGTGTCTGTATGAGTAGAGGCTTTGTGCTGGGAGAGAAGCTGAGCCCTGATGAGGGGGCGGGGCTTCCCTGACTAGGGGTCCTATAAAGGTACCAACCAGTCAGGCAGCGGCACAGACAGCTGCAGCGGCACTGGAGCTAGCAAATAGAGCTGTAAACAGGGGAGTTTGAGTGGGAGTTCTGTTTGAGGAGAAGGTATTTGTGTGTGTGTTTGGTTTTGTATTGGTGGTATCTGTATGTGTAGAGGCTTGGAGGGGCTTTGTGCTGGGAGCGAAGCTGAGCCCTGATTAGGGGGCGGGGCTTCACTGACTAGGGGTCCTATAAAGGGAGCAGCCAGTCAGGCAGGGGCACAGACAGCTGCAGAGGAACAGGAGCTACAAAACTGAGCTGTAAACAGGGGAGTTTGAGAGGGAGTTCTGTTTGAGGAGAAGGTATTTGTGTGTGTTTGGTTTTGTATTGGTAGTATCTGTATGTGTAGGGGCTTTGTGCTGGGAGAAAAGCTGAGCCCTGATTAGGGGGCGGGGCTTCACTGACTACGGGTCCTATAAAGGGAGCAGCCAGTCAGGCAGGGGCACAGACAGCTGCTGCGGAACAGGAGCTAGCAAACAGAGCTGTAAACAGGGGAGTTTGAGTGGGACTTCTGTTGGAGGAGAAGGTATTTGTGTGTGTGTTTGGTATTGTATTGGTAGTATCTGTATGAGTAGAGGCTTGGAGGGGCTTTGTGCTGGGAGCGAAGCTGAGCCCTGATTAGGGGGCGGGGCTTCACTGACTAGGGGTCCTATAAAGGTAGCAGCCAGTCAGGCAGCGGCACAGGAGCTAGCAAACAGAGCTGTAAACAGGGGAGTTTGAGTGGGACTTCTGTTGGAGGAGATGGTATTTGTGTGTGTGTTTGGTATTGTATTGGTAGTGTCTGTATGTGTAGAGGCATGGAGGGGCTTTGTGCTGGGAGCGAAGCTGAGCCCTGATTAGGGGGCGGGGCTTCATTGACTAGGGGTCCTATAAAGGGAGCAGCCAGTCAGGCAGGGGCACAGACAGCTGCAGCGGAACAGAAGCTACAAAACCGAGCTGTAAACAGGGGAGTTTGAGAGGGAGTTCTGTTGGAGGAGAAGGTATTTGTGTGTGTTTGGTTTTGTATTGGTAGTATCTGTATGTGTAGAGGCTTGGAGGGGCTTTGTGCTGGGAGAGAAGCTGAGCCCTGATTAGGGGGCGGGGCTTCACTGACGAGGGGTCCTATAAAGGGAGCAGCCAGTCAGGCAGCGACACAGACAGCTGCAGCGGTACAGGAGCTAGCAAACAGGGCTGTAAATAGGGGACTTTGAGTGGGAGTTCTGTTGGAGGAGAAGCTATTTGTGTGTGTGTTTGGTTTTGTATTGGTAGTATCTGTATGTGTAGAGGCTTGGAGGGGCTTTGTGCTGGGAGAGAAGCTGAGCCCTGATTAGCGGGCGGGGCTTCCCTGACTAGGGTTCCTATAAAGGTAGCAGCCAGTCAGGCAGCGGCACAGACAGCTGCAGCGGCACTGGAGCTAGCAAATAGAGCTGTAAACAGGGGAGTTTGAGTGGGAGTTCTGTTTGAGGAGAAGGTATTTCTGTGTGTTTTTGGTTTTGTATTGGTGGTATCTGTATGTGTAGGGGCTTTGTGCTGGGAGAGAAGCTGAGCCCTGATTAGGGGGCGGGGCTTCACTGACGAGGGGTCCTATAAAGGTAGCAGCCAGTCAGGCAGCGGCACAGGAGCTAGCAAACAGAGCTGTAAACAGGGGAGTTTGAGTGGGACTTCTGTTGGAGGAGAAGGTATTTGTGTGTGTGTTTGGTATTGTATTGGTAGTATCTGTATGTGTAGAGGCTTGGAGGGGCTTTGTGCTGGGAGCGAAGCTGAGCCCTGATTAGGGGGCGGGGCTTCACTGACTAGGGGTCCTATAAAGGGAGCAGCCAGTCAGGCAGGGGCACAGACAGCTGCAGCGGCACAGGAGCTAGCAAACAGAGCTGTAAACAGGTGAGTTTGAGAGGGAGTTCTGTTGGAGGAGAAGGTATTTGTGTGTTTGGTTTTGTATTGGTAGTGTCTGTATGAGTAGAGGCTTTGTGCTGGGAGAGAATCTGAGCCCTGATTAGGGGGCGGGGCTTCACTGACTAGGGGTCCTATAAAGGGAGCAGCCAGTCAGGCAGGGGCACAGACAGCTGCAGCGGCACTGGAGCTAGCAAATAGAGCTGTAAACAGGGGAGTTTGAGTGGGAGTTCTGTTTGAGGAGAAGGTATTTGTGTGTGTGTTTGGTTTTGTATTGGTGGTATCTGTATGTGTAGAGGCTTGGAGGGGCTTTGTGCTGGGAGAGAAGCTGAGCCCTGATTAGGGGGCGGGGCTTCACTGACGAGGGGTCCTATAAAGGGAGCAGCCAGTCAGGCAGCGACACAGACAGCTGCAGCGGTACAGGAGCTAGCAAACAGAGCTGTAAATAGGGGACTTTGAGTGGGAGTTCTGTTGGAGGAGAAGCTATTTGTGTGTGTTTGGTTTTGTATTGGTAGTATCTGTATGTGTAGAGGCTTGGAGGGGCTTTGTGCTGGGAGCGAAGCTGAGCCCTGATTAGGGGGCGGGGCTTCACTGACTAGGGGTCCTATAAAGGTAGCAGCCAGTCAGGCAGCGGCACAGGAGCTAGCAAACAGAGCGGTGAACAGGGAAGTTTGAGTGGGAGTTCTGTTGGAGGAGAAGGTATTGGTGTGTGTGTTTGGTTTTGTATTGGTAGCATCTGTATGTGTAGGGGCTTTGTGCTGGGAGAGAAGCTGAGCCCTGATTAGGGGGCGGGGTTTCACTGACGAGGGGTCCTATAAAGGGAGCAGCCAGTCAGGCAGCAAAACAGACAGCTGCAGCGGTACAAGAGCTAGCAAACAGAGCTGTAAACAGGGGAGTTTGAGTGGGAGTTCTGTTGGAGGAGAAGGTATTTGTGTGTGTTTGGTTTTGTATTGGTGGTATCTGTATGTGTCGAGACTTGGAGGGGCTTTGTGCTGGGAGAGAAGCTGAGCCCTGATTAGGGGGCGGGGCTTCACTGACTACGGGTCCTATAAAGGGAGCAGCCAGTCAGGCAGGGGCACAGACAGCTGCAGCGGAACAGGAGCTAGCAAACTGAGCTGTAAACAGGGGAGTTTGAGAGGGAGTTCTGTTGGAGAAGGTATTTGTGTGTGTTTGGTTTTGTATTGGTAGTATCTGTATGAGTAGAGGCTTTGTGCTGGGAGAGAATCTGAGCCCTGATTAGGGGGCGGGGCTTCACTGACTACGGGTCCTATAAAGGGAGCAGCCAGTCAGGCAGGGGCACAGACAGCTGCAGCGGAACAGGAGCTAGCAAACTGAGCTGTAAACAGGGGAGTTTGAGAGGGAGTTCTGTTGGAGAAGGTATTTGTGTGTGTTTGGTTTTGTATTGGTAGTATCTGTATGAGTAGAGGCTTTGTGCTGGGAGCGAAGCTGAGCCCTGATTAGGGGGCGGGGCTTCACTGACTAGGGGTCCTATAAAGGTAGCAACCAGTCAGGCAGCGGCACAGGAGCTAGCAAACAGAGCTGTAAACAGGGGAGTCTGAGTGGGAGTTCTGTTGGAGGAGAAGGCATTTGTGTGTGTGTTTGGTTTTGTATTGGTAGCATCTGTATGTGTAGGGGCTTTGTGCTGGGAGAGAAGCTGAGCCCTGATTAGGGGGCGGGGCTTCACTGACTAGGGGTCCTATAAAGGGAGCAGCCAGTCAGGCAGGGGCACAGACAGCTGCAGCGGCACAGGAGCTAGCAAACAGAGCTGTAAACAGGTGAGTTTGAGAGGGAGTTCTGTTGGAGGAGAAGGTATTTGTGTGTTTGGTTTTGTATTGTTGGTATCTGTATGTGTAGAGGCTTGAAGGGGCTTTGTGCTGGGAGAGAAGCTGAGCCCTGATTAGGGGGCGGGGCTTCACTGTCTAGGGGTCCTATAAAGGTAGCAGCCAGTCAGGCAGCGTCACAGACAGCTGCAGGGGCACAGGAGCTAGCAAACAGAGCTGTAAACTGGGAAGTTTGAGTGGGAGTTCTGTTGGAGGAGAAGGTATTTGTGTGTGTTTGGTTTTGTGTTGGTGGTATCTGTATGTGTAGGGGCTTTGTGCTGGGAGCGAAGCTGAGCCCTGATTAGGGGGCGGGGCTTCACTGACTAGGGGTCCTATAAAGGGAGCAGCCAGTCAGGCAGGGGCACAGACAGCTGCAGCGGAACAGGAGCTAGCAAACTGAGCTGTAAACAGCGGAGTTTGAGAGGGAGTTCTGTTGGAGGAGAAGGTATTTGTGTGTCTTTGGTTTTGTATTGGTAGTATCTGTATGAGTAGAGGCTTTGTGCTGGGAGAGAATCTGAGCCCTGATTAGGGGACGGGGCTTCACTCACTAGGGGTCCTATAAAGGGAGCAGCCAGTCAGGCAGCGGCACAGACAGCTGCACCGGCACAGGAGCTAGCAAACAGAGCTGTAAACAGAACTCCCACTCAAACTCCCCTGTTGGAGGAGAAGGTATTTGTGTGTGTTTGGTTTTGTATTGGTAGTATCTGTATGTGTAGGGGCTTTGTGCTGGGAGAGAAGCTGAGCCCTGATTAGGGGGCGGGGCTTCACTGACTAGGGGTCCTATAAAGGGAGCAGCCAGTCAGGCAGCGGCACAGGAGCTAGCAAACAGAGCTGTAAACAGGGGAGTTTGAGTGGGACTTCTTTTTGGGGAGAAGGTATTTGTGTGTGTTTGGTTTTGTATTGGTGATATCTGTATGTGTAGAGGCTTGGAAGGGCTTTGTGCTGGGAGAGAAGCTGAGCCCTGGTTAGGGGGTAGGGCTTCACTGACTAGGGGTCCTATAAAGGTACCAGCCAGTCAGGCAGCGGCACAGACTGCTGCAGCGGCACAGGAGCTAGCAAACAGAGCTGTAAACAGGGGAGTGTGAGTGGGAGTTCTGTTGGAGGAGAAGGAATTTGTGTGTGTTTGGTTTTGTATTGGTGCTATCTGTATGTGTAGAGGCTTGTAGGGGCTTTGTACTTGGAGAGAAGCTGAGCCCTGATTAGGGGGCGGGGCTTCCCTGACTAGGGGTCCTATAAAGGGAGCAGCCAGTCAGGTAGCGGCACAGACAGCTGCAGCGGCACAGGAGCTAGCAAACAGAGCTGTAAACAGCGGAGTTTGAGTGGGAGTTCTGTTGGAGGAGAAGGTATTTGTGTGTGTTTGTGTGTTTGGTTTTGTATTGGTGGTATCTGTATGTGTAGAGGCTTGGATGGGCTTTGTGCTGGGAGAGAAGCTGAGCCCTGATTAGGGGGCGGGGCTTCACTGACTAGGGGTCCTATGAAGGTAGCAGCCAGTCAGGCAGCGGCACAGACAGCTGCAGCGGCACAGGAGCTAGCAAACAGAGCTGTAAAAATGGGAGTTTGAGTGGGAGTTCTGTTGGAGGAGAAGGTATTTGTGTGTGTTTGGTTTTGTATTGGTGGTATCTGTATGTGTAGAGGCTTGGATGGGCTTTGTGCTGGGAGAGAAGCTGAGCCATGATTAGGGGGCGGGGCTTCACTGACTACGGGTCCTATGAAGGTAGCAGCCAGTCAGGCAGCGGCACAGACAGCTGCAGCGCCACAGCAGCTAGCAAACAGAACTGTAAACAGGGGAGTTTGAGTGGGAGTTCTGTTGGAGGAGAAGGTATTTGTGTGTGTTTAATGTTTGGTTTTGTATTGGTAGTATCTGTATGTGTAGGGGCTTTGTGCTGGGAGAGAAGCTGAGCCCTGATTAGGGGGCGGGGCTTCACTGACTAGGGGTCCTATGAAGGTAGCAGCCAGTCAGGCAGCGGCACAGACAGCTGCAGCGGCACAGGAGCTAGCTAACAGAGCTGTAAACAGAACTCCCACTCAAACTCCCCTGTTGGAGGAGAAGGTATTTGTGTGTGTTTGGTTTTGTATTGGTAGTATCTGTATGTGTAGGGGCTTTGTGCTGGGAGAGAAGCTGAGCCATGATTAGGGGGCGGGGCTTCACTGACTAGGGGTCCTATGAAGGTAGCAGCCAGGCAGGCAGCGGCACAGACAGCTGCAGTGGCACAGGAGCCAGCAAACAGAGCTGTAAACAGGTGAGTTTGTGTGGGACTTCTGTTGGAGAAGGTATTTGTGTGTGTTTGGTTTTGTATTGGTAGTATATGTATGTGTAGGGGCTTTGTGCTGGGAGAGAAGCTGAGCCCTGATTAGGGGGCGGGGCTTCACTGACTAGGGGTCCTACAAAGGTAGCAGCTAGTCAGGCAGCGGCACAGACAGCTGCAGCGGCACAGGAGCTAGAAAACAGAGCTGTAAACAGGGGAGTTGGAGTGGGAGTTCCGTTGGAGGAGAAGGTATTTGTGTGTGTCTGGTTTTGTATTGGTAGTATCTGTACGTGTAGAGGCTTGGAGGGGCTTTGTGCTGGGAGAGAAGCTGAGCCCCGATTAGGGGGCGGGGCTTCACTGACTAGGGGTCCTATAAAGGGAGCAGCCAGTCAGGCAGCGGAACAGACAGCTGCAGCGGCACAGGAGCTAGCAAACAGAGCTGTAAAAAGGGGAGTTTGAGTGGGAGTTCTGTTGGAGGAGAAGGTATTTTTGTGTGTTTGGTTTTGTATTGGTGGTATCTTTATGTGTAGGGGCTTTGTGCTGGGAGAGAAGCTGAGCCCTGATTAGGGGGCGGGACTTCACTGACTAGGGGTCCGACAAAGGTAGCAGCTAGTCAGGAAGCGGCACAGACAGCTGCAACGGCACAGGAGCTAGAAAACAGAGCTGTAAACAGGGGAGTTGGAGTGGGAGTTCCGTTGGAGGAGAAGGTTTTTGTGTGTGTCTGGTTTTGTATTGGTAGTATCTGTATGTGTAGAGGCTTGGAGGGGCTTTGTGCTGGGAGAGAAGCTGAGCCTCGATTAGGGGGCGGGGCTTCAGTGACTAGGGGTCCTATAAAGGGAGCAGCCAGTCAGGCAGCGGAACAGACAGCTGCAGTGGCACAGGAGCTAGCAACAGTGCTGTAAACAGGGGAGTTTGAGTGGGAGTTCTGTTGGAGGAGAAGATATTTGTGTGTGTTTGGTTTTGTATTGGTAGTACCTGTATGTGTAGGGGCTTTGTTCTGGGAGAGAAGCTGAGCCCTGATTAGGGGGCGGGACTTGCCTGACTAGGGGTCCTATAAAGGTAGCAGCCAGTCAGGCAGCGGCACAGGAGCTAGCAAACAGAGCTGTAAACAGGGGAGTTTGAGTGGGAGTTCTGTTGGAGGAGAAGATATTTGTCTGTGTTTGGTTTTGTATTGGTAGTATCTGAATGTGTCGGGGCTTTGTGCTGGGAGAGAAGCTGAGCACCGGTTAGGGGGCGGGGCTTCACTGACTAGGGGTCCTATAAAGGTAGCAGACAGTCAGGCAGCGGCACAGGAGCCAGCAAACAGAGCTGTAAACAGGGGAGTTGTAGTGGGAGTTCTGTTGGAGGAGAAGGTGTTTGTGTGTGTGTCTGGTTTTGTATTGGTAGTATCTGTATGTGTAGGGGCTTTGTGCTGAGAGAGAAGCTGAGCCCTGATTCGGGGACGGGGCTTCACTGACTAGGGGTCCTATGAAGGTAGCAGCTAGTCAGGCAGCGGCACAGACAGCTGCAGCGGCACAGGAGCTAGCAAACAGAGCTGTAAACAGGGGAGTTTGAGTGGGAGTTCCGTTGGAGGAGAAGGTATTTGTGTGTGTTTGGTTTTGTATTGGTAGTATCTGTATGTGTAGGGGCCTTGTGCTGGGAGAGAAGCTGAGCCCTGATTAGGGGGAGGAGCTTCACTGACTAGGGGTCGTATAAAGGTAGCGGCACACACAGCTGCAGCGGCACAGGAGCTAGCAAACAGAGCTGTAAACAGGGGAGTTTGAGTGGGAGTTCCGTTGGAGGAGAAGGTATTTGTGTTTGTTTGGTTTTGTATTGGTAGTATCTGTATGTGTAGGGGCTTTGTGCTGGGAGAGAAGCTGAGCCCTGATTAGGGGGCGGGGCTTCACTGACTAGGGGTCCTATAAAGGGAGCAGCCAGTCAGGCAGCGGCACAGACAGCTGCAGCAGCACAGGAGCTAGCAAACAGAGCTGTAAACAGGGGATTTTGAGTGGAGTTCTGTTGGAGGAGAAGGTATTTGTGTCTGTTTGGTTTTGTATTTTTAGTATCTGTATGTGTAGGGGCTTTGTGCTGGGAGAGAAGCTGAGCCCTGATTAGGGGGCGGGGATTCACTGACTAGGGGTCCTATAAAGGGAGCAGCCAGTCAGGCAGCGGCACAGACAGCTGCAGCGGCACAGGAACTAGCAAACAGAGCTGTAAACAGGGGAGTTTGAGTGGGATTTCTGTTGGGGGAGATGGTATATGTGTGTGTTTGGTTTTGTATTGGTGGTATCTGTATGTGTAGAGGCTTGTAGGGGCTTTGTGCTGCGAGAGAAGCTGAGCCCTGATTAGGGGGCGGTGCTTCACTGACTAGGGGACCTATGAAGGTAGCAGCCAGGCAGGCAGCGGCACAGACAGCTGCAGTGGCACAGGAGCCAGCAAACAGAGCTGTAAACATGTGAGTTTGTGTGGGACTTCTGTTGGAGAAGGTATTTGTGTGTGTTTGGTTTTGTATTGGTAGTATCTGTATGTGTAGGGGCTTTGTGCTGGGAGAGAAGCTGAGCCCTGATTAGGGGGCGGGGCTTCACTGACTAGGGGTCCTACAAAGGTAGCAGCTAGTCAGGCAGCGGCACAGACAGCTGCAGCGGCACAGGAGCTAGAAAACAGAGGTGTAAACAGGGGAGTTGGAGTGGGAGTTCCGTTGGAGGAGAAGGTATTTGTGTGTGTCTGGTTTTGTATTGGTAGTATCTGTACGTGTAGAGGCTTGGAGGGGCTTTGTTCTGGGAGAGAAGCTGAGCCCTGATTAGGGGGCGGGACTTGCCTGACTAGGGGTCCTATAAAGGTAGCAGCCAGTCAGGCAGCGGCACAGGAGCTAGCAAACAGAGCTGTAAACAGGGGAGTTTGAGTGGGAGTTCTGTTGGAGGAGAAGGTATTTGTGCGTGTGTTTGGTTTTGTATTGGTGGTATCTGTATGTGTAGAGGCTTGAAGGGGCTTTGTGCTGGGAGAGAAGCTGAGCCCTGATTAGGGGGCGGGGCTTCACAGACTAGGGGTCCTATAAAGGGAGCAGCCAGTCAGGCAGCGGAACAGACAGCTGCAGCGGCACAGGAGCTAGCAAACAGTGCTGTAAACAGGGGAGTTTGAGTGGGAGTTCTGTTGGAGGAGAAGATATTTGTCTGTGTTTGGTTTTGTATTGGTAGTATCTGAATGTGTCGGGGCTTTGTGCTGGGAGAGAAGCTGAGCACCGGTTAGGGGGCGGGGCTTCACTGACTAGGGGTCCTATAAAGGTAGCAGACAGTCAGGCAGCGGCACAGGAGCCAGCAAACAGAGCTGTAAACAGGGGAGTTGTAGTGGGAGTTCTGTTGGAGGAGAAGGTGTTTGTGTGTGTGTCTGGTTTTGTATTGGTAGTATCTGTATGTGTAGGGGCTTTGTGCTGAGAGAGAAGCTGAGCCCTGATTCGGGGACGGGGCTTCACTGACTAGGGGTCCTATGAAGGTAGCAGCTAGTCAGGCAGCGGCACAGACAGCTGCAGCGGCACAGGAGCTAGCAAACAGAGCTGTAAACAGGGGAGTTTGAGTGGGAGTTCCGTTGGAGGAGAAGGTATTTGTGTGTGTTTGGTTTTGTATTGGTAGTATCTGTATGTGTAGGGGCCTTGTGCTGGGAGAGAAGCTGAGCCCTGATTAGGGGGAGGAGCTTCACTGACTAGGGGTCGTATAAAGGTAGCGGCACACACAGCTGCAGCGGCACAGGAGCTAGCAAACAGAGCTGTAAACAGGGGAGTTTGAGTGGGAGTTCCGTTGGAGGAGAAGGTATTTGTGTTTGTTTGGTTTTGTATTGGTAGTATCTGTATGTGTAGGGGCTTTGTGCTGGGAGAGAAGCTGAGCCCTGATTAGGGGGCGGGGCTTCACTGACTAGGGGTCCTATAAAGGGAGCAGCCAGTCAGGCAGCGGCACAGACAGCTGCAGCAGCACAGGAGCTAGCAAACAGAGCTGTAAACAGGGGATTTTGAGTGGAGTTCTGTTGGAGGAGAAGGTATTTGTGTCTGTTTGGTTTTGTATTTTTAGTATCTGTATGTGTAGGGGCTTTGTGCTGGGAGAGAAGCTGAGCCCTGATTAGGGGGCGGGGATTCACTGACTAGGGGTCCTATAAAGGGAGCAGCCAGTCAGGCAGCGGCACAGACAGCTGCAGCGGCACAGGAACTAGCAAACAGAGCTGTAAACAGGGGAGTTTGAGTGGGATTTCTGTTGGGGGAGATGGTATATGTGTGTGTTTGGTTTTGTATTGGTGGTATCTGTATGTGTAGAGGCTTGTAGGGGCTTTGTGCTGCGAGAGAAGCTGAGCCCTGATTAGGGGGCGGTGCTTCACTGACTAGGGGACCTATGAAGGTAGCAGCCAGGCAGGCAGCGGCACAGACAGCTGCAGTGGCACAGGAGCCAGCAAACAGAGCTGTAAACATGTGAGTTTGTGTGGGACTTCTGTTGGAGAAGGTATTTGTGTGTGTTTGGTTTTGTATTGGTAGTATCTGTATGTGTAGGGGCTTTGTGCTGGGAGAGAAGCTGAGCCCTGATTAGGGGGCGGGGCTTCACTGACTAGGGGTCCTACAAAGGTAGCAGCTAGTCAGGCAGCGGCACAGACAGCTGCAGCGGCACAGGAGCTAGAAAACAGAGGTGTAAACAGGGGAGTTGGAGTGGGAGTTCCGTTGGAGGAGAAGGTATTTGTGTGTGTCTGGTTTTGTATTGGTAGTATCTGTACGTGTAGAGGCTTGGAGGGGCTTTGTGCTGGGAGAGAAGCTGAGCCCCGATTAGGGGGCGGGGCTTCACTGACTAGGGGTCCTATAAAGGGAGCAGCCAGTCAGGCAGCGGAACAGACAGCTGCAGTGGCACAGGAGCTAGCAACAGTGCTGTAAACAGGGGAATTTGAGTGGGAGTTCTGTTGGAGGAGAAGGTATTTTTGTGTGTTTGGTTTTGTATTGGTGGTATCTTTATGTGTAGGGGCTTTGTGCTGGGAGAGAAGCTGAGCCCTGATTAGGGGGCGGGACTTCACTGACTAGGGGTCCGACAAAGGTAGCAGCTAGTCAGGAAGCGGCACAGACAGCTGCAACGGCACAGGAGCTAGAAAACAGAGCTGTAAACAGGGGAGTTGGAGTGGGAGTTCCGTTGGAGGAGAAGGTTTTTGTGTGTGTCTGGTTTTGTATTGGTAGTATCTGTATGTGTAGAGGCTTGGAGGGGCTTTGTGCTGGGAGAGAAGCTGAGCCTCGATTAGGGGGCGGGGCTTCAGTGACTAGGGGTCCTATAAAGGGAGCAGCCAGTCAGGCAGCGGAACAGACAGCTGCAGTGGCACAGGAGCTAGCAACAGTGCTGTAAACAGGGGAATTTGAGTGGGAGTTCTGTTGGAGGAGAAGATATTTGTGTGTGTTTGGTTTTGTATTGGTAGTACCTGTATGTGTAGGGGCTTTGTTCTGGGAGAGAAGCTGAGCCCTGATTAGGGGGCGGGACTTGCCTGACTAGGGGTCCTATAAAGGTAGCAGCCAGTCAGGCAGCGGCACAGGAGCTAACAAACAGAGCTGTAAACAGGGGAGTTTGAGTGGGAGTTCTGTTGGAGGAGAAGGTATTTGTGTGTTTGTTTGGTTTTGTATTGGTAGTATCTGTATGTGTAGAGGCTTGGAGGGGCTTTATGCTGGGAGAGAAGCTGAGCCCTGATTAGGGGGCGGGGCTTCAGTGACTAGGGGTCCTATAAAGGGAGCAGCCAGTCAGGCAGCGGAACAGACAGCTGCAGCGGCACAGGAGCTAGCAAACAGTGCTGTAAACAGGGGAGTTTGAGTGGGAGTTCTGTTGGAGAAGAAGGTATTTGTGTGTGTTTGGTTTTGTATTGGTAGTATCTGTATGTGTAGGGGCCTTGCGCTGGGAGAGAAGCTGAGCCCTGATTAGGGGGCGGAGCTTCACTGACTAGGGGTAGTATAAAGGTAGCGGCACACACAGCTGCAGCGGCACAGGAGCTAGCAAACAGAGCTGTAAACAGGGGATTTTGAGTGGGAGTTCTGTTGGAGGAGAAGGTATTTGTGCGTGTGTTTGGTTTTGTATTGGTGGTATCTGTATGTGTAGGGGCTTTGTGCTGGGAGAGAAGCTGAGCCCTGATTAGGGGGCGGGGCTTCACTGACTAGGGGTCCTATGAAGGTAGCAGACAGTCAGGCAGCGGCACAGGAGCCAGCAAACAGAGCTGTAAACAGGGGAGTTGTAGTGGGAGTTCTGTTGGAGGAGAAGGTGTTTGTGTGTGTGTCTGGTTTTGTATTGGTAGTATCTGTATGTGTAGGGGCTTTGTGCTGAGAGAGAAGCTGAGCCCTGATTCGGGGACGGGGCTTCACTGACTAGGGGTCCTATGAAGGTAGCAGCTAGTCAGGCAGCGGCACAGACAGCTGCAGCGGCACAGGAGCTAGCAAACAGAGCTGTAAACAGGGGAGTTTGAGTGGGAGTTCCGTTGGAGGAGAAGGTATTTGTGTGTGTTTGGTTTTGTATTGGTAGTATCTGTATGTGTAGGGGCCTTGTGCTGGGAGAGAAGCTGAGCCCTGATTAGGGGGAGGAGCTTCACTGACTAGGGGTCGTATAAAGGTAGCGGCACACACAGCTGCAGCGGCACAGGAGCTAGCAAACAGAGCTGTAAACAGGGGAGTTTGAGTGGGAGTTCCGTTGGAGGAGAAGGTATTTGTGTTTGTTTGGTTTTGTATTGGTAGTATCTGTATGTGTAGGGGCTTTGTGCTGGGAGAGAAGCTGAGCCCTGATTAGGGGGCGGGGCTTCACTGACTAGGGGTCCTATAAAGGGAGCAGCCAGTCAGGCAGCGGCACAGACAGCTGCAGCAGCACAGGAGCTAGCAAACAGAGCTGTAAACAGGGGATTTTGAGTGGAGTTCTGTTGGAGGAGAAGGTATTTGTGTCTGTTTGGTTTTGTATTTTTAGTATCTGTATGTGTAGGGGCTTTGTGCTGGGAGAGAAGCTGAGCCCTGATTAGGGGGCGGGGATTCACTGACTAGGGGTCCTATGAAGGGAGCAGCCAGTCAGGCAGCGGCACAGACAGCTGCAGCGGCACAGGAACTAGCAAACAGAGCTGTAAACAGGGGAGTTTGAGTGGGATTTCTGTTGGGGGAGATGGTATATGTGTGTGTTTGGTTTTGTATTGGTGGTATCTGTATGTGTAGAGGCTTGTAGGGGCTTTGTGCTGCGAGAGAAGCTGAGCCCTGATTAGGGGGCGGTGCTTCACTGACTAGGGGACCTATGAAGGTAGCAGCCAGGCAGGCAGCGGCACAGACAGCTGCAGTGGCACAGGAGCCAGCAAACAGAGCTGTAAACAGGTGAGTTTGTGTGGGACTTCTGTTGGAGAAGGTATTTGTGTGTGTTTGGTTTTGTATTGGTAGTATCTGTATGTGTAGGGGCTTTGTGCTGGGAGAGAAGCTGAGCCCTGATTAGGGGGCGGGACTTCACTGACTAGGGGTCCGACAAAGGTAGCAGCTAGTCAGGAAGCGGCACAGACAGCTGCAACGGCACAGGAGCTAGAAAACAGAGCTGTAAACAGGGGAGTTGGAGTGGGAGTTCCGTTGGAGGAGAAGGTTTTTGTGTGTGTTTGGTTTTGTATTGGTAGTATCTGTATGTGTAGGGGCTTTGTTCTGGGAGAGAAGCTGAGCCCTGATTAGGGGGCGGGACTTGCCTGACTAGGGGTCCTATAAAGGTAGCAGCCAGTCAGGCAGCGGCACAGGAGCTAACAAACAGAGCTGTAAACAGGGGAGTTTGAGTGGGAGTTCTGTTGGAGGAGAAGGTATTTGTGTGTTTGTTTGGTTTTGTATTGGTAGTATCTGTATGTGTAGAGGCTTGGAGGGGCTTTGTGCTGGGAGAGAAGCTGAGCCCTGATTAGGGGGCGGGGCTTCAGTGACTAGGGGTCCTATAAAGGGAGCAGCCAGTCAGGCAGCGGAACAGACAGCTGCAGCGGCACAGGAGCTAGCAAACAGTGCTGTAAACAGGGGAGTTTGAGTGGGAGTTCTGTTGGAGAAGAAGGTATTTGTGTGTGTTTGGTTTTGTATTGGTAGTATCTGTATGTGTAGGGGCCTTGCGCTGGGAGAGAAGCTGAGCCCTGATTAGGGGGCGGAGCTTCACTGACTAGGGGTCGTATAAAGGTAGCGGCACACACAGCTGCAGCGGCACAGGAGCTAGCAAACAGAGCTGTAAACAGGGGATTTTGAGTGGGAGTTCTGTTGGAGGAGAAGGTATTTGTGCGTGTGTTTGGTTTTGTATTGGTGGTATCTGTATGTGTAGAGGCTTGTAGGGGCTTTGTGCTGGGAGAGAAGCTGAGCCCTGATTAGGGGGCGGGGCTTCACTGACTAGGGGTCCTATAAAGGGAGCAGCCAGTCAGGCAGCGGCACAGACAGCTGCAGCAGCACAGGAGCTAGCAAACAGAGCTGTAAACAGGGGATTTTGAGTGGAGTTCTGTTGGAGGAGAAGGTATTTGTGTGTGTTTGGTTTTGTATTTTTAGTATCTGTATGTGTAGGGGCTTTGTGCTGGGAGAGAAGCTGAGCCCTGATTAGGGGGCGGGGCTTCACAGACTAGGGGTCCTATAAAGGGAGCAGCCAGTCAGGCAGCGGAACAGACAGCTGCAGCGGCACAGGAGCTAGCAAACAGTGCTGTAAACAGGGGAGTTTGAGTGGGAGTTCTGTTGGAGGAGAAGATATTTGTCTGTGTTTGGTTTTGTATTGGTAGTATCTGAATGTGTCGGGGCTTTGTGCTGGGAGAGAAGCTGAGCACCGGTTAGGGGGCGGGGCTTCACTGACTAGGGGTCCTATAAAGGTAGCAGACAGTCAGGCAGCGGCACAGGAGCCAGCAAACAGAGCTGTAAACAGGGGAGTTGTAGTGGGAGTTCTGTTGGAGGAGAAGGTGTTTGTGTGTGTGTCTGGTTTTGTATTGGTAGTATCTGTATGTGTAGGGGCTTTGTGCTGAGAGAGAAGCTGAGCCCTGATTCGGGGACGGGGCTTCACTGACTAGGGGTCCTATGAAGGTAGCAGCTAGTCAGGCAGCGGCACAGACAGCTGCAGCGGCACAGGAGCTAGCAAACAGAGCTGTAAACAGGGGAGTTTGAGTGGGAGTTCCGTTGGAGGAGAAGGTATTTGTGTGTGTTTGGTTTTGTATTGGTAGTATCTGTATGTGTAGGGGCCTTGTGCTGGGAGAGAAGCTGAGCCCTGATTAGGGGGAGGAGCTTCACTGACTAGGGGTCGTATAAAGGTAGCGGCACACACAGCTGCAGCGGCACAGGAGCTAGCAAACAGAGCTGTAAACAGGGGAGTTTGAGTGGGAGTTCCGTTGGAGGAGAAGGTATTTGTGTTTGTTTGGTTTTGTATTGGTAGTATCTGTATGTGTAGGGGCTTTGTGCTGGGAGAGAAGCTGAGCCCTGATTAGGGGGCGGGGCTTCACTGACTAGGGGCCCTATAAAGGGAGCAGCCAGTCAGGCAGCGGCACAGACAGCTGCAGCAGCACAGGAGCTAGCAAACAGAGCTGTAAACAGGGGATTTTGAGTGGAGTTCTGTTGGAGGAGAAGGTATTTGTGTCTGTTTGGTTTTGTATTTTTAGTATCTGTATGTGTAGGGGCTTTGTGCTGGGAGAGAAGCTGAGCCCTGATTAGGGGGCGGGGATTCACTGACTAGGGGTCCTATAAAGGGAGCAGCCAGTCAGGCAGCGGCACAGACAGCTGCAGCGGCACAGGAACTAGCAAACAGAGCTGTAAACAGGGGAGTTTGAGTGGGATTTCTGTTGGGGGAGATGGTATATGTGTGTGTTTGGTTTTGTATTGGTGGTATCTGTATGTGTAGAGGCTTGTAGGGGCTTTGTGCTGCGAGAGAAGCTGAGCCCTGATTAGGGGGCGGTGCTTCACTGACTAGGGGACCTATGAAGGTAGCAGCCAGGCAGGCAGCGGCACAGACAGCTGCAGTGGCACAGGAGCCAGCAAACAGAGCTGTAAACATGTGAGTTTGTGTGGGACTTCTGTTGGAGAAGGTATTTGTGTGTGTTTGGTTTTGTATTGGTAGTATCTGTATGTGTAGGGGCTTTGTGCTGGGAGAGAAGCTGAGCCCTGATTAGGGGGCGGGGCTTCACTGACTAGGGGTCCTACAAAGGTAGCAGCTAGTCAGGCAGCGGCACAGACAGCTGCAGCGGCACAGGAGCTAGAAAACAGAGGTGTAAACAGGGGAGTTGGAGTGGGAGTTCCGTTGGAGGAGAAGGTATTTGTGTGTGTCTGGTTTTGTATTGGTAGTATCTGTACGTGTAGAGGCTTGGAGGGGCTTTGTGCTGGGAGAGAAGCTGAGCCCTGATTAGGGGGCGGGGCTTCAGTGACTAGGGGTCCTATAAAGGGAGCAGCCAGTCAGGCAGCGGAACAGACAGCTGCAGCGGCACAGGAGCTAGCAAACAGTGCTGTAAACAGGGGAGTTTGAGTGGGAGTTCTGTTGGAGAAGAAGGTATTTGTGTGTGTTTGGTTTTGTATTGGTAGTATCTGTATGTGTAGGGGCCTTGCGCTGGGAGAGAAGCTGAGCCCTGATTAGGGGGCGGAGCTTCACTGACTAGGGGTCGTATAAAGGTAGCGGCACACACAGCTGCAGCGGCACAGGAGCTAGCAAACAGAGCTGTAAACAGGGGATTTTGAGTGGGAGTTCTGTTGGAGGAGAAGGTATTTGTGCGTGTGTTTGGTTTTGTATTGGTGGTATCTGTATGTGTAGAGGCTTGTAGGGGCTTTGTGCTGGGAGAGAAGCTGAGCCCTGATTAGGGGGCGGGGCTTCACTGACTAGGGGTCCTATGAAGGTAGCAGCTAGTCAGGCAGCGGCACAGACAGCTGCAGCGGCACAGGAGCTAGCAAACAGAGCTGTAAACAGGGGAGTTTGAGTGGGAGTTCCGTTGGAGGAGAAGGTATTTGTGTTTGTTTGGTTTTGTATTGGTAGTATCTGTATGTGTAGGGGCTTTGTGCTGGGAGAGAAGCTGAGCCCTGATTAGGGGGCGGGGCTTCACTGACTAGGGGTCCTATAAAGGGAGCAGCCAGTCAGGCAGCGGCACAGACAGCTGCAGCAGCACAGGAGCTAGCAAACAGAGCTGTAAACAGGGGATTTTGAGTGGAGTTCTGTTGGAGGAGAAGGTATTTGTGTGTGTTTGGTTTTGTATTTTTAGTATCTGTATGTGTAGGGGCTTTGTGCTGGGAGAGAAGCTGAGCCCTGATTAGGGGGCGGGGCTTCACAGACTAGGGGTCCTATAAAGGGAGCAGCCAGTCAGGCAGCGGAACAGACAGCTGCAGCGGCACAGGAGCTAGCAAACAGTGCTGTAAACAGGGGAGTTTGAGTGGGAGTTCTGTTGGAGGAGAAGATATTTGTCTGTGTTTGGTTTTGTATTGGTAGTATCTGAATGTGTCGGGGCTTTGTGCTGGGAGAGAAGCTGAGCACCGGTTAGGGGGCGGGGCTTCACTGACTAGGGGTCCTATAAAGGTAGCAGACAGTCAGGCAGCGGCACAGGAGCCAGCAAACAGAGCTGTAAACAGGGGAGTTGTAGTGGGAGTTCTGTTGGAGGAGAAGGTGTTTGTGTGTGTGTCTGGTTTTGTATTGGTAGTATCTGTATGTGTAGGGGCTTTGTGCTGAGAGAGAAGCTGAGCCCTGATTCGGGGACGGGGCTTCACTGACTAGGGGTCCTATGAAGGTAGCAGCTAGTCAGGCAGCGGCACAGACAGCTGCAGCGGCACAGGAGCTAGCAAACAGAGCTGTAAACAGGGGAGTTTGAGTGGGAGTTCCGTTGGAGGAGAAGGTATTTGTGTGTGTTTGGTTTTGTATTGGTAGTATCTGTATGTGTAGGGGCCTTGTGCTGGGAGAGAAGCTGAGCCCTGATTAGGGGGAGGAGCTTCACTGACTAGGGGTCGTATAAAGGTAGCGGCACACACAGCTGCAGCGGCACAGGAGCTAGCAAACAGAGCTGTAAACAGGGGAGTTTGAGTGGGAGTTCCGTTGGAGGAGAAGGTATTTGTGTTTGTTTGGTTTTGTATTGGTAGTATCTGTATGTGTAGGGGCTTTGTGCTGGGAGAGAAGCTGAGCCCTGATTAGGGGGCGGGGCTTCACTGACTAGGGGTCCTATAAAGGGAGCAGCCAGTCAGGCAGCGGCACAGACAGCTGCAGCAGCACAGGAGCTAGCAAAC
The DNA here is from genome assembly GCF_965140265.1 of Lepidochelys kempii. Taxonomy (NCBI): domain Eukaryota; kingdom Metazoa; phylum Chordata; order Testudines; family Cheloniidae; genus Lepidochelys; species Lepidochelys kempii. Next base: position 608,653 of record NC_133282.1, read on the forward strand.
AGAGCTGTAAACAGGGGATTTTGAGTGGAGTTCTGTTGGAGGAGAAGGTATTTGTGTCTGTTTGGTTTTGTATTTTTAGTATCTGTATGTGTAGGGGCTTTGTGCTGGGAGAGAAGCTGAGCCCTGATTAGGGGGCGGGGATTCACTGACTAGGGGTCCTATAAAGGGAGCAGCCAGTCAGGCAGCGGCACAGACAGCTGCAGCGGCACAGGAACTAGCAAACAGAGCTGTAAACAGGGGAGTTTGAGTGGGATTTCTGTTGGGGGAGATGGTATATGTGTGTGTTTGGTTTTGTATTGGTGGTATCTGTATGTGTAGAGGCTTGTAGGGGCTTTGTGCTGCGAGAGAAGCTGAGCCCTGATTAGGGGGCGGTGCTTCACTGACTAGGGGACCTATGAAGGTAGCAGCCAGGCAGGCAGCGGCACAGACAGCTGCAGTGGCACAGGAGCCAGCAAACAGAGCTGTAAACATGTGAGTTTGTGTGGGACTTCTGTTGGAGAAGGTATTTGTGTGTGTCTGGTTTTGTATTGGTAGTATCTGTACGTGTAGAGGCTTGGAGGGGCTTTGTGCTGGGAGAGAAGCTGAGCCCCGATTAGGGGGCGGGGCTTCACTGACTAGGGGTCCTATAAAGGGAGCAGCCAGTCAGGCAGCGGAACAGACAGCTGCAGTGGCACAGGAGCTAGCAACAGTGCTGTAAACAGGGGAATTTGAGTGGGAGTTCTGTTGGAGGAGAAGGTATTTTTGTGTGTTTGGTTTTGTATTGGTGGTATCTTTATGTGTAGGGGCTTTGTGCTGGGAGAGAAGCTGAGCCCTGATTAGGGGGCGGGACTTCACTGACTAGGGGTCCGACAAAGGTAGCAGCTAGTCAGGAAGCGGCACAGACAGCTGCAACGGCACAGGAGCTAGAAAACAGAGCTGTAAACAGGGGAGTTGGAGTGGGAGTTCCGTTGGAGGAGAAGGTTTTTGTGTGTGTCTGGTTTTGTATTGGTAGTATCTGTATGTGTAGAGGCTTGGAGGGGCTTTGTGCTGGGAGAGAAGCTGAGCCTCGATTAGGGGGCGGGGCTTCAGTGACTAGGGGTCCTATAAAGGGAGCAGCCAGTCAGGCAGCGGAACAGACAGCTGCAGTGGCACAGGAGCTAGCAACAGTGCTGTAAACAGGGGAATTTGAGTGGGAGTTCTGTTGGAGGAGAAGATATTTGTGTGTGTTTGGTTTTGTATTGGTAGTACCTGTATGTGTAGGGGCTTTGTTCTGGGAGAGAAGCTGAGCCCTGATTAGGGGGCGGGACTTGCCTGACTAGGGGTCCTATAAAGGTAGCAGCCAGTCAGGCAGCGGCACAGGAGCTAACAAACAGAGCTGTAAACAGGGGAGTTTGAGTGGGAGTTCTGTTGGAGGAGAAGGTATTTGTGTGTTTGTTTGGTTTTGTATTGGTAGTATCTGTATGTGTAGAGGCTTGGAGGGGCTTTGTGCTGGGAGAGAAGCTGAGCCCTGATTAGGGGGCGGGGCTTCAGTGACTAGGGGTCCTATAAAGGGAGCAGCCAGTCAGGCAGCGGAACAGACAGCTGCAGCGGCACAGGAGCTAGCAAACAGTGCTGTAAACAGGGGAGTTTGAGTGGGAGTTCTGTTGGAGAAGAAGGTATTTGTGTGTGTTTGGTTTTGTATTGGTAGTATCTGTATGTGTAGGGGCCTTGCGCTGGGAGAGAAGCTGAGCCCTGATTAGGGGGCGGAGCTTCACTGACTAGGGGTAGTATAAAGGTAGCGGCACACACAGCTGCAGCGGCACAGGAGCTAGCAAACAGAGCTGTAAACAGGGGATTTTGAGTGGGAGTTCTGTTGGAGGAGAAGGTATTTGTGCGTGTGTTTGGTTTTGTATTGGTGGTATCTGTATGTGTAGGGGCTTTGTGCTGGGAGAGAAGCTGAGCCCTGATTAGGGGGCGGGGCTTCACTGACTAGGGGTCCTATGAAGGTAGCAGCTAGTCAGGCAGCGGCACAGACAGCTGCAGCGGCACAGGAGCTAGCAAACAGAGCTGTAAACAGGGGAGTTTGAGTGGGAGTTCCGTTGGAGGAGAAGATATTTGTCTGTGTTTGGTTTTGTATTGGTAGTATCTGAATGTGTCGGGGCTTTGTGCTGGGAGAGAAGCTGAGCACCGGTTAGGGGGCGGGGCTTCACTGACTAGGGGTCCTATAAAGGTAGCAGACAGTCAGGCAGCGGCACAGGAGCCAGCAAACAGAGCTGTAAACAGGGGAGTTGTAGTGGGAGTTCTGTTGGAGGAGAAGGTGTTTGTGTGTGTGTCTGGTTTTGTGTTGGTAGTATCTGTATGTGTAGGGGCTTTGTGCTGAGAGAGAAGCTGAGCCCTGATTCGGGGACGGGGCTTCACTGACTAGGGGTCCTATGAAGGTAGCAGCTAGTCAGGCAGCGGCACAGACAGCTGCAGCGGCACAGGAGCTAGCAAACAGAGCTGTAAACAGGGGAGTTTGAGTGGGAGTTCCGTTGGAGGAGAAGGTATTTGTGTGTGTTTGGTTTTGTATTGGTAGTATCTGTATGTGTAGGGGCCTTGTGCTGGGAGAGAAGCTGAGCCCTGATTAGGGGGAGGAGCTTCACTGACTAGGGGTCGTATAAAGGTAGCGGCACACACAGCTGCAGCGGCACAGGAGCTAGCAAACAGAGCTGTAAACAGGGGAGTTTGAGTGGGAGTTCCGTTGGAGGAGAAGGTATTTGTGTTTGTTTGGTTTTGTATTGGTAGTATCTGTATGTGTAGGGGCTTTGTGCTGGGAGAGAAGCTGAGCCCTGATTAGGGGGCGGGGCTTCACTGACTAGGGGTCCTACAAAGGTAGCAGCTAGTCAGGCAGCGGCACAGACAGCTGCAGCGGCACAGGAGCTAGAAAACAGAGGTGTAAACAGGGGAGTTGGAGTGGGAGTTCCGTTGGAGGAGAAGGTATTTGTGTGTGTCTGGTTTTGTATTGGTAGTATCTGTACGTGTAGAGGCTTGGAGGGGCTTTGTGCTGGGAGAGAAGGTGAGCCCCGATTAGGGGGCGGGGCTTCACTGACTAGGGGTCCTATAAAGGGAGCAGCCAGTCAGGCAGCGGAACAGACAGCTGCAGCGGCACAGGAGCTAGCAAACAGAGCTGTAAAAAGGGGAGTTTGAGTGGGAGTTCTGTTGGAGGAGAAGGTATTTTTGTGTGTTTGGTTTTGTATTGGTGGTATCTTTATGTGTAGGGGCTTTGTGCTGGGAGAGAAGCTGAGCCCTGATTAGGGGGCGGGACTTCACTGACTAGGGGTCCGACAAAGGTAGCAGCTAGTCAGGAAGCGGCACAGACAGCTGCAACGGCACAGGAGCTAGAAAACAGAGCTGTAAACAGGGGAGTTTGAGTGGGAGTTCTGTTGGAGGAGAAGGTATTTGTGTGTTTGTTTGGTTTTGTATTGGTAGTATCTGTATGTGTAGAGGCTTGGAGGGGCTTTGTGCTGGGAGAGAAGCTGAGCCCTGATTAGGGGGCGGGGCTTCAGTGACTAGGGGTCCTATAAAGGGAGCAGCCAGTCAGGCAGCGGAACAGACAGCTGCAGCGGCACAGGAGCTAGCAAACAGTGCTGTAAACAGGGGAGTTTGAGTGGGAGTTCTGTTGGAGGAGAAGATATTTGTCTGTGTTTGGTTTTGTATTGGTAGTATCTGAATGTGTCGGGGCTTTGTGCTGGGAGAGAAGCTGAGCACCGGTTAGGGGGCGGGGCTTCACTGACTAGGGGTCCTATAAAGGTAGCAGACAGTCAGGCAGCGGCACAGGAGCCAGCAAACAGAGCTGTAAACAGGGGAGTTGTAGTGGGAGTTCTGTTGGAGGAGAAGGTGTTTGTGTGTGTGTCTGGTTTTGTATTGGTAGTATCTGTATGTGTAGGGGCTTTGTGCTGAGAGAGAAGCTGAGCCCTGATTCGGGGACGGGGCTTCACTGACTAGGGGTCCTATGAAGGTAGCAGCTAGTCAGGCAGCGGCACAGACAGCTGCAGCGGCACAGGAGCTAGCAAACAGAGCTGTAAACAGGGGAGTTTGAGTGGGAGTTCCGTTGGAGGAGAAGGTATTTGTGTGTGTTTGGTTTTGTATTGGTAGTATCTGTATGTGTAGGGGCCTTGTGCTGGGAGAGAAGCTCAGCCCTGATTAGGGGGAGGAGCTTCACTGACTAGGGGTCGTATAAAGGTAGCGGCACACACAGCTGCAGCGGCACAGGAGCTAGCAAACAGAGCTGTAAGCAGGGGAGTTTGAGTGGGAGTTCCGTTGGAGGAGAAGGTATTTGTGTTTGTTTGGTTTTGTATTGGTAGTATCTGTATGTGTAGGGGCTTTGTGCTGGGAGAGAAGCTGAGCCCTGATTAGGGGGCGGGGCTTCACTGACTAGGGGTCCTATAAAGGGAGCAGTCAGTCAGGCAGCGGCACAGACAGCTGCAGCAGCACAGGAGCTAGCAAACAGAGCTGTAAACAGGGGATTTTGAGTGGAGTTCTGTTGGAGGAGAAGGTATTTGTGTCTGTTTGGTTTTGTATTTTTAGTATCTGTATGTGTAGGGGCTTTGTGCTGGGAGAGAAGCTGAGCCCTGATTAGGGGGCGGGGCTTCACTGACTAGGGGTCCTACAAAGGTAGCAGCTAGTCAGGCAGCGGCACAGACAGCTGCAGCCGCACAGGAGCTAGAAAACAGAGCTGTAAACAGGGGAGTTGGAGTGGGAGTTCCGTTGGAGGAGAAGGTATTTGTGTGTGTCTGGTTTTGTATTGGTAGTATCTGTACGTGTAGAGGCTTGGAGGGGCTTTGTGCTGGGCGAGAAGCTGAGCCCCGATTAGGGGGCGGGGCTTCACTGACTAGGGGTCCTATAAAGGGAGCAGCCAGTCAGGCAGCGGAACAGACAGCTGCAGCGGCACAGGAGCTAGCAAACAGAGCTGTAAAAAGGGGAGTTTGAGTGGGAGTTCTGTTGGAGGAGAAGGTATTTTTGTGTGTTTGGTTTTGTATTGGTGGTATCTTTATGTGTAGGGGCTTTGTGCTGGGAGAGAAGCTGAGCCCTGATTAGGGGGCGGGACTTCACTGACTAGGGGTCCGACAAAGGTAGCAGCTAGTCAGGAAGTGGCACAGACAGCTGCAACGGCACAGGAGCTAGAAAACAGAGCTGTAAACAGGGGAGTTGGAGTGGGAGTTCCGTTGGAGGAGAAGGTTTTTGTGTGTGTCTGGTTTTGTATTGGTAGTATCTGTATGTGTAGAGGCTTGGAGGGGCTTTGTGCTGGGAGAGAAGCTGAGCCTCGATTAGGGGGCGGGGCTTCAGTGACTAGGGGTCCTATAAAGGGAGCAGCCAGTCAGGCAGCGGAACAGACAGCTGCAGTGGCACAGGAGCTAGCAACAGTGCTGTAAACAGGGGAATTTGAGTGGGAGTTCTGTTGGAGGAGAAGATATTTGTGTGTGTTTGGTTTTGTATTGGTAGTACCTGTATGTGTAGGGGCTTTGTTCTGGGAGAGAAGCTGAGCCCTGATTAGGGGGCGGGACTTGCCTGACTAGGGGTCCTATAAAGGTAGCAGCCAGTCAGGCAGCGGCACAGGAGCTAACAAACAGAGCTGTAAACAGGGGAGTTTGAGTGGGAGTTCTGTTGGAGGAGAAGGTATTTGTGTGTTTGTTTGGTTTTGTATTGGTAGTATCTGTATGTGTAGAGGCTTGGAGGGGCTTTGTGCTGGGAGAGAAGCTGAGCCCTGATTAGGGGGCGGGGCTTCAGTGACTAGGGGTCCTATAAAGGGAGCAGCCAGTCAGGCAGCGGAACAGACAGCTGCAGCGGCACAGGAGCTAGCAAACAGTGCTGTAAACAGGGGAGTTTGAGTGGGAGTTCTGTTGGAGAAGAAGGTATTTGTGTGTGTTTGGTTTTGTATTGGTAGTATCTGTATGTGTAGGGGCCTTGCGCTGGGAGAGAAGCTGAGCCCTGATTAGGGGGCGGAGCTTCTCTGACTAGGGGTCGTATAAAGGTAGCGGCACAGACAGCTGCAGCGGCACAGGAGCTAGCAAACAGAGCTGTAAACAGGGGATTTTGAGTGGGAGTTCTGTTGGAGGAGAAGGTATTTGTGCGTGTGTTTGGTTTTGTATTGGTGGTATCTGTATGTGTAGAGGCTTGTAGGGGCTTTGTGCTGGGAGAGAAGCTGAGCCCTGATTAGGGGGCGGGGCTTCACAGACTAGGGGTCCTATGAAGGTAGCAGCTAGTCAGGCAGCGGCACAGACAGCTGCAGCGGCACAGGAGCTCGCAAACAGAGCTGTAAACAGGGGAGTTTGAGTGGGAGTTCTGTTGGAGAAGAAGGTATTTGTGTGTGTTTGGTTTTTTATTGGTAGTATCTGTATGTGTAGGGGCTTTGTGCTGGGAGAGAAGCTGAGCCCTGATTAGGGGGCGGGGCTTCACTGACTAGGGGTCCTATGAAGGTAGCAGCTAGTCAGGCAGCGGCACAGACAGCTGCAGCGGCACAGGAGCTAGCAAACAGAGCTGTAAACAGGGGAGTTTGAGTGGGAGTTCCGTTGGAGGAGAAGGTATTTGTGTGTGTTTGGTTTTGTATTGGTAGTATCTGTATGTGTAGGGGCCTTGTGCTGGGAGAGAAGCTGAGCCCTGATTAGGGGGAGGAGCTTCACTGACTAGGGGTCGTAGAAAGGTAGCGGCACACACAGCTGCAGCGGCACAGGAGCTAGCAAACAGAGCTGTAAACAGGGGAGTTTGAGTGGGAGTTCCGTTGGAGGAGAAGGTATTTGTGTTTGTTTGGTTTTGTATTGGTAGTATCTGTATGTGTAGGGGCTTTGTGCTGGGTGAGAAGCTGAGCCCTGATTAGGGGGCGGGGCTTCACTGACTAGGGGTCCTATAAAGGGAGCAGCCAGTCAGGCAGCGGCACAGACAGCTGCAGCAGCACAGGAGCTAGCAAACAGAGCTGTAAACAGGGGATTTTGAGTGGAGTTCTGTTGGAGGAGAAGGTATTTGTGTGTGTTTGGTTTTGTATTTTTAGTATCTGTATGTGTAGGGGCTTTGTGCTGGGAGAGAAGCTGAGCCCTGATTAGGGGGCGGGGATTCACTGACTAGGGGTCCTATAAAGGGAGCAGCCAGTCAGGCAGCGGCACAGACAGCTGCAGCGGCACAGGAGCTAGCAAACAGAGCTGTAAACAGGGGAGTTTGAGTGGGAGTTCCGTTGGAGGAGAAGGTATTTGTGTTTGTTTGGTTTTGTATTGGTAGTATCTGTATGAGTAGGGGCTTTGTGCTGGGAGAGAAGCTGAGCCCTGATTAGGGGGCGGGGCTTCACTGACTAGGGGTCCTATGAAGGTAGCAGCCAGTCAGGCAGCGGCACAGACAGCTGCAGCGGCACAGGAGCTAGCAAACAGAGCTGTAAACAGGGGAGTTCGAGTGGGAGTTCTGTTGGAGGAGAAGGTATTTGTGTGTGTTTGGTTTTGTATTGGTAGTATCTGTATGTGTAGGGGCCTTGCGCTGGGAGAGAAGCTGAGCCCTGATTAGGGGGCGGAGCTTCACTGACTAGGGGTCGTATAAAGGTAGCGGCACACGCAGCGGCACAGGAGATAGCAAACAGAGCTGTAAACAGGGGATTTTGAGTGGAGTTCTGTTGGAGGAGAAGGTATTTGTGTGTGTTTGGTTTTGGATTTTTAGTATCTGTATGTGTAGGGGCTTTGTGCTGGGAGAGAAGCTGAGCCCTGATTAGGGGGCGGGGATTCACTGACTAGGGGTCCTATAAAGGGAGCAGCCAGTCAGGCAGCGGCACAGACAGCTGCAGCGGCACAGGAACTAGCAAACAAAGCTGTGAACAGGGGAGTTTGAGTGGGAGTTCTGTTGGAGGAGATGGTATATGTGTGTGTTTGGTTTTGTATTGGTGGTATCTGTATGTGTAGAGGCTTGGAGGGGCTTTGTGCTGGGAGAGAAGCTGAGCCCTGATTAGGGGGCGGGGCTTCACAGACTAGGGGTCCTATGAAGGTAGCAGCTAGTCAGGCAGCGGCACAGACAGCTGCAGCGGCACAGGAGCTCGCAAACAGAGCTGTAAACAGGGGAGTTTGAGTGGGAGTTCCGTTGGAGGAGAAGGTATTTGTGTGTGTTTGGTTTTGTATTGGTAGTATCTGTATGTGTAGGGGCCTTGTGCTGGGAGAGAAGCTGAGCCCTGATTAGGGGGAGGAGCTTCACTGACTAGGGGTCGTATAAAGGTAGCGGCACACACAGCTGCAGCGGCACAGGAGCTAGCAAACAGAGCTGTAAACAGGGGAGTTTGAGTGGGAGTTCCGTTGGAGGAGAAGGTATTTGTGTTTGTTTGGTTTTGTATTGGTAGTATCTGTATGTGTAGGGGCTTTGTGCTGGGAGAGAAGCTGAGCCCTGATTAGGGGGCGGGGCTTCACTGACTAGGGGTCCTATAAAGGGAGCAGTCAGTCAGGCAGCGGCACAGACAGCTGCAGCAGCACAGGAGCTAGCAAACAGAGCTGTAAACAGGGGATTTTGAGTGGAGTTCTGTTGGAGGAGAAGGTATTTGTGTCTGTTTGGTTTTGTATTTTTAGTATCTGTATGTGTAGGGGCTTTGTGCTGGGAGAGAAGCTGAGCCCTGATTAGGGGGCGGGGATTCACTGACTAGGGGACCTATGAAGGTAGCAGCCAGGCAGGCAGCGGCACAGACAGCTGCAGTGGCACAGGAGCCAGCAAACAGAGCTGTAAACAGGTGAGTTTGTGTGGGACTTCTGTTGGAGAAGGTATTTGTGTGTGTTTGGTTTTGTATTGGTAGTATCTGTATGTGTAGGGGCTTTGTGCTGGGAGAGAAGCTGAGCCCTGATTAGGGGGCGGGGCTTCACTGACTAGGGGTCCTACAAAGGTAGCAGCTAGTCAGGCAGCGGCACAGACAGCTGCAGCCGCACAGGAGCTAGAAAACAGAGCTGTAAACAGGGGAGTTGGAGTGGGAGTTCCGTTGGAGGAGAAGGTATTTGTGTGTGTCTGGTTTTGTATTGGTAGTATCTGTACGTGTAGAGGCTTGGAGGGGCTTTGTGCTGGGAGAGAAGCTGAGCCCCGATTAGGGGGCGGGGCTTCACTGACTAGGGGTCCTATAAAGGGAGCAGCCAGTCAGGCAGCGGAACAGACAGCTGCAGCGGCACAGGAGCTAGCAAACAGAGCTGTAAAAAGGGGAGTTTGAGTGGGAGTTCTGTTGGAGGAGAAGGTATTTTTGTGTGTTTGGTTTTGTATTGGTGGTATCTTTATGTGTAGGGGCTTTGTGCTGGGAGAGAAGCTGAGCCCTGATTAGGGGGCGGGACTTCACTGACTAGGGGTCCGACAAAGGTAGCAGCTAGTCAGGAAGCGGCACAGACAGCTGCAACGGCACAGGAGCTAGAAAACAGAGCTGTAAACAGGGGAGTTGGAGTGGGAGTTCCGTTGGAGGAGAAGGTTTTTGTGTGTGTCTGGTTTTGTATTGGTAGTATCTGTATGTGTAGAGGCTTGGAGGGGCTTTGTGCTGGGAGAGAAGCTGAGCCTCGATTAGGGGGCGGGGCTTCAGTGACTAGGGGTCCTATAAAGGGAGCAGCCAGTCAGGCAGCGGAACAGACAGCTGCAGTGGCACAGGAGCTAGCAACAGTGCTGTAAACAGGGGAATTTGAGTGGGAGTTCTGTTGGAGGAGAAGATATTTGTGTGTGTTTGGTTTTGTATTGGTAGTACCTGTATGTGTAGGGGCTTTGTTCTGGGAGAGAAGCTGAGCCCTGATTAGGGGCGGGACTTGCCTGACTAGGGGTCCTATAAAGGTAGCAGCCAGTCAGGCAGCGGCACAGGAGCTAACAAACAGAGCTGTAAACAGGGGAGTTTGAGTGGGAGTTCTGTTGGAGGAGAAGGTATTTGTGTGTTTGTTTGGTTTTGTATTGGTAGTATCTGTATGTGTAGGGGCCTTGCGCTGGGAGAGAAGCTGAGCCCTGATTAGGGGGCGGAGCTTCACTGACTAGGGGTCGTATAAAGGTAGCGGCACACACAGCTGCAGCGGCACAGGAGCTAGCAAACAGAGCTGTAAACAGGGGATTTTGAGTGGGAGTTCTGTTGGAGGAGAAGGTATTTGTGCGTGTGTTTGGTTTTGTATTGGTGGTATCTGTATGTGTAGAGGCTTGTAGGGGCTTTGTGCTGGGAGAGAAGCTGAGCCCTGATTAGGGGGCGGGGCTTCACAGACTAGGGGTCCTATGAAGGTAGCAGCTAGTCAGGCAGCGGCACAGACAGCTGCAGCGGCACAGGAGCTCGCAAACAGAGCTGTAAACAGGGGAGTTTGAGTGGGAGTTCTGTTGGAGAAGAAGGTATTTGTGTGTGTTTGGTTTTTTATTGGTAGTATCTGTATGTGTAGGGGCTTTGTGCTGGTAGAGAAGCTGAGCCCTGATTAGGGGGCGGGGCTTCACTGACTAGGGGTCCTATGAAGGTAGCAGCTAGTCAGGCAGCGGCACAGACAGCTGCAGCGGCACAGGAGCTAGCAAACAGAGCTGTAAACAGGGGAGTTTGAGTGGGAGTTCCGTTGGAGGAGAAGGTATTTGTGTGTGTTTGGTTTTGTATTGGTAGTATCTGTATGTGTAGGGGCCTTGTGCTGGGAGAGAAGCTGAGCCCTGATTAGGGGGAGGAGCTTCACTGACTAGGGGTCGTAGAAAGGTAGCGGCACACACAGCTGCAGCGGCACAGGAGCTAGCAAACAGAGCTGTAAACAGGGGAGTTTGAGTGGGAGTTCCGTTGGAGGAGAAGGTATTTGTGTTTGTTTGGTTTTGTATTGGTAGTATCTGTATGTGTAGGGGCTTTGTGCTGGGTGAGAAGCTGAGTCCTGATTAGGGGGCGGGGATTCACTGACTAGGGGTCCTATAAAGGGAGCAGCCAGTCAGGCAGCGGCACAGACAGCTGCAGCGGCACAGGAGCTAGCAAACAGAGCTGTAAACAGGGGAGTTTGAGTGGGAGTTCCGTTGGAGGAGAAGGTATTTGTGTTTGTTTGGTTTTGTATTGGTAGTATCTGTATGAGTAGGGGCTTTGTGCTGGGAGAGAAGCTGAGCCCTGATTAGGGGGCGGGGCTTCACTGACTAGGGGTCCTATGAAGGTAGCAGCCAGTCAGGCAGCGGCACAGACAGCTGCAGCGGCACAGGAGCTAGCAAACAGAGCTGTAAACAGGGGAGTTTGAGTGGGAGTTCTGTTGGAGGAGAAGGTATTTGTGTGTGTTTGGTTTTGTATTGGTAGTATCTGTATGTGTAGGGGCCTTGCGCTGGGAGAGAAGCTGAGCCCTGATTAGGGGGCGGAGCTTCACTGACTAGGGGTCGTATAAAGGTAGCGGCACACACAGCTGCAGCGGCACAGGAGATAGCAAACAGAGCTGTAAACAGGGGATTTTGAGTGGAGTTCTGTTGGAGGAGAAGGTATTTGTGTGTGTTTGGTTTTGGATTTTTAGAATCTGTATGTGTAGGGGCTTTGTGCTGGGAGAGAAGCTGAGCCCTGATTAGGGGGCGGGGATTCACTGACTAGGGGTCCTATAAAGGGAGCAGCCAGTCAGGCAGCGGCACAGACAGCTGCAGCGGCACAGGAACTAGCAAACAAAGCTGTGAACAGGGGAGTTTGAGTGGGAGTTCTGTTGGAGGAGATGGTATATGTGTGTGTTTGGTTTTGTATTGGTGGTATCTGTATGTGTAGAGGCTTGGAGGGGCTTTGTGCTGGGAGAGAAGCTGAGCCCTGATTAGGGGGCGGGGCTTCACAGACTAGGGGTCCTATGAAGGTAGCAGCTAGTCAGGCAGCGGCACAGACAGCTGCAGCGGCACAGGAGCTAGCAAACAGAGCTGTAAACAGGGGAGTTTGAGTGGGAGTTCTGTTGGAGGAGAAGGTATTTGTGTGTGTGTTTGGTTTTGTATTGGTGGTATCTGTATGTGTAGAGGCTTGTAGGGGCTTTGTGCTGGGAGAGAAGCTGAGCCCTGATTAGGGGGCGGGGCTTCACAGACTAGGGGTCCTATGAAGGTAGCAGCTAGTCAGGCAGCGGCACAGACAGCTGCAGCGGCACAGGAGCTAGCAAACAGAGCTGTAAACAGGGGAGTTTGAGTGGGAGTTCTGTTGGAGAAGAAGGTATTTGTGTGTGTTTGGTTTTTTATTGGTAGTATCTGTATGTGTAGAGGCTTTGTGCTGGGAGAGAAGCTGAGCCCTGGTTAGGGGGCAGGGCTTCCCTGACTAGGGTTCCCATAAAGGTAGCAGCCAGTCAGGCAGCGGCACAGGAGCTAGCAAACAGAGCTGTAAACAGGGGAGTTTGAGTGGGACTTCTGTTGGAGGAGAAGGTATTTATGTGTGTTTGGTTTTGTATTGGTAGTATGTGTATGTGTAGAGGCTTGGAGGGGCTTTGTGCTGGGACAGAAGCTGAGCCGTGATTAGGGGGCGGGGCTTCAATGACTAGGGGTCCTATGAAGGTAGCCGCCATCAGGCAGCGGCACAGGAGCTAGCAAACAGAGCTGTAAACAGGGGAGTTTGAGTGGGACTTCTGTTGGAGGAGAAGGTGTTTACTTGTGTTTGGTTTTGTATTGGTAGTATCTGTATGTGTAGAGGCTTGGAAGAGCTTTGTGCTGGGAGAGAAGCTGAGCCCTGATTAGGGGGCGGGGCTTCACTGACTAGGGGTCCTATAAAGGGAGCAGCCAGTCACGCAGCGGAACAGACAGCTGCAGCGGCACAGGAGCTAGCAAACAGTGCTGTAAACAGGGGAGTTTGAGTGGGAGTTCTGTTGGAGGAGAAGATATTTGTGTGTGTTTGGTTTTGTATTGGTGGTATCTATTTGTGTAGGTGCTTTGTTCTGGGAGAGAAGCTGAGCCCTGATTAGGGGGCGGAGCTTCACTGACTAGGGGTCGTATAAAGGTAGCGGCACACACAGCTGCAGCGGCACAGGAGCTAGCAAACAGAGCTGTAAACAGGGGAGTTTGAGTGGGAGTTCCGTTGGAGGAGAAGGTATTTGTGTGTGTCTGGTTTTGTATTGGTAGTATCTGTACGTGTAGAGGCTTGGAGGGGCTTTGAGCTGGGAGAGAAGCTGAGCCCCGATTAGGGGGCGGGGCTTCACTGACTAGGGGTCCTATAAAGGGAGCAGCCAGTCAGGCAGCGGAACAGACAGCTGCAGCGGCACAGGAGCTAGCAAACAGAGCTGTAAAAAGGGGAGTTTGAGTGGGAGTTCTGTTGGAGGAGAAGGTATTTTTGTGTGTTTGGTTTTGTATTGGTGGTATCTTTATGTGTAGGGGCTTTGTGCTGGGAGAGAAGCTGAGCCCTGATTAGGGGGCGGGACTTCACTGACTAGGGGTCCGACAAAGGTAGCAGCTAGTCAGGAAGCGGAACAGACAGCTGCAACGGCACAGGAGCTAGAAAACAGAGCTGTAAACAGGGGAGTTGGAGTGGGAGTTCCGTTGGAGGAGAAGATATTTGTGTGTGTTTGGTTTTGTATTGGTAGTATCTGTATGTGTAGAGGCTTGGAGGGGCTTTGTGCTGGGAGAGAAGCTGAGCCTCGATTAGGGGGCGGGGCTTCAGTGACTAGGGGTCCTATAAAGGGAGCAGCCAGTCAGGCAGCGGAACAGACAGCTGCAGTGGCACAGGAGCTAGCAACAGTGCTGTAAACAGGGGAGTTTGAGTGGGAGTTCTGTTGGAGGAGAAGATATTTGTGTGTTTGTTTGGTTTTGTATTGGTAGTATCTGTATGTGTAGAGGCTTGGAGGGGCTTTGTGCTGGGAGAGAAGCTGAGCCCTGATTAGGGGGCGGGGCTTCAGTGACTAGGGGTCCTATAAAGGGAGCAGCCAGTCAGGCAGCGGAACAGACAGCTGCAGCGGCACAGGAGCTAGCAAACAGTGCTGTAAACAGGGGAGTTTGAGTGGGAGTTCTGTTGGAGGAGAAGATACTTGTGTGTGTTTGGTTTTGTATTGGTGGTATCTGTTTGTGTAGGTGCTTTGTTCTGGGAGAGAAGCTGATCCCTGATTAGGGGGCGGGGCTTCAATGACTAGGGGTCCTATGAAGGAAGCCTCCAGTCAGGTAGCGGCACAGGAGCTAGCAAACAGTGCTGTAAATAGGGGAGTTTGAGTGGGAGTTCTGTTGGAGGAGAAGATACTTGTGTGTGTCCGGTTTTGTATTGGTAGTATCTGAATGTGTAGGGGCTTTGTGCTGGGAGAGAAGCTGAGCCCTAATTAGGGGGCGGGGCTTCACTGACTAGGGGTCCTATGAAGGTAGCAGCTAGTCAGGCAGCGGCACAGACAGCTGCAGCGGCACAGGAGCTAGCAAACAGAGCTGTAAACAGGGGAGTTTGAGTGGGAGTTCTGTTGGAGGAGAAGGTATTTGTGTGTGTGTTTGGTTTTGTATTGGTGGTATCTGTATTTGTATGTGTAGAGGCTTTGTGCTGGGAGAGAAGCTGAGCCCTGATAAGGGGGCGGGGCTTCACTGACTAGGGGTCCTATAAAGGTAGCAGCCAGTCAGGCAGCGGCACAGCAGCTAGCAAACAGTGCTGTAAACACGGGAGTTTGAGTGGGAGTTCTGTTGGAGGAGAAGGTATATGTTTCTGTTTGGTTTCGTATTGGTAGTATCTGTATGTGTAGAGGCTTGGAGGGGCTTTGTGCTGGGAGAAAAGCTGAGCCCTGATTAGGGGGCGGGGCTTCACTGACTAGGGGTCCTATAAAGGTAGCAGCCAGTCAGGCAGCGGCACAGGAGCTAGCAAACAGAGCTGTAAACAGGGGAGTTTGAGTGGGACTTCTGTTGGAGGAGAAGGTATTTGTGTGTGTGTTTGGTATTGTATTGGTAGTATCTGTATGAGTAGAGGCTTGGAGGGGCTTTGTGCTGGGAGCGAAGCTGAGCCCTGATTAGGGGGCGGGGCTTCACTGACTAGGGGTCCTATAAAGGTAGCAGCCAGTCAGGCAGCGGCACAGGAGCTAGCAAACAGAGCTGTAAACAGGGGAGTTTGAGTGGGACTTCTGTTGGAGGAGAAGGTATTTGTGTGTGTGTTTGGTATTGTATTGGTAGTATCTGTATGTGTAGAGGCTTGGAGGGGCTTTGTGCTGGGAGCGAAGCTGAGCCCTGATTAGGGGGCGGGGCTTCACTGACGAGGGGTCCTATAAAGGGAGCAGCCAGTCAGGCAGGGGCACAGACAGCTGCAGCGGAACAGGAGCTACAAAACTGAGCTGTAAACAGGGGAGTTTGAGAGGGAGTTCTGTTGGAGGAGAAGGTATTTGTGTGTGTTTGGTTTTGTATTGGTAGTATCTGTATGTGTAGAGGCTTGGAGGGGCTTTGTGCTGGAAGAGAAGCTGAGCCCTGATTAGGGGGCGGGGCTTCACTGACTAGGGGTCCTATAAAGGTAGCAGCCAGTCAGGCAGCGGCACAGCAGCTAGCAAACAGTGCTGTAAACAGGGGAGTTTGAGTGGGACTTCTGTTGGAGGAGAAGGTATTTGTGTGTGTTTGGTTTTGTATTGGTAGTATCTGTATGCGTAGAGGCTTTGTGCTGGGAGAGAAGCTGAGCCCTGATAAGGGGGCGGGGCTTCACTGACTAGGGGTCCTATAAAGGTAGCAGCCAGTCAAGCAGCGGCACAGCAGCTAGCAAACAGTGCTGTAAACACGGGAGTTTGAGTGGGAGTTCTGTTGGAGGAGAAGGTATATGTGTGTGTTTGGTTTCGTATTGGTAGTATCTGTATGTGTAGAGGCTTGGAGGGGCTTTGTGCTGGGAGAAAAGCTGAGCCCTGATTAGGGGGCGGGGCTTCACTGACTAGGGTCCTATAAAGGTAGCAGCCAGTCAGGCAGCGGCACAGACAGCTGCAGCGGCACTGGAGCTAGCAAACAGAGCTGTAAACAGGGGAGTTTGAGTGGGAGTTGTGTTGGAGGAGAAGGCATTTGTGTGTGTGTTTGGTTTTGTATTGGTAGTATCTGTATGTGTAGAGGCTTGGAGGGGATTTGTGCTGGGAGAGAAGCTGAGCCCTGATTAGGGGGCGGGGCTTCCCTGTCTAGGGGTCCTATAAAGGTACCAGCCAGTCAGGCAGCGGCACAGACATCTGCAGCGGCACTGGAGCTAGCAAATAGAGCAGTAAACAGGGGAGTTTGAGTGGGAGTTCTGTTGGAGGAGAAGGTATTTGTGTGTGTTTGGTTTTGTGTTGGTGGTATCTGTATGTGTAGGGGCTTTGTGCTGGGAGAGAAGCTGAGCCCTGATTAGGGGGCGGGGCTTCACTGACGAGGGGTCCTATAAAGGGAGCAGTCAGTCAGGCAGCAACACAGACAGCTGCAGCGGTACAGGAGCTAGCAAACAGAGCTGAAAACAGGGGAGTTTGAGTGGGACTTCTGTTGGAGGAGAAGGTATTTGTGTGTGTGTTTGGTTTTGTATTGGTAGCATCTGTATGTGTAGGGGCTTTGTGCTTGGAGAGAAGCTGAGCCCTGATTAGGGGGCTGGGCTTCACTGACTAGGGGTCCTATAAAGGTAGCAGCCAGTCAGGCAGCGGCGCAGGAGCTAGCAAACAGAGCTGTAAACAGGGGAGTTTGAGTGGGAGTTCTGTTGGAGGACAAGGTATTGGTGTGTGTTTGGTTTTGTATTGGTAGCATCTGTATGTGTAGGGGCTTCGTGCTTGGAGAGAAGCTGAGCCCTGATTAGGGGGCGGGGCTTCACTGACTAGGGGTTCTATAAAGGGAGCAGACAGTCAGGCGGCGGCACGGACAGCTGCAGCGGCACAGGAGCTAGCAAACAGAGCTGTAAACAGGGGAGTTTGAGTGGGAGTTCTGTTAGAGGAGAAGGTATTTGTGTGTGTTTGGTTTTGTATTGGTGGTATCTGTATGTGTAGGGGCTTTGTGCTGGGAGAGAAGCTGAGCCCTGATTAGGGGGCGGGGCTTCACTGACTAGGGGTCCTATAAAGGTAGCAGCCAGTCAGGCAGCGACACAGACAGCTGCAGCGGTACAGGAGCTAGCAAACAGAGCTGTAAACAGGGGAGTTTGAGTGGGAGTTCTTTTGGAGGAGAAGGTATTTGTGTGTGTGTTTGGTTTTGTATTGTTAGTATCTGTATGTGTAGAGGCTTGGAGGGGCTTTGTGCTGGGAGCGAAGCTGAGCCCTGATTAGGGGGCGGGGCTTCACTGACTAGGGGTCCTAAAAAGTTAGCAGCCAGTCAGGCAGCGGCACAGACAGCTGCAGTGGCACAGGAGCTAGCAAACAGAGCTGGAAACAGGGGAGTTTGAGTGGGAGTTCTGTTGGAGGAGAAGATATTTGTGTTTGTTTGGTTTTGTATTGGTAGTATTTGTATGTGTAGAGGCTTGGAGGGGCTTTGTGCTGGGAGAGAAGGTGAGCCCTGATTAGGGGGCGGGGCTTCACTGACTAGGGGTCCTATAAAGGTAGCAGCCAGTCAGGCAGCATCACAGACAGCTGCAGTGGCACAGGAGCTAGCAAACAGAGCTGTAAACAGGGGAGTTTGAGTGGGAGTTCTGTTGGAGCAGAAGGTATTTGTGTGTGTTTGGTTTTGTATTGGTGGTATCTGTATGTGCAGGGGCTTTGTGCTGGGAGAGAAGCTGAGCCCTGATTAGGGGCGGGGCTTCACTGACTAGGGGTCCTATAAAGGTAGCAGCCAGTCAGGCAGCGGCACAGGAGCTAGCAAACAGAGCTGTAAACAGGGGAGTTTGAGTGGGAGTTCTGTTGGAGGAGAAGGTATTTGTGTGTGTTTGGTTTTGTGTTGGTGGTATCTGTATGTGTAGGGGCTTGGAGGGGCTTTGTGCTGGGAGCGAAGCTGAGCCCTGATTAGGGGGCGGGGCTTCACTGACTAGGGGTCCTATGAAGGTAGCGGCCAGTCAGGCAGCGGCACAGGAGCTAGAAAACAGAGCTGTAAACAGGGGAGTTTGAGTGGGAGTTCTGTTGGAGGAGAAGGTATTTGTGTGTGCTTGGTTCTGTATTGGTAGTATCTGTATGTGTAGGGGCTTTGTGCTGGGAGAGAAGCTGAGCCCTGATTAGGGGGCGGGGCTTCGCTGATTAGGGTTCCTATGAAGGTAGCAGCTAGTCAGGCAGGGACACAGACAGCTGCAGCGGTAGAGGAGCTATCAAAAAGACCTGTAAACAGGGGAGTTTGAGTGGGAGTTATGTTGGAGGAGAAGGTATTTGTGTGTGTTGGGTTTTGTATTGGTAGTATCTGTATCTCTAGGGGCGTTTTGCTGGGAGAGAAGATGAGCCCTGATTAGGGGGCGGGGCTTCGCTGACTAGGTGTCCTATGAAGGTAGCAGCCAGTCAGGCAGCGGCACAGACAGGTGCAGCGGCACAGGAGCTAGCAAACAGAGCTGTAAACAGGGGAGTTTGAGTGGGAGTTCTGTTGGAGCAGAAGGTATTTGTGTGTGTTTGGTTTTGTATTGGTGGTATCTGTATGTGCAGGGGCTTTGTGCTGGGAGAGAAGCTGAGCCCTGATTAGGGGGCGTGGCTTCACTGACTAGGGGTCCTATAAAGCTAGCAGCCAGTCAGGCAGCGGCACAGGAGCTTGCAAACTGAGCTGTAAACAGGGGAGTTTAGGTGGGAGTTCTCTTGGAGGAGAAGGTATTTCTGTTTGTTTGGTTTTGTATTGGTAGTATCTGTATGTGTAGGGGCTTGGAGGGGCTTTGTGCTGGGAGAGAAGCTGAGCCCTGATTAGGGGGCGGGGCTTCACTGACTAGGGGTCCTATAAAGGTAGCAGCCAGTCAGGCAGCGGCACAGGAGCTAGCAAACAGAGCTGTAAACAGGGGAGTTTGAGTGGGAGTTCTGTTGGAGGAGAAGGTATTTGTGTGTGCTTGGTTTTGTATTGTAGTATCTGTATGTGTAGAGGCTTTGTGCTGGGAGAGAAGATGAGCCCTGTTTAGGGGGCGGGGCTTCACTGACTAGGGGTCCTATAAAGGGAGCAGCCAGTCAGGCAGCGACACAGACAGCTGCAGCGGTACAGGAGCTAGCAAACAGAGCTGGAAACAGGGGAGTTTGAGTGGGAGTTCTGTTCTAGGAGAAGGTATTTGTGTGTGCTTGGTTTTGTATTGGTAGCATCTGTATGTGTAGGGGCTTTGTGCTGGGAGAGAAGCTGAGCCCTGATTAGGGGGCGGGGCTTCACTGACTAGGGGTTCTATAAAGGGAGCAACCAGTCAGGCGGCGGCACGGACAGCTGCAGTGGCACAGGAGCTAGCAAACAGAGCTGTAAACAGGGGTTGGAGGAGAAGGTATTTGTGTGTGTTTGGTTTTGTGTTGGTGGTATCTGTATGTGTAGGGGCTTTGTGCTGAGAGAGAAGCTGAGCCCTGATTAGGGGGCGGGGCTTCACTGACTAGGGGTCCTATAAAGGGAGCAGCCAGTCAGGCAGCGGCACAGACAGCTGCAGCGGTACAGGAGCTAGCAAACAGAGCGGAAAACAGGGGAGTTTGAGTGGGAGTTCTTTCGGAGGAGAAGGTATTTGTGTGTGTTTGGTTTTGTATAAGTAGTATCTGTATGTGTAGAGGGTTGGAGGGGCTTTGTGCTGGGAGAGAAGCTGAGCCCTGATTAGGGGGCGGGGCTTCACTGACTAGGGTTCCTATAAAGGTAGCAGCCAGTCAGGCAGCGGCACAGGAGCTAGCAAACAGAGC
This sequence comes from Lepidochelys kempii, assembly GCF_965140265.1. Taxonomy (NCBI): domain Eukaryota; kingdom Metazoa; phylum Chordata; order Testudines; family Cheloniidae; genus Lepidochelys; species Lepidochelys kempii. The sequence goes on from NC_133282.1 coordinate 628,176, forward strand.
TGTAAACAGGGGAGTTTGAGTGGGACCTCTGTTGGAGGAGAAGGTATTTGTGTGTGTTTGGTTTTGTATTGGTAGTATCTGTATGTGTAGGGGCTTTGTGCTGGGAGAAAAGCTGAGCCCTGATTAGGGGGCGGGGCTTCACTGACTACGGGTCCTATAAAGGGAGCAGCCAGTCAGGCAGGGGAACAGACAGCTGCAGCGGAACAGGAGCTAGCAAACTGAGCTGTAAACAGGGGAGTTTGAGTGGGAGTTCTGTTGGAGGAGAAGGTATTTGTGTGTGTTTGGTTTTGTATTGGTAGTATCTGTATGAGTAGAGGCTTTGTGCTGGGAGAGAAGCTGAGCCCTGATTAGGGGGCGGGGCTTCCCTGTCTAGGGTTCCTATAAAGGTACCAGCCAGTCAGGCAGCGGCACAGACATCTGCAGCGGCACTGGAGCTAGCAAATAGAGCAGTAAACAGGGGAGTTTGAGTTGGAGTTCTGTTGGAGGAGAAGGTATTTGTGTGTGTTTGGTTTTGTGTTGGTGGTATCTGTATGTGTAGGGGCTTTGTGCTGGGAGAGAAGCTGTGCCCTGATTAGGGGGCGGGGCTTCACTGACGAGGGGTCCTATAAAGGGAGCAGCCAGTCAGGCAGCAACACAGACAGCTGCAGCGGTACAGGAGCTAGCAAACAGAGCTGAAAACAGGGGAGTTTGAGTGGGACTTCTGTTGGAGGAGAAGGTATTTGTGTGTGTGTTTGGTATTGTATTGGTAGTATCTGTATGAGTAGAGGCTTGGAGGGGCTTTGTGCTGGGAGCGAAGCTGAGCCCTGATTAGGGGGCGGGGCTTCACTGACGAGGGGTCCTATAAAGGGAGCAGCCAGTCAGGCAGCGTCACAGACAGCTGCAGGGGCACAGGAGCTAGCAAAGAGAGCTGTAAACAGGGAAGTTTGAGTGGGAGTTCTGTTGGAGGAGAAGGTATTTGTGTGTGTGTTTGGTATCGTATTTGTAGTATCTGTATGTGTATAGGCTTGGAGGGGCTTTGTGCTGGGAGAGAGCTGAGCCCTGATTAGGGGGCGGGACTTCACTGACTAGGGGTCCTATAAAGGTAGCAGCCAGTCAGGCAGCGTCACAGACAGCTGCAGGGGCACAGGAGCTAGCAAACAGAGCTTTAAACAGGGAAGTTTGAGTGGGAGTTCTGTTGGAGGAGAAGGTATTTGTGTGTGTTTGGTTTTGTGTTGGTGGTATCTGTATGTGTAGGGGCTTTGTGCTGGGAGAGAAGCTGAGCCCTGATTAGGGGGCGGGGCTTCACTGACGAGGGGTCCTATAAAGGGAGCAGTCAGTCAGGCAGCAACACAGACAGCTGCAGCGGTACAGGAGCTAGCAAACAGAGCTGAAAACAGGGGAGTTTGAGTGGGACTTCTGTTGGAGAAGAAGGTATTTGTGTGTGTGTTTGGTTTTGTATTGGTAGCATCTGTATGTGTAGGGGCTTTGTGCTTGGAGAGAAGCTGAGCCCTGATTAGGGGGCTGGGCTTCACTGACTAGGGGTCCTATAAAGGTAGCAGCCAGTCAGGCAGCGGCGCAGGAGCTAGCAAACAGAGCTGTAAACAGGGGAGTTTGAGTGGGAGTTCTGTTGGAGGACAAGGTATTGGTGTGTGTTTGGTTTTGTATTGGTAGCATCTGTATGTGTAGGGGCTTCGTGCTTGGAGAGAAGCTGAGCCCTGATTAGGGGGCGGGGCTTCACTGACTAGGGGTTCTATAAAGGGAGCAGACAGTCAGGCGGCGGCACGGACAGCTGCAGCGGCACAGGAGCTAGCAAACAGCTGTAAACAGGGGAGTTTGAGTGGGAGTTCTGTTAGAGGAGAAGGTATTTGTGTGTGTTTGGTTTTGTATTGGTGGTATCTGTATGTGTAGGGGCTTTGTGCTGGGAGAGAAGCTGAGCCCTGATTAGGGGGCGGGGCTTCACTGACTAGGGGTCCTATAAAGGTAGCAGCCAGTCAGGCAGCGACACAGACAGCTGCAGCGGTACAGGAGCTAGCAAACAGAGCTGTAAACAGGGGAGTTTGAGTGGGAGTTCTTTTGGAGGAGAAGGTATTTGTGTGTGTGTTTGGTTTTGTATTGTTAGTATCTGTATGTGTAGAGGCTTGGAGGGGCTTTGTGCTGGGAGCGAAGCTGAGCCCTGATTAGGGGGCGGGGCTTCACTGACTAGGGGTCCTAAAAAGTTAGCAGCCAGTCAGGCAGCGGCACAGACAGCTGCAGCGGCACAGGAGCTAGCAAACAGAGCTGGAAACAGGGGAGTTTGAGTGGGAGTTCTGTTGGAGGAGAAGATATTTGTGTTTGTTTGGTTTTGTATTGGTAGTATTTGTATGTGTAGAGGCTTGGAGGGGCTTTGTGCTGGGAGAGAAGGTGAGCCCTGATTAGGGGGCGGGGCTTCACTGACTAGGGGTCCTATAAAGGTAGCAGCCAGTCAGGCAGCATCACAGACAGCTGCAGTGGCACAGGAGCTAGCAAACAGAGCTGTAAACAGGGGAGTTTGAGTGGGAGTTCTGTTGGAGCAGAAGGTATTTGTGTGTGTTTGGTTTTGTATTGGTGGTATCTGTATGTGCAGGGGCTTTGTGCTGGGAGAGAAGCTGAGCCCTGATTAGGGGGCGTGGCTTCACTGACTAGGGGTCCTATAAAGCTAGCAGCCAGTCAGGCAGCGGCACAGGAGCTTGCAAATTGAGCTGTAAACAGGGGAGTTTGAGTGGGAGTTCTCTTGGAGGAGAAGGTATTTCTGTTTGTTTGGTTTTGTATTGGTAGTATCTGTATGTGTAGGGGCTTGGAGGGGCTTTGTGCTGGGAGAGAAGCTGAGCCCTGATTAGGGGCGGGGCTTCACTGACTAGGGGTCCTATAAAGGTAGCAGCCAGTCAGGCAGCGGCACAGGAGCTAGCAAACAGAGCTGTAAACAGGGGAGTTTGAGTGGGAGTTCTGTTGGAGGAGAAGGTATTTGTGTGTGTTTGGTTTTGTGTTGGTGGTATCTGTATGTGTAGGGGCTTGGAGGGGCTTTGTGCTGGGAGCGAAGCTGAGCCCTGATTAGGGGGCGGGGCTTCACTGACTAGGGGTCCTATGAAGGTAGCGGCCAGTCAGGCAGCGGCACAGGAGCTAGAAAACAGAGCTGTAAACAGGGGAGTTTGAGTGGGACTTCTGTTGGAGGAGAAGGTATTTGTGTGTGCTTGGTTCTGTATTGGTAGTATCTGTATGTGTAGGGGCTTTGTGCTGGGAGAGAAGCTGAGCCCTGATTAGGGGGCGGGGCTTCAGTGACTAGGGGTCCTATAAAGGGAGCAGCCAGTCAGGCAGCGGAACAGACAGCTGCAGCGGCACAGGAGCTAGCAAACAGTGCTGTAAACAGGGGAGTTTGAGTGGGAGTTCTGTTGGAGAAGAAGGTATTTGTGTGTGTTTGGTTTTGTATTGGTAGTATCTGTATGTGTAGGGGCCTTGCGCTGGGAGAGAAGCTGAGCCCTGATTAGGGGGCGGAGCTTCACTGACTAGGGGTCGTATAAAGGTAGCGGCACACACAGCTGCAGCGGCACAGGAGCTAGCAAACAGAGCTGTAAACAGGGGATTTTGAGTGGGAGTTCTGTTGGAGGAGAAGGTATTTGTGCGTGTGTTTGGTTTTGTATTGGTGGTATCTGTATGTGTAGAGGCTTGTAGGGGCTTTGTGCTGGGAGAGAAGCTGAGCCCTGATTACGGGGCGGGGCTTCACAGACTAGGGGTCCTATGAAGGTAGCAGCTAGTCAGGCAGCGGCACAGACAGCTGCAGCGGCACAGGAGCTCGCAAACAGAGCTGTAAACAGGGGAGTTTGAGTGGGAGTTCTGTTGGAGAAGAAGGTATTTGTGTGTGTTTGGTTTTTTATTGGTAGTATCTGTATGTGTAGGGGCTTTGTGCTGGGAGAGAAGCTGAGCCCTGATTAGGGGGCGGGGCTTCACTGACTAGGGGTCCTATAAAGGGAGCAGCCAGTCAGGCAGCGGCACAGACAGCTGCAGCAGCACAGGAGCTAGCAAACAGAGCTGTAAACAGGGGATTTTGAGTGGAGTTCTGTTGGAGGAGAAGGTATTTGTGTGTGTTTGGTTTTGTATTTTTAGTATCTGTATGTGTAGGGGCTTTGTGCTGGGAGAGAAGCTGAGCCCTGATTAGGGGGCGGGGCTTCACAGACTAGGGGTCCTATAAAGGGAGCAGCCAGTCAGGCAGCGGAACAGACAGCTGCAGCGGCACAGGAGCTAGCAAACAGTGCTGTAAACAGGGGAGTTTGAGTGGGAGTTCTGTTGGAGGAGAAGATATTTGTCTGTGTTTGGTTTTGTATTGGTAGTATCTGAATGTGTCGGGGCTTTGTGCTGGGAGAGAAGCTGAGCACCGGTTAGGGGGCGGGGCTTCACTGACTAGGGGTCCTATAAAGGTAGCAGACAGTCAGGCAGCGGCACAGGAGCCAGCAAACAGAGCTGTAAACAGGGGAGTTGTAGTGGGAGTTCTGTTGGAGGAGAAGGTGTTTGTGTGTGTGTCTGGTTTTGTATTGGTAGTATCTGTATGTGTAGGGGCTTTGTGCTGAGAGAGAAGCTGAGCCCTGATTCGGGGACGGGGCTTCACTGACTAGGGGTCCTATGAAGGTAGCAGCTAGTCAGGCAGCGGCACAGACAGCTGCAGCGGCACAGGAGCTAGCAAACAGAGCTGTAAACAGGGGAGTTTGAGTGGGAGTTCCGTTGGAGGAGAAGGTATTTGTGTGTGTTTGGTTTTGTATTGGTAGTATCTGTATGTGTAGGGGCCTTGTGCTGGGAGAGAAGCTGAGCCCTGATTAGGGGGAGGAGCTTCACTGACTAGGGGTCGTATAAAGGTAGCGGCACACACAGCTGCAGCGGCACAGGAGCTAGCAAACAGAGCTGTAAACAGGGGAGTTTGAGTGGGAGTTCCGTTGGAGGAGAAGGTATTTGTGTTTGTTTGGTTTTGTATTGGTAGTATCTGTATGTGTAGGGGCTTTGTGCTGGGAGAGAAGCTGAGCCCTGATTAGGGGGCGGGGCTTCACTGACTAGGGGTCCTATAAAGGGAGCAGCCAGTCAGGCAGCGGCACAGACAGCTGCAGCAGCACAGGAGCTAGCAAACAGAGCTGTAAACAGGGGATTTTGAGTGGAGTTCTGTTGGAGGAGAAGGTATTTGTGTCTGTTTGGTTTTGTATTTTTAGTATCTGTATGTGTAGGGGCTTTGTGCTGGGAGAGAAGCTGAGCCCTGATTAGGGGGCGGGGATTCACTGACTATGGGTCCTATAAAGGGAGCAGCCAGTCAGGCAGCGGCACAGACAGCTGCAGCGGCACAGGAACTAGCAAACAGAGCTGTAAACAGGGGAGTTTGAGTGGGATTTCTGTTGGGGGAGATGGTATATGTGTGTGTTTGGTTTTGTATTGGTGGTATCTGTATGTGTAGAGGCTTGTAGGGGCTTTGTGCTGCGAGAGAAGCTGAGCCCTGATTAGGGGGCGGTGCTTCACTGACTAGGGGACCTATGAAGGTAGCAGCCAGGCAGGCAGCGGCACAGACAGCTGCAGTGGCACAGGAGCCAGCAAACAGAGCTGTAAACATGTGAGTTTGTGTGGGACTTCTGTTGGAGAAGGTATTTGTGTGTGTTTGGTTTTGTATTGGTAGTATCTGTATGTGTAGGGGCTTTGTGCTGGGAGAGAAGCTGAGCCCTGATTAGGGGGCGGGGCTTCACTGACTAGGGGTCCTACAAAGGTAGCAGCTAGTCAGGCAGCGGCACAGACAGCTGCAGCGGCACAGGAGCTAGAAAACAGAGGTGTAAACAGGGGAGTTGGAGTGGGAGTTCCGTTGGAGGAGAAGGTATTTGTGTGTGTCTGGTTTTGTATTGGTAGTATCTGTACGTGTAGAGGCTTGGAGGGGCTTTGTGCTGGGAGAGAAGCTGAGCCCTGATTAGGGGGCGGGGCTTCAGTGACTAGGGGTCCTATAAAGGGAGCAGCCAGTCAGGCAGCGGAACAGACAGCTGCAGCGGCACAGGAGCTAGCAAACAGTGCTGTAAACAGGGGAGTTTGAGTGGGAGTTCTGTTGGAGAAGAAGGTATTTGTGTGTGTTTGGTTTTGTATTGGTAGTATCTGTATGTGTAGGGGCCTTGCGCTGGGAGAGAAGCTGAGCCCTGATTAGGGGGCGGAGCTTCACTGACTAGGGGTCGTATAAAGGTAGCGGCACACACAGCTGCAGCGGCACAGGAGCTAGCAAACAGAGCTGTAAACAGGGGATTTTGAGTGGGAGTTCTGTTGGAGGAGAAGGTATTTGTGCGTGTGTTTGGTTTTGTATTGGTGGTATCTGTATGTGTAGAGGCTTGTAGGGGCTTTGTGCTGGGAGAGAAGCTGAGCCCTGATTACGGGGCGGGGCTTCACAGACTAGGGGTCCTATGAAGGTAGCAGCTAGTCAGGCAGCGGCACAGACAGCTGCAGCGGCACAGGAGCTCGGAAACAGAGCTGTAAACAGGGGAGTTTGAGTGGGAGTTCTGTTGGAGAAGAAGGTATTTGTGTGTGTTTGGTTTTTTATTGGTAGTATCTGTATGTGTAGGGGCTTTGTGCTGGGAGAGAAGCTGAGCCCTGATTAGGGGGCGGGGCTTCACTGACTAGGGGTCCTATGAAGGTAGCAGCTAGTCAGGCAGCGGCACAGACAGCTGCAGCGGCACAGGAGCTAGCAAACAGAGCTGTAAACAGGGGAGTTTGAGTGGGAGTTCCGTTGGAGGAGAAGGTATTTGTGTTTGTTTGGTTTTGTATTGGTAGTATCTGTATGTGTAGGGGCTTTGTGCTGGGAGAGAAGCTGAGCCCTGATTAGGGGGCGGGGCTTCACTGACTAGGGGTCCTATAAAGGGAGCAGCCAGTCAGGCAGCGGCACAGACAGCTGCAGCAGCACAGGAGCTAGCAAACAGAGCTGTAAACAGGGGATTTTGAGTGGAGTTCTGTTGGAGGAGAAGGTATTTGTGTGTGTTTGGTTTTGTATTTTTAGTATCTGTATGTGTAGGGGCTTTGTGCTGGGAGAGAAGCTGAGCCCTGATTAGGGGGCGGGGCTTCACAGACTAGGGGTCCTATAAAGGGAGCAGCCAGTCAGGCAGCGGAACAGACAGCTGCAGCGGCACAGGAGCTAGCAAACAGTGCTGTAAACAGGGGAGTTTGAGTGGGAGTTCTGTTGGAGGAGAAGATATTTGTCTGTGTTTGGTTTTGTATTGGTAGTATCTGAATGTGTCGGGGCTTTGTGCTGGGAGAGAAGCTGAGCACCGGTTAGGGGGCGGGGCTTCACTGACTAGGGGTCCTATAAAGGTAGCAGACAGTCAGGCAGCGGCACAGGAGCCAGCAAACAGAGCTGTAAACAGGGGAGTTGTAGTGGGAGTTCTGTTGGAGGAGAAGGTGTTTGTGTGTGTGTCTGGTTTTGTATTGGTAGTATCTGTATGTGTAGGGGCTTTGTGCTGAGAGAGAAGCTGAGCCCTGATTCGGGGACGGGGCTTCACTGACTAGGGGTCCTATGAAGGTAGCAGCTAGTCAGGCAGCGGCACAGACAGCTGCAGCGGCACAGGAGCTAGCAAACAGAGCTGTAAACAGGGGAGTTTGAGTGGGAGTTCCGTTGGAGGAGAAGGTATTTGTGTGTGTTTGGTTTTGTATTGGTAGTATCTGTATGTGTAGGGGCCTTGTGCTGGGAGAGAAGCTGAGCCCTGATTAGGGGGAGGAGCTTCACTGACTAGGGGTCGTATAAAGGTAGCGGCACACACAGCTGCAGCGGCACAGGAGCTAGCAAACAGAGCTGTAAACAGGGGAGTTTGAGTGGGAGTTCCGTTGGAGGAGAAGGTATTTGTGTTTGTTTGGTTTTGTATTGGTAGTATCTGTATGTGTAGGGGCTTTGTGCTGGGAGAGAAGCTGAGCCCTGATTAGGGGGCGGGGCTTCACTGACTAGGGGTCCTATAAAGGGAGCAGCCAGTCAGGCAGCGGCACAGACAGCTGCAGCAGCACAGGAGCTAGCAAACAGAGCTGTAAACAGGGGATTTTGAGTGGAGTTTTGTTGGAGGAGAAGGTATTTGTGTCTGTTTGGTTTTGTATTTTTAGTATCTGTATGTGTAGGGGCTTTGTGCTGGGAGAGAAGCTGAGCCCTGATTAGGGGGCGGGGATTCACTGACTAGGGGTCCTATAAAGGGAGCAGCCAGTCAGGCAGCGGCACAGACAGCTGCAGCGGCACAGGAACTAGCAAACAGAGCTGTAAACAGGGGAGTTTGAGTGGGATTTCTGTTGGGGGAGATGGTATATGTGTGTGTTTGGTTTTGTATTGGTGGTATCTGTATGTGTAGAGGCTTGTAGGGGCTTTGTGCTGCGAGAGAAGCTGAGCCCTGATTAGGGGGCGGTGCTTCACTGACTAGGGGACCTATGAAGGTAGCAGCCAGGCAGGCAGCGGCACAGACAGCTGCAGTGGCACAGGAGCCAGCAAACAGAGCTGTAAACATGTGAGTTTGTGTGGGACTTCTGTTGGAGAAGGTATTTGTGTGTGTCTGGTTTTGTATTGGTAGTATCTGTACGTGTAGAGGCTTGGAGGGGCTTTGTGCTGGGAGAGAAGCTGAGCCCCGATTAGGGGGCGGGGCTTCACTGACTAGGGGTCCTATAAAGGGAGCAGCCAGTCAGGCAGCGGAACAGACAGCTGCAGTGGCACAGGAGCTAGCAACAGTGCTGTAAACAGGGGAATTTGAGTGGGAGTTCTGTTGGAGGAGAAGGTATTTTTGTGTGTTTGGTTTTGTATTGGTGGTATCTTTATGTGTAGGGGCTTTGTGCTGGGAGAGAAGCTGAGCCCTGATTAGGGGGCGGGACTTCACTGACTAGGGGTCCGACAAAGGTAGCAGCTAGTCAGGAAGCGGCACAGACAGCTGCAACGGCACAGGAGCTAGAAAACAGAGCTGTAAACAGGGGAGTTGGAGTGGGAGTTCCGTTGGAGGAGAAGGTTTTTGTGTGTGTCTGGTTTTGTATTGGTAGTATCTGTATGTGTAGAGGCTTGGAGGGGCTTTGTGCTGGGAGAGAAGCTGAGCCTCGATTAGGGGGCGGGGCTTCAGTGACTAGGGGTCCTATAAAGGGAGCAGCCAGTCAGGCAGCGGAACAGACAGCTGCAGTGGCACAGGAGCTAGCAACAGTGCTGTAAACAGGGGAATTTGAGTGGGAGTTCTGTTGGAGGAGAAGATATTTGTGTGTGTTTGGTTTTGTATTGGTAGTACCTGTATGTGTAGGGGCTTTGTTCTGGGAGAGAAGCTGAGCCCTGATTAGGGGGCGGGACTTGCCTGACTAGGGGTCCTATAAAGGTAGCAGCCAGTCAGGCAGCGGCACAGGAGCTAACAAACAGAGCTGTAAACAGGGGAGTTTGAGTGGGAGTTCTGTTGGAGGAGAAGGTATTTGTGTGTTTGTTTGGTTTTGTATTGGTAGTATCTGTATGTGTAGAGGCTTGGAGGGGCTTTGTGCTGGGAGAGAAGCTGAGCCCTGATTAGGGGGCGGGGCTTCAGTGACTAGGGGTCCTATAAAGGGAGCAGCCAGTCAGGCAGCGGAACAGACAGCTGCAGCGGCACAGGAGCTAGCAAACAGTGCTGTAAACAGGGGAGTTTGAGTGGGAGTTCTGTTGGAGAAGAAGGTATTTGTGTGTGTTTGGTTTTGTATTGGTAGTATCTGTATGTGTAGGGGCCTTGCGCTGGGAGAGAAGCTGAGCCCTGATTAGGGGGCGGAGCTTCACTGACTAGGGGTAGTATAAAGGTAGCGGCACACACAGCTGCAGCGGCACAGGAGCTAGCAAACAGAGCTGTAAACAGGGGATTTTGAGTGGGAGTTCTGTTGGAGGAGAAGGTATTTGTGCGTGTGTTTGGTTTTGTATTGGTGGTATCTGTATGTGTAGGGGCTTTGTGCTGGGAGAGAAGCTGAGCCCTGATTAGGGGGCGGGGCTTCACTGACTAGGGGTCCTATGAAGGTAGCAGCTAGTCAGGCAGCGGCACAGACAGCTGCAGCGGCACAGGAGCTAGCAAACAGAGCTGTAAACAGGGGAGTTTGAGTGGGAGTTCCGTTGGAGGAGAAGATATTTGTCTGTGTTTGGTTTTGTATTGGTAGTATCTGAATGTGTCGGGGCTTTGTGCTGGGAGAGAAGCTGAGCACCGGTTAGGGGGCGGGGCTTCACTGACTAGGGGTCCTATAAAGGTAGCAGACAGTCAGGCAGCGGCACAGGAGCCAGCAAACAGAGCTGTAAACAGGGGAGTTGTAGTGGGAGTTCTGTTGGAGGAGAAGGTGTTTGTGTGTGTGTCTGGTTTTGTGTTGGTAGTATCTGTATGTGTAGGGGCTTTGTGCTGAGAGAGAAGCTGAGCCCTGATTCGGGGACGGGGCTTCACTGACTAGGGGTCCTATGAAGGTAGCAGCTAGTCAGGCAGCGGCACAGACAGCTGCAGCGGCACAGGAGCTAGCAAACAGAGCTGTAAACAGGGGAGTTTGAGTGGGAGTTCCGTTGGAGGAGAAGGTATTTGTGTGTGTTTGGTTTTGTATTGGTAGTATCTGTATGTGTAGGGGCCTTGTGCTGGGAGAGAAGCTGAGCCCTGATTAGGGGGAGGAGCTTCACTGACTAGGGGTCGTATAAAGGTAGCGGCACACACAGCTGCAGCGGCACAGGAGCTAGCAAACAGAGCTGTAAACAGGGGAGTTTGAGTGGGAGTTCCGTTGGAGGAGAAGGTATTTGTGTTTGTTTGGTTTTGTATTGGTAGTATCTGTATGTGTAGGGGCTTTGTGCTGGGAGAGAAGCTGAGCCCTGATTAGGGGGCGGGGCTTCACTGACTAGGGGTCCTATAAAGGGAGCAGCCAGTCAGGCAGCGGCACAGACAGCTGCAGCAGCACAGGAGCTAGCAAACAGAGCTGTAAACAGGGGATTTTGAGTGGAGTTCTGTTGGAGGAGAAGGTATCTGTGTCTGTTTGGTTTTGTATTTTTAGTATCTGTATGTGTAGGGGCTTTGTGCTGGGAGAGAAGCTGAGCCCTGATTAGGGGGCGGGGATTCACTGACTAGGGGTCCTATAAAGGGAGCAGCCAGTCAGGCAGCGGCACAGACAGCTGCAGCGGCACAGGAACTAGCAAACAGAGCTGTAAACAGGGGAGTTTGAGTGGGATTTCTGTTGGGGGAGATGGTATATGTGTGTGTTTGGTTTTGTATTGGTGGTATCTGTATGTGTAGAGGCTTGTAGGGGCTTTGTGCTGCGAGAGAAGCTGAGCCCTGATTAGGGGGCGGTGCTTCACTGACTAGGGGACCTATGAAGGTAGCAGCCAGGCAGGCAGCGGCACAGACAGCTGCAGTGGCACAGGAGCCAGCAAACAGAGCTGTAAACAGGTGAGTTTGTGTGGGACTTCTGTTGGAGAAGGTATTTGTGTGTGTTTGGTTTTGTATTGGTAGTATCTGTATGTGTAGGGGCTTTGTGCTGGGAGAGAAGCTGAGCCCTGATTAGGGGGCGGGGCTTCACTGACTAGGGGTCCTACAAAGGTAGCAGCTAGTCAGGCAGCGGCACAGACAGCTGCAGCGGCACAGGAGCTAGAAAACAGAGGTGTAAACAGGGGAGTTGGAGTGGGAGTTCCGTTGGAGGAGAAGGTATTTGTGTGTGTCTGGTTTTGTATTGGTAGTATCTGTACGTGTAGAGGCTTGGAGGGGCTTTGTGCTGGGAGAGAAGGTGAGCCCCGATTAGGGGGCGGGGCTTCACTGACTAGGGGTCCTATAAAGGGAGCAGCCAGTCAGGCAGCGGAACAGACAGCTGCAGCGGCACAGGAGCTAGCAAACAGAGCTGTAAAAAGGGGAGTTTGAGTGGGAGTTCTGTTGGAGGAGAAGGTATTTTTGTGTGTTTGGTTTTGTATTGGTGGTATCTTTATGTGTAGGGGCTTTGTGCTGGGAGAGAAGCTGAGCCCTGATTAGGGGGCGGGACTTCACTGACTAGGGGTCCGACAAAGGTAGCAGCTAGTCAGGAAGCGGCACAGACAGCTGCAACGGCACAGGAGCTAGAAAACAGAGCTGTAAACAGGGGAGTTTGAGTGGGAGTTCTGTTGGAGGAGAAGGTATTTGTGTGTTTGTTTGGTTTTGTATTGGTAGTATCTGTATGTGTAGAGGCTTGGAGGGGCTTTGTGCTGGGAGAGAAGCTGAGCCCTGATTAGGGGGCGGGGCTTCAGTGACTAGGGGTCCTATAAAGGGAGCAGCCAGTCAGGCAGCGGAACAGACAGCTGCAGCGGCACAGGAGCTAGCAAACAGTGCTGTAAACAGGGGAGTTTGAGTGGGAGTTCTGTTGGAGGAGAAGATATTTGTCTGTGTTTGGTTTTGTATTGGTAGTATCTGAATGTGTCGGGGCTTTGTGCTGGGAGAGAAGCTGAGCACCGGTTAGGGGGCGGGGCTTCACTGACTAGGGGTCCTATAAAGGTAGCAGACAGTCAGGCAGCGGCACAGGAGCCAGCAAACAGAGCTGTAAACAGGGGAGTTGTAGTGGGAGTTCTGTTGGAGGAGAAGGTGTTTGTGTGTGTGTCTGGTTTTGTATTGGTAGTATCTGTATGTGTAGGGGCTTTGTGCTGAGAGAGAAGCTGAGCCCTGATTCGGGGACGGGGCTTCACTGACTAGGGGTCCTATGAAGGTAGCAGCTAGTCAGGCAGCGGCACAGACAGCTGCAGCGGCACAGGAGCTAGCAAACAGAGCTGTAAACAGGGGAGTTTGAGTGGGAGTTCCGTTGGAGGAGAAGGTATTTGTGTGTGTTTGGTTTTGTATTGGTAGTATCTGTATGTGTAGGGGCCTTGTGCTGGGAGAGAAGCTCAGCCCTGATTAGGGGGAGGAGCTTCACTGACTAGGGGTCGTATAAAGGTAGCGGCACACACAGCTGCAGCGGCACAGGAGCTAGCAAACAGAGCTGTAAGCAGGGGAGTTTGAGTGGGAGTTCCGTTGGAGGAGAAGGTATTTGTGTTTGTTTGGTTTTGTATTGGTAGTATCTGTATGTGTAGGGGCTTTGTGCTGGGAGAGAAGCTGAGCCCTGATTAGGGGGCGGGGCTTCACTGACTAGGGGTCCTATAAAGGGAGCAGTCAGTCAGGCAGCGGCACAGACAGCTGCAGCAGCACAGGAGCTAGCAAACAGAGCTGTAAACAGGGGATTTTGAGTGGAGTTCTGTTGGAGGAGAAGGTATTTGTGTCTGTTTGGTTTTGTATTTTTAGTATCTGTATGTGTAGGGGCTTTGTGCTGGGAGAGAAGCTGAGCCCTGATTAGGGGGCGGGGCTTCACTGACTAGGGGTCCTACAAAGGTAGCAGCTAGTCAGGCAGCGGCACAGACAGCTGCAGCCGCACAGGAGCTAGAAAACAGAGCTGTAAACAGGGGAGTTGGAGTGGGAGTTCCGTTGGAGGAGAAGGTATTTGTGTGTGTCTGGTTTTGTATTGGTAGTATCTGTACGTGTAGAGGCTTGGAGGGGCTTTGTGCTGGGCGAGAAGCTGAGCCCCGATTAGGGGGCGGGGCTTCACTGACTAGGGGTCCTATAAAGGGAGCAGCCAGTCAGGCAGCGGAACAGACAGCTGCAGCGGCACAGGAGCTAGCAAACAGAGCTGTAAAAAGGGGAGTTTGAGTGGGAGTTCTGTTGGAGGAGAAGGTATTTTTGTGTGTTTGGTTTTGTATTGGTGGTATCTTTATGTGTAGGGGCTTTGTGCTGGGAGAGAAGCTGAGCGCTGATTAGGGGGCGGGACTTCACTGACTAGGGGTCCGACAAAGGTAGCAGCTAGTCAGGAAGTGGCACAGACAGCTGCAACGGCACAGGAGCTAGAAAACAGAGCTGTAAACAGGGGAGTTGGAGTGGGAGTTCCGTTGGAGGAGAAGGTTTTTGTGTGTGTCTGGTTTTGTATTGGTAGTATCTGTATGTGTAGAGGCTTGGAGGGGCTTTGTGCTGGGAGAGAAGCTGAGCCTCGATTAGGGGGCGGGGCTTCAGTGACTAGGGGTCCTATAAAGGGAGCAGCCAGTCAGGCAGCGGAACAGACAGCTGCAGTGGCACAGGAGCTAGCAACAGTGCTGTAAACAGGGGAATTTGAGTGGGAGTTCTGTTGGAGGAGAAGATATTTGTGTGTGTTTGGTTTTGTATTGGTAGTACCTGTATGTGTAGGGGCTTTGTTCTGGGAGAGAAGCTGAGCCCTGATTAGGGGGCGGGACTTGCCTGACTAGGGGTCCTATAAAGGTAGCAGCCAGTCAGGCAGCGGCACAGGAGCTAACAAACAGAGCTGTAAACAGGGGAGTTTGAGTGGGAGTTCTGTTGGAGGAGAAGGTATTTGTGTGTTTGTTTGGTTTTGTATTGGTAGTATCTGTATGTGTAGAGGCTTGGAGGGGCTTTGTGCTGGGAGAGAAGCTGAGCCCTGATTAGGGGGCGGGGCTTCAGTGACTAGGGGTCCTATAAAGGGAGCAGCCAGTCAGGCAGCGGAACAGACAGCTGCAGCGGCACAGGAGCTAGCAAACAGTGCTGTAAACAGGGGAGTTTGAGTGGGAGTTCTGTTGGAGAAGAAGGTATTTGTGTGTGTTTGGTTTTGTATTGGTAGTATCTGTATGTGTAGGGGCCTTGCGCTGGGAGAGAAGCTGAGCCCTGATTAGGGGGCGGAGCTTCTCTGACTAGGGGTCGTATAAAGGTAGCGGCACACACAGCTGCAGCGGCACAGGAGCTAGCAAACAGAGCTGTAAACAGGGGATTTTGAGTGGGAGTTCTGTTGGAGGAGAAGGTATTTGTGCGTGTGTTTGGTTTTGTATTGGTGGTATCTGTATGTGTAGAGGCTTGTAGGGGCTTTGTGCTGGGAGAGAAGCTGAGCCCTGATTAGGGGGCGGGGCTTCACAGACTAGGGGTCCTATGAAGGTAGCAGCTAGTCAGGCAGCGGCACAGACAGCTGCAGCGGCACAGGAGCTCGCAAACAGAGCTGTAAACAGGGGAGTTTGAGTGGGAGTTCTGTTGGAGAAGAAGGTATTTGTGTGTGTTTGGTTTTTTATTGGTAGTATCTGTATGTGTAGGGGCTTTGTGCTGGGAGAGAAGCTGAGCCCTGATTAGGGGGCGGGGCTTCACTGACTAGGGGTCCTATGAAGGTAGCAGCTAGTCAGGCAGCGGCACAGACAGCTGCAGCGGCACAGGAGCTAGCAAACAGAGCTGTAAACAGGGGAGTTTGAGTGGGAGTTCCGTTGGAGGAGAAGGTATTTGTGTGTGTTTGGTTTTGTATTGGTAGTATCTGTATGTGTAGGGGCCTTGTGCTGGGAGAGAAGCTGAGCCCTGATTAGGGGGAGGAGCTTCACTGACTAGGGGTCGTAGAAAGGTAGCGGCACACACAGCTGCAGCGGCACAGGAGCTAGCAAACAGAGCTGTAAACAGGGGAGTTTGAGTGGGAGTTCCGTTGGAGGAGAAGGTATTTGTGTTTGTTTGGTTTTGTATTGGTAGTATCTGTATGTGTAGGGGCTTTGTGCTGGGTGAGAAGCTGAGCCCTGATTAGGGGGCGGGGCTTCACTGACTAGGGGTCCTATAAAGGGAGCAGCCAGTCAGGCAGCGGCACAGACAGCTGCAGCAGCACAGGAGCTAGCAAACAGAGCTGTAAACAGGGGATTTTGAGTGGAGTTCTGTTGGAGGAGAAGGTATTTGTGTGTGTTTGGTTTTGTATTTTTAGTATCTGTATGTGTAGGGGCTTTGTGCTGGGAGAGAAGCTGAGCCCTGATTAGGGGGCGGGGATTCACTGACTAGGGGTCCTATAAAGGGAGCAGCCAGTCAGGCAGCGGCACAGACAGCTGCAGCGGCACAGGAGCTAGCAAACAGAGCTGTAAACAGGGGAGTTTGAGTGGGAGTTCCGTTGGAGGAGAAGGTATTTGTGTTTGTTTGGTTTTGTATTGGTAGTATCTGTATGAGTAGGGGCTTTGTGCTGGGAGAGAAGCTGAGCCCTGATTAGGGGGCGGGGCTTCACTGACTAGGGGTCCTATGAAGGTAGCAGCCAGTCAGGCAGCGGCACAGACAGCTGCAGCGGCACAGGAGCTAGCAAACAGAGCTGTAAACAGGGGAGTTCGAGTGGGAGTTCTGTTGGAGGAGAAGGTATTTGTGCGTGTGTTTGGTTTTGTATTGGTGGTATCTGTATGTGTAGAGGCTTGTAGGGGCTTTGTGCTGGGAGAGAAGCTGAGCCCTGATTAGGGGGCGGGGCTTCACAGACTAGGGGTCCTATGAAGGTAGCAGCTAGTCAGGCAGCGGCACAGACAGCTGCAGCGGCACAGGAGCTCGCAAACAGAGCTGTAAACAGGGGAGTTCGAGTGGGAGTTCTGTTGGAGAAGAAGGTATTTGTGTGTGTTTGGTTTTGTATTGGTAGTATCTGTATGTGTAGGGGCCTTGCGCTGGGAGAGAAGCTGAGCCCTGATTAGGGGGCGGAGCTTCACTGACTAGGGGTCGTATAAAGGTAGCGGCACACGCAGCGGCACAGGAGATAGCAAACAGAGCTGTAAACAGGGGATTTTGAGTGGAGTTCTGTTGGAGGAGAAGGTATTTGTGTGTGTTTGGTTTTGGATTTTTAGTATCTGTATGTGTAGGGGCTTTGTGCTGGGAGAGAAGCTGAGCCCTGATTAGGGGGCGGGGATTCACTGACTAGGGGTCCTATAAAGGGAGCAGCCAGTCAGGCAGCGGCACAGACAGCTGCAGCGGCACAGGAACTAGCAAACAAAGCTGTGAACAGGGGAGTTTGAGTGGGAGTTCTGTTGGAGGAGATGGTATATGTGTGTGTTTGGTTTTGTATTGGTGGTATCTGTATGTGTAGAGGCTTGGAGGGGCTTTGTGCTGGGAGAGAAGCTGAGCCCTGATTAGGGGGCGGGGCTTCACAGACTAGGGGTCCTATGAAGGTAGCAGCTAGTCAGGCAGCGGCACAGACAGCTGCAGCGGCACAGGAGCTCGCAAACAGAGCTGTAAACAGGGGAGTTTGAGTGGGAGTTCCGTTGGAGGAGAAGGTATTTGTGTGTGTTTGGTTTTGTATTGGTAGTATCTGTATGTGTAGGGGCCTTGTGCTGGGAGAGAAGCTGAGCCCTGATTAGGGGGAGGAGCTTCACTGACTAGGGGTCGTATAAAGGTAGCGGCACACACAGCTGCAGCGGCACAGGAGCTAGCAAACAGAGCTGTAAACAGGGGAGTTTGAGTGGGAGTTCCGTTGGAGGAGAAGGTATTTGTGTTTGTTTGGTTTTGTATTGGTAGTATCTGTATGTGTAGGGGCTTTGTGCTGGGAGAGAAGCTGAGCCCTGATTAGGGGGCGGGGCTTCACTGACTAGGGGTCCTATAAAGGGAGCAGTCAGTCAGGCAGCGGCACAGACAGCTGCAGCAGCACAGGAGCTAGCAAACAGAGCTGTAAACAGGGGATTTTGAGTGGAGTTCTGTTGGAGGAGAAGGTATTTGTGTCTGTTTGGTTTTGTATTTTTAGTATCTGTATGTGTAGGGGCTTTGTGCTGGGAGAGAAGCTGAGCCCTGATTAGGGGGCGGGGATTCACTGACTAGGGGACCTATGAAGGTAGCAGCCAGGCAGGCAGCGGCACAGACAGCTGCAGTGGCACAGGAGCCAGCAAACAGAGCTGTAAACAGGTGAGTTTGTGTGGGACTTCTGTTGGAGAAGGTATTTGTGTGTGTTTGGTTTTGTATTGGTAGTATCTGTATGTGTAGGGGCTTTGTGCTGGGAGAGAAGCTGAGCCCTGATTAGGGGGCGGGGCTTCACTGACTAGGGGTCCAACAAAGGTAGCAGCTAGTCAGGCAGCGGCACAGACAGCTGCAGCCGCACAGGAGCTAGAAAACAGAGCTGTAAACAGGGGAGTTGGAGTGGGAGTTCCGTTGGAGGAGAAGGTATTTGTGTGTGTCTGGTTTTGTATTGGTAGTATCTGTACGTGTAGAGGCTTGGAGGGGCTTTGTGCTGGGAGAGAAGCTGAGCCCCGATTAGGGGGCGGGGCTTCACTGACTAGGGGTCCTATAAAGGGAGCAGCCAGTCAGGCAGCGGAACAGACAGCTGCAGCGGCACAGGAGCTAGCAAACAGAGCTGTAAAAAGGGGAGTTTGAGTGGGAGTTCTGTTGGAGGAGAAGGTATTTTTGTGTGTTTGGTTTTGTATTGGTGGTATCTTTATGTGTAGGGGCTTTGTGCTGGGAGAGAAGCTGAGCCCTGATTAGGGGGCGGGACTTCACTGACTAGGGGTCCGACAAAGGTAGCAGCTAGTCAGGAAGCGGCACAGACAGCTGCAACGGCACAGGAGCTAGAAAACAGAGCTGTAAACAGGGGAGTTGGAGTGGGAGTTCCGTTGGAGGAGAAGGTTTTTGTGTGTGTCTGGTTTTGTATTGGTAGTATCTGTATGTGTAGAGGCTTGGAGGGGCTTTGTGCTGGGAGAGAAGCTGAGCCTCGATTAGGGGGCGGGGCTTCAGTGACTAGGGGTCCTATAAAGGGAGCAGCCAGTCAGGCAGCGGAACAGACAGCTGCAGTGGCACAGGAGCTAGCAACAGTGCTGTAAACAGGGGAATTTGAGTGGGAGTTCTGTTGGAGGAGAAGATATTTGTGTGTGTTTGGTTTTGTATTGGTAGTACCTGTATGTGTAGGGGCTTTGTTCTGGGAGAGAAGCTGAGCCCTGATTAGGGGCGGGACTTGCCTGACTAGGGGTCCTATAAAGGTAGCAGCCAGTCAGGCAGCGGCACAGGAGCTAACAAACAGAGCTGTAAACAGGGGAGTTTGAGTGGGAGTTCTGTTGGAGGAGAAGGTATTTGTGTGTTTGTTTGGTTTTGTATTGGTAGTATCTGTATGTGTAGGGACCTTGCGCTGGGAGAGAAGCTGAGCCCTGATTAGGGGGCGGAGCTTCACTGACTAGGGGTCGTATAAAGGTAGCGGCACACACAGCTGCAGCGGCACAGGAGCTAGCAAACAGAGCTGTAAACAGGGGATTTTGAGTGGGAGTTCTGTTGGAGGAGAAGGTATTTGTGCGTGTGTTTGGTTTTGTATTGGTGGTATCTGTATGTGTAGAGGCTTGTAGGGGCTTTGTGCTGGGAGAGAAGCTGAGCCCTGATTAGGGGGCGGGGCTTCACAGACTAGGGGTCCTATGAAGGTAGCAGCTAGTCAGGCAGCGGCACAGACAGCTGCAGCGGCACAGGAGCTCGCAAACAGAGCTGTAAACAGGGGAGTTTGAGTGGGAGTTCTGTTGGAGAAGAAGGTATTTGTGTGTGTTTGGTTTTTTATTGGTAGTATCTGTATGTGTAGGGGCTTTGTGCTGGTAGAGAAGCTGAGCCCTGATTAGGGGGCGGGGCTTCACTGACTAGGGGTCCTATGAAGGTAGCAGCTAGTCAGGCAGCGGCACAGACAGCTGCAGCGGCACAGGAGCTAGCAAACAGAGCTGTAAACAGGGGAGTTTGAGTGGGAGTTCCGTTGGAGGAGAAGGTATTTGTGTGTGTTTGGTTTTGTATTGGTAGTATCTGTATGTGTAGGGGCCTTGTGCTGGGAGAGAAGCTGAGCCCTGATTAGGGGGAGGAGCTTCACTGACTAGGGGTCGTAGAAAGGTAGCGGCACACACAGCTGCAGCGGCACAGGAGCTAGCAAACAGAGCTGTAAACAGGGGAGTTTGAGTGGGAGTTCCGTTGGAGGAGAAGGTATTTGTGTTTGTTTGGTTTTGTATTGGTAGTATCTGTATGTGTAGGGGCTTTGTGCTGGGTGAGAAGCTGAGTCCTGATTAGGGGGCGGGGATTCACTGACTAGGGGTCCTATAAAGGGAGCAGCCAGTCAGGCAGCGGCACAGACAGCTGCAGCGGCACAGGAGCTAGCAAACAGAGCTGTAAACAGGGGAGTTTGAGTGGGAGTTCCGTTGGAGGAGAAGGTATTTGTGTTTGTTTGGTTTTGTATTGGTAGTATCTGTATGAGTAGGGGCTTTGTGCTGGGAGAGAAGCTGAGCCCTGATTAGGGGGCGGGGCTTCACTGACTAGGGGTCCTATGAAGGTAGCAGCCAGTCAGGCAGCGGCACAGACAGCTGCAGCGGCACAGGAGCTAGCAAACAGAGCTGTAAACAGGGGAGTTTGAGTGGGAGTTCTGTTGGAGGAGAAGGTATTTGTGTGTGTTTGGTTTTGTATTGGTAGTATCTGTATGTGTAGGGGCCTTGCGCTGGGAGAGAAGCTGAGCCCTGATTAGGGGGCGGAGCTTCACTGACTAGGGGTCGTATAAAGGTAGCGGCACACACAGCTGCAGCGGCACAGGAGATAGCAAACAGAGCTGTAAACAGGGGATTTTGAGTGGAGTTCTGTTGGAGGAGAAGGTATTTGTGTGTGTTTGGTTTTGGATTTTTAGAATCTGTATGTGTAGGGGCTTTGTGCTGGGAGAGAAGCTGAGCCCTGATTAGGGGGCGGGGATTCACTGACTAGGGGTCCTATAAAGGGAGCAGCCAGTCAGGCAGCGGCACAGACAGCTGCAGCGGCACAGGAACTAGCAAACAAAGCTGTGAACAGGGGAGTTTGAGTGGGAGTTCTGTTGGAGGAGATGGTATATGTGTGTGTTTGGTTTTGTATTGGTGGTATCTGTATGTGTAGAGGCTTGGAGGGGCTTTGTGCTGGGAGAGAAGCTGAGCCCTGATTAGGGGGCGGGGCTTCACAGACTAGGGGTCCTATGAAGGTAGCAGCTAGTCAGGCAGCGGCACAGACAGCTGCAGCGGCACAGGAGCTAGCAAACAGAGCTGTAAACAGGGGAGTTTGAGTGGGAGTTCTGTTGGAGGAGAAGGTATTTGTGTGTGTGTTTGGTTTTGTATTGGTGGTATCTGTATGTGTAGAGGCTTGTAGGGGCTTTGTGCTGGGAGAGAAGCTGAGCCCTGATTAGGGGGCGGGGCTTCACAGACTAGGGGTCCTATGAAGGTAGCAGCTAGTCAGGCAGCGGCACAGACAGCTGCAGCGGCACAGGAG